>NC_142790.1:7956283-8290824 GCF_988280905.1 Pimephales promelas
CGATCCGCCGGCCAGTCTAAAGAAGTCCGAGTATTAACGCTTATTTAAGGCTTTACGTAGTGATTCAAGATAAGACAAAAACACGGTTTGAAAAAAAAAAACATTATGATGCACTCGCTCATTGTATATATTTTGTAAAATCTGAACACAAAAAAATATACAGACTGCATCTGTTTTGACCACTACCGTCAATGTTTACTCAAACTATAATCTCACTAATTCTGTAACGGAAATCATTTGAATATGTGAAACAAATAAATATTGAGACTGTGTGATTGTAAAGCAGTTTCATATCGACAACTGCTCTCTCTCTCTCAGCGCAAACAGATTTGAATGTAGGCTAGAGAGTGACTCTGCGGTCGGCGCGCGCAGCGTGCGTGTGTCTGTGTGTGACAAATGCAGCGCGTGTGAGAGCAAATCGCAACTTCAGTGGTGAAGTTTTTGTCATTTAGGAATAAGACGGCGTCCCAGCACTTCGCCCACATGATGATATCGCATCGGCATCAGAACCGTTTTCGGAACCGAAACTTAGGAATTTTGCACGGTTCCGGTATTTTTTCAAAAACACAACCGGTTCTGGAAAAGAACCGGTTCTCGGTTCCCAACCCTACTCATTAATGTATATTTACTTTGTTCAAGTAATAAAGTATTCTCGTGAGTGTATAATATGCCATTGAAAATACATACGGGTAAGGGGTTCTAATGTCGGTCGCCATGTTGCCCCTCCATCTTGAAAGTACATTAGCCAAAGAGGGACATACCCGTTAATTCAAGCTTCGCCTTTCGCGTTTACGTTTGAGTTAACACTCATGGACGATGTCGAACTGGAAGCCATGTTAATCTTGGACTACATTGGCCACCGTAGGAGTTAAAATGAAATCGGAATTGAGAGGAACATAAACTAATTTTCACTGGATGGTCATATACCTTTTCACCGCTAGATGGGGGTAAAAATCACACAGTGTAGCTTTAATGTGGCGTGAATTGACACCAAAGTTCAGATTTTTCAACTCGGGCGGCAGACGCACCGTGCTCTACACCTCATTCGCGCCGCAGGAATTTTTTACGCACGAAATGGTGCGTGTCCACTACAGCAGCAAAACTCTGCTCATCTTTAGAATATTGTCTTTGAACTTCCGTTTTTGCAGTCGCTCTGTATATTATTATGGCATCGCTGTCGAGGAGTAATTAGCTGGTGAAGTGGATTTACTTATTGTGGAGTTAACAAAAGTTATCATGAGCATTGTAATGTTTATAATAAGCATTGTAATGCAGATGCCTTAACAAATGTCAACCGGGAAATTTTTTACGAGCAGTTCATTCATACCTATGCAAGATCGCTGTGAAAATACAGACCGGAATTCAAAAGACCACAAGCGTAGCACTGAAAAGGGGCGGGGCTACATAAGGTCTATACACACAGTATAATCATCAGAGATGCACACAATTACATTCGGAAATAGACAAGCTTTGTTTACATAAATGACCCAAGCAAAGATTTTATAAACTTTTATAAACTGTCAATTTTATAAACTTTTATAAACCCAGCCAGTATAATCACAAAGAACACATACAAAATGAATTATTTAACATATAACAACTGCAAAGCGTCTAATTTGTAAACAAAATTATTTACGCACTAAATCCAGCATAAACTCCGGCACAATTTGCATATTTGAAAAATCTCAAAACAGACGTCACATCCCAAACCGCACATCAATTGGCTTCCGACCGCATTTTTCACTTGATATTTGCATAAAGTCGAGAACTGCCCAACCTTTTGACGCTCTCAGCGCTTTCACCGGTCCGCTGTCAATCCCAAAATGCACTACGCGAGCGTGAAGCTCGACTTCCATAGGAATTAATTGAAAATGCTCGCTCCGTGCCAGTGGACACGCACCGTAAGGAATGGATCACCATTACAGCAATAAATGACATTTTAAAATACAAGTATATCCAAATTGAAACTGTTACTTTAAATGGTAAAAAAATAATAATAAATAAATTATCCGTGTATCTTCGGATAATTGGTTTTCGATGGCTACACTTGTAAGGATTCTTAAAGCGTTTATTGCAACTACGGTACATTTCATCTCTTTCTCATCAAACAACCAGACTAATAAATGGCTTAACACAAACCGTAATGGGGCAGCATTTCAGCATTTTACATATTTCAAACATTGCCTGTTCCCAATCAACATTTACTCTCAATGCTGCGCTGAGTTTAGTGCTAGATGAAAATATCTTTATTTTACCGGTTGTGAAGTATGTGTGGCAAATATGCCAAAAACTTTAAATAACCTCCGACGATGACAGCATTGGAATGCACGCTCATGAGAGGCTGTAAATAGATGTTGTGCTTTCAGGTTTTCTTTGTCTTCAGAGAACCGTATTGTGTGTGTGCTACACTTTCTATCTGTCCACTTTGTTACGAGTTAGCGTTCCAGCTGTCAGTGTGAAGAAATTTGTCATCATGTCGCAAACAATCAGAAGATGCATTCCTCCCTGTTCACAGACCATCCCTGGTTATGATACGCATGAATTCTGCTTTGAGCACTTGCGTTTGAGCATGGCGAGTGTGAGCACTGTCAGTTGTTTTCCATTAAAGTGCTTCTTGCTCGTCTCACATATCGCAAGCCGGTCTGGCTGAGGAGTGGGAGACGGGTCCGGTCCGCTGTTTAAGATGATTCTTCAAAATGGGCTGAAGACATACTGTAGGTTCTCTTGTCAATAAAGTATCTAATGGCTCAGACCGCACGTTTGCCGAGGCAATGCACTGATTATGGGTCCGCTATATATATTTCACACAAATAGCAACCAGTTCTCATCCCAAGGGGTCATATATGACGCTTTTGCAAAAGCGTAGACATCCAACGCACATGGCACCCTTTAGCATCAATATGAGACGCAGATATATATGGGGCAGAAGGCGCCTCCTAGTGGTCTAACCCTAACCCTACCCCAGACCTAAACCTATCATACTCTGTGCGTGTTATATTGACGCTAAAGGGTGCCATGTGCATTGCACACTTACAATTAGAGTAAAATAGTATGTGTATTTGGCCGAACCCAGAGTACTCCCCAACATCCCTGGCTGGGATAGGAACTATAGCCTAAAGTGAGGAGTCAGGGTCGCGGAGGGATGTAGAAAAGACTGTCAAAGAAAATAGGTGAGTCGGCAGTATATATAGGCCTCCAATTGAATTGACTGGGTAGATCATTTGATGCTCTTCCCGAACTTTGTTAATGAAACATCTTTAGTACCAAGTCAAGTCAATGGAGTCGGACAAAAACTACAATAAAACTAGTTGGAAAGCATCTTTTGCAGCGATTTTATGCATGTCTAGTTATGCAGCATCAGCAAGTCTTAAATGCTCACAGGAGAGTTTCTGTATCTATATTAGCAGTAGCACATCCATACAGCAGCAGTGTATCAAATCTAGTCTGCTAAGACTAAATACATTAAAAAATTCATTAACATGCTAAAATTATTTTTTAAGTTCTTTTATGTTTAAAAGAAAATCTTGAGTTTGAAAGTACATGAGGGTGACTAATTAACTAAATGTATTTTTTTGACTAAAAAATAGCACCAAATTGTATATGCAAACCTTTAAACTGCTTTTTTTTCTTTCTCTCTTTCATGTGTTCCCTCTATCTTCCTTCCAATCTTTAGCTACAGAGTGATACAGGTCCTAGAAATTGATCCTAAAAATAAACTTTTGGCAACATGCTTAAAATAACACACAAACACACACATAAAAGGAAGGAGAATAAGAGAAAGACTGACACAGTGGTTCTCAATGCAAATACAAAATCAGTTTAGCTGCACAAAGTGTTTGGCTAATTCCTGTCTTCCCCAGAAGAAATGAACAGAGCGGATGAAAAGAGCTCGACTGACGCCCAGACTGAATGCATGGAATATGCATCTCTGATTGGTTGTGTGAATGTAAGAAGAAATTCCAAATTAATTCGATGTGGGTATTTTGTCTTAAGTAGTGAGGGAGGGGTTGGGGGGCTTCCTTAATTGTCTCTGTTGTTCTGCTTTGCCTCAGCTCTCGCATTGAGCCATAATGTGCTTCGATTCCTCATTCACGTGCAGAAAGAGCTTTGCGAAATTTCTAAATTGGAGATGTTGGCACCGAATTGCAGGACTGGCGGTGGGAAACGACTGGAGCGAGCGTGTTCTGCTTGTGGGATATCAGAGTGGCAGTTTCAAAGGATGAATATGCATCCTCAGTATGGTGCGCCACCAGAGCCAGGAGGCATTCTGCTGGTGCACCATGTAGGCATCTGGGAGAGTACATGAAAATGTGTTTAAAACAGGGTTGGAAAGCAAGCAGAAAAAAAAACCTAAATAATAAAGTGAAAGAGCAAAAAAAAATAGCACCTGTGTTTAGTTATTCTACGCCACCAACATGAATTGGAGGTTATATAAAGAACTCAAAATATTATTAATAATTTTTATTTTAGAAATCATTTTATGTAACTTTTTAAAATAACCAACTGTCTGGTTTAATATGAAAAATAAACCATGTATCTATGTTAATGGAGGCTAAAAAGTACTTGATGAAAAGACTAACAATTTGTTTTTTAAAGACCTGTTAGTTGAAGTTGATTGATAAAGGTAGTTTTGCTGGTTAAGATGACAGGTAGGGACATCAGAATCCAAAACATATTTTGTTGTTTTAAGCATAGAACTGTATTATTAATTGCATACATTTATAGGAATTTTAATACTGTTATAACAGAAATAAAATAATTATAATTCATCAACTTGTCTTCTATCATAGCTTGTTTACAGAGCTATCCACAATCAATCAATCACTCAATCGATCAATCAATCAATAAATCAAATTTTGTGAACTTTTTTTTGTGAACTTCTGGGGTGAAAAATAATTTTTTGGCAGATAAACAAATGGCTTTTCAGTTTTCACCCAAACCACAAAAGGTCACATCAAAACAAACTGCATCAGCAAGTTTAATTTAGCCATTAATAACTATACATCTGGAAATGTTTCATTTCTTCCTTTGACACATGTGGTACATAGCAAGACCTGGCTGACGTGAGATGGCACCACAGTTCAATACAGCCATGATTATCTGTGGCCTCAGAGAGGCCCCCTTTGGTATTTGAGCTTCAGGCTTCAATTAAAACTCCATGCCTGAGGAGAAGGCCAAGAGGCCAGTATACTGCAGAGACTCTTTAAAAACAGCAGGCTCTTGCTGACCCTGTAATGAATTTCCCAGTCCGCCTTCACGCAAAAGAACAAAAATGGCTCCCTGAAGTCCTCTGGAGTCCATCCTCTAAACCATTCCCACTTCTCATACTTCCCTCCCTTCTTGTGCCCTCCGCCCTCAACCATGGCCTTGAACTTCACCCCCCTCTTAACTCGGGATGTGATCGCTAGTCTCTGCCTGACATGCTGAATGTTCCTCCAGAGGTTTTCTAACATGAGACAAAGAACATAGAGAGTGACCCTTTCCAATGATCAAACTATGGTCTCTGCCTCCAGAGAGAAGATAAGAATTATATGTTTGCCATATGTTTGCCACATCCCAGACTTTACCAGATTAAAAGACAGACAGACAGACAGATGATAGATAGATAGATAGATAGATAGATAGATAGATAGATAGATAGATAGATAGATAGATAGATAGATAGATAGATCTGCTCACAATAGACTGACATTAGAAGACTTTTAGTGGCCCCAGAACTGGTCTCTGAGGTACTCACCATCTGCGGGACTGAGGCCCCTTGCCGCAGAGATCATGGACAGAGAGGGACTGGTGTGCAGTGAGCGGATGTAGTCCATGTAGGGGTTAATGTATGGATGTGGAGGGTTAAAGGGCGACTCCGCCCCCACTGAAGGGTTTCGGTGCGGGGAGATCCGGATAAGGGAGATATCAGGAAATGCTGGGCTGGCTGCCAATGCAGGAGGCCTGGAATCAGAGACGAAGAAAAGCATTTAAGCACCTTAGGAGTCTTTTTCAGATGGTGTATTCTTCCACCATTCAGTGGGGTGGGATGTTCCAAGTCTTTGGGTTTATTTGCAAAATGTCATGTTAACTGTGCATGTACAAACCAAAGCACATGCATACATTTAGAATGAAGCATAGAAGAAAACAGCACAAGCTCAGCACAAGCCACAAAAGCTCGGCATGTGATCTATTCTTTCTGGATCCCTGCTCCAGGTCTAATGTCTGCACAGAATGGTGTAGGAGCTTGAGCAGGAAATGAATGGTGACACTATCTATCGGCCTCCATCTGCAGGGCCAAATCACAGAGTGAGCGGGAGGGAAAAAGCCCAAGCTAAATTCCAACTTCTCCCTCGCAGACATTTCCTAAGATCAAAGCCAGCTTTCAACACATCACATTTTAATCAGACAGAGATGGCCAGGAATTCTTACCGCTACCCACAATGCCGTGCCATATTTTCTTGAGATGGTGAGTGTCACTCAGTCTGCTGAGGATTTTGTTGTTGTCTTAAACAGCCCCTATTCAACCATTATTGTTTTAGTTTTCTTCAAACAGGACTGTCAATGTGGGTTTGCATGACTTATGAGTATGAGGAAAACCAAACAAATGTTGTTTCTTCTGTATTAATTTAAGGAATAAGGGGCTTTAAAGCTGCAGTCATTCACCGAATTATCAACTTTACGTGAGTTGTACTTCAACACCCTCGACACGGCACAACGTGGATGAACACAATGTTTGAGGAGACTGTGAGGCTGTCAGTCATCGAGTTTTCCTGGGTGTGGATACTGTCATTCAGAATCACAGATTTTGTTTATTTTTGGAAGTATGACCAACATAAGAATTTTCACAGGAAAATGTCATCTGAACTAGTAAGAAACATCCACCATTTGTTTTGGTTCTGACATTGCAGTAAATACAACGCGTTCTCATCCCAAAGCGCCATATAGGACGCTTTTGCAAAAGCGTAAATATCCAACGCACATGGCACCCTTTAACGTCTAATGAGACGCTTCGGTTAATGGTTAAGTTTAGGTATGGTGTAGGGTAAGGGTTAGACCACTAGGGGGCGCCTTCTGCCCAAATATATCTGAGTCTCATTTCACGTTAAAGGGTGCCATGTGCGTTGGATATTTACAGTTTGCAGTTGCGTTTTTTTCTGCAACCACTCCTAAGTCCGAACAAAATCTTTTGCATTTTACAGCGGGTGAATCTCTAGTTGTCACTGGTGATTGTTGTTTGATTGTAGTTTTGGATCTGCCATCAAATTGATAAGTTTAATTATATCAAGTGCAGTAAGAAACGGCTTTAAATATCCACCTCCAACATCCTCACACGCAATGTAGCTTATACTAGATGAGACTCCTTCTGTATGTGTACAGATGTGATGTAATGACGCAAAGACATGCTCGAATCTCCCGTGGAAATCCGCCAGTACCACTGGAATTAAAAACATTATTACAAGCTTACCGCTTTGAATCGAGCTAAGGCAAGCAGATAGTTTTGAACATTGGCTGGTTATGTATTTTCTCAAATATGTATTTTGGATAATTTTTAACCCAAAAAAAGCTACATACTGCAGCTTTAAGAAAGAATAAAATAAAATGAAGAAGATAATCCTCACTATTGCTGAAAAATCTAAAAATGTTTGGCCTAATTACTGTAAAATAACAATTACTGACTCTTGCAAACATACTTGACACACATACACACAAGTTCTGTAGAGAACTTTGATTTCAAGTGACCTCTCTGAAGGCCCAGATGGACCCAATTACAGTCTAAAGCTTGTCCACTCTGAATTTTCTCCTGTTGACCTCAGGAGTCTACTTCACCAGCCACTAATGAAAGAGATTGGCCTGTATCTTAAAATGAAGAACTAAAGCAGAACCAACAAAACTCTTTCTTAAAGTGTCTTCAAATCCTTCATTAAAATTCTGAAGGGTTTTAGGCAAGCTAAAAGTTAATGGAGGATATTTTGTAAAGCAATACAGCATTGGATCTGATTTAATAGCTTCATTTCAAATAATCAGTAAAAAAAATGTAAAAATTAAAAAAAAAGATTCTTTGAATCTACATGGAATCAACAAAAACTAACACTATTAAAATTGTTTTCGTTGATTGAAATTAAGCTGAATTAAAATATTAGATAGCTAATTAGATTAGAAATCTAAATAGAAAAAAAGCACAAAATTAATAAAACATTAAATAAAAATCAAAGGTAACACTTTATAATAACTACACGCTAATAATCATTAGTTAAGCATGAGTAAACCATTACTTCATCATTCATAAAGCATTAATAGACATTAATAAGCAGTTCATAAATACAGCTATAAATGCTTTCCTCTTGATTTAAAAGAATATCCATAATTTGTTTAATAATTGTATTTTCATCCTTTATTAATGATCAATTTATCATTTCTAAATGTATAATTGCATTTTTTATAAACCAGTTATTTAAGAGTTGTCCGTGGTTCATACGATTACTTAGAGCGAGTAAGTAAATGATTAATAAACTATTTAAATGTACATTCATACATCTTATTATTCAGACATATAGTGATGGTTACTTAATGTGTTAATAAATGCTTTATTAACATGTATTAATGCTGTAATTAAGGATTATTTGGGTAGTTATAAAGCATTTAGTAGTGGTCAGTTAACTATTTTTGTGACCTAATCTAAAGTGAGGACTAGTCATGCCTTGTAAAGCATTTTTAAAGGCTGTTAAATATTTCTATGTTCTGTATCAATGCGTTGTGTTTGTTACATTTTACTGTTTAGAAGATTGACGAGTCTTTAAATCGCCTTTATAAATGCTTTACAAGGCATGAATAGTCCTCACTTTAGATTAGCTCACAAAAATAGTTAACTGACCACTACTAAATGCTTTATAACTACCTGTATTTACTAGATTTACTTACACTTTCTAAGTGGTCTTATGAATGAATGACAACTCTTAAACAACTGGTTTGCAAATAATATTATACTTCATTTAGAAATTATTAATTTATCATTAACAAAGTATGAAAATACAATCATTAAACACATTATAGATATGCTTATAAATCAAGAAAAAAGCATGTATAGCTATATTTATAAACTGCATAATAATGTCTATTAATGTTTTAATAATGATGTATTAACTGTTTACTCATGCTTAACTAATGATTAATAGAGTGCAGTTATTATAAAGTGTTACCAAATCAAATTAAATTAAATTATTTGATTAAATAAAATCAAAACTGAAAATATTAAAATGATGACTGTCAAAATCAACTCATTAATGCATGCGATGATTTTTTTTCCCCAGTTTGACACATTCTAATATTTAATGCAATTATGCTGCGTTGCATCCGTTTTTCAATCATCCTTTAGCTAGCGTTACATTATATGATCACACTCATGGAAATGCTTTTAAACCATTCAAGCACGACAAGACATAAAAGAGTGCGGCTCAGGGCTCAGTGTTTAGCTCCCCAGTAATTGAACAAGCTCTTAACGCATTATAGTCCTTCCCGTCTATTACGATCTCAAAGTTCAAGCCTTTTGATAAAGACCTAGAATATCAAAATCGATTGCTGGCAGTAGATTATTTTCCTATTTAGCAACAAAACTCTGGAACAATCTTCCTAACATTGTCCGGAAAGCAGACACACTTTGTCAGTTCAAATCTAGACTAAAAACACATCTCTTTGGCCTAGCATACACATAACACATTATAGACTTCTACAATTTAAATGTTCTACTGCATAGTTTAGAATAGCTCAACCGGAACCGGGAACAAATACCGTAAATCCTGATGTACTTGGTACATCGTAAGAAGGATGGTGTCTACACTAATATTAGTCTCTCTGTTTATCCCGAGGTTTACCGCAGTCTGCCAGATCCAGGCTGTATCCAGATCTGATGAAGGACCAGCAGCTGGTCATGACAACAACGCAGTCCTGAAGTGGTTTTTACTTCGCATTACTTCAACTTCCAATCAGATGGAAATGGATAAATACTCTAAATGTTCCGATCCAATCTGACTTGTAATGCTACCCGAATCATACACAGTTCCTTCCTTGGCCAGAGGAAAACTGGCCCTCCGACTGAGTCTGGTTTCTCCCAAGGTTTTTTTTTTTTTTTTTTTTTTTTTTCATTCTGTCACCTGATGGAGTTTTGGTTCCTTGCCACTGTTGCCTTGACTTTTGGCTTGCTTAGTTGGGGACATTTAACATTCAACAATATTATTGATCTGCCTTACTTAAGGCGGATGTCGATGCAATTTTCTTCTAGAAAAAAAAAAACGTTGTTGTATTATTTTCATGTTATCACTGTGAAGCTGCTTTGATACAATCTGTATTGTAAAACGAGCAATATAAATAAAGGTGACTTGACTTGACTTGATTAGCCAGCTAAACTTTTACCCTGTTAGAAAAAAAAAAAAGATGTAGTTGGATAGTTTCATGTGGTTCCTCTCCCTCGCTGTATTATTATTACTGATTATAAGTAACATTGCAAGTACATGTCAAGTAGTCATTAGAGTATTTAGACCTAACAGTCGACTATTCTAATGAGCGTTAGTTGACATGTCAACGCATTCTCACCCCAAGGCGTCACCTTTGACCATGCTTCAATATTTGACGTTTTAGGCGCCCTTTAGCGTCACTTACATGACGCGATCCTACGGCGTCATCTAACTGACGCTAAAGGAAAGCGTCAGTTAGAGCAGTGGTTCTCAAACTTTTTCAGAAGGAGGCCCCCTTGTGTAGGGTGAATCCTTTTGTGGCCCCTCAAAAGAAAACTCATAACGAAAACATCCTCAAACGTACAATTTTACTTACAAATTTTAGATTGTACCAAAAACAAATGAATTTGTACAATGCTGGAACAACAGTTCTGTTTTTAGCTTTATGTCTTTGAATATACAAAATTAGTTAAATTGTACATTTCATTAAATATAACATTTTTTTTTATAAAAAATGGTTTTGACAGTTAACAGTACTATTGTCTGAAAAGTGCAACAAAAGTATTGAATACTGAACATTTGTGATGTTCATAGTAAAAGATAAACACTGAAAAATTAATTTGCTGATTGTAAAAAAAGTGCATTAAACTTCTTACATTTTAAGGTAGTAAATGACAGTGGCTCAAGTTTGGTTTGCAAATTTGAACAGCAATCTGTTTTTTCAGCAAGAAACAAAAAAAAAATTCTACTCTACTTAAAGAAATACTTTTTCAATATAGAAGACATACAATTGTATACAAGTTTTACAATATAAAAGAAATCATGCAATGCAGATTTCACATAGGACAATCCAAACTTACATACAGGTAAAATAATTTTTTTAAATAATTTCATATTCTAGAATTTCTTTGCGGCCCCCCTAGCGCCATCTAGTGGCCCCCCAGGGGGCCACGGCCCCCAGTTTGAGAACCGCTGAGTTAGAGGACGCGGTTAGGTTTAGGTGTGGGGTGGGGGTAGGGTACACGCGATCCTAGGGCGTCATCTAACTGACACTAAAGGAAAGCGTCAGTTAGAGGACGCGGTTAGGTTTAGGTGTGGGGTGGGGGTAGGGTACACGCGATCCTAGGGCGTCATCTAACTGACACTAAAGGGCGCCTAAAGCGTCAGATATTGAAGCATGTCCAAATGCTTCCCAAGGCGTCAGTTAGGTGACGCCTTGGGAGTAAGAATGGGCTGGACATGTAGTTAAAAGTTATAATTGCAATAGGATTTTAAGATTATAAAGTCACACTAAATGATGTCTACTAATCTCTGAATGTCACGTGACTTTGCAGTGCTTTTCAAGATGAACGATTGCACCAGTTTTGAATTTCACCAGATCCGTTCAAGTTCACTTATTAACGAAGATGTGTTTTGCTTTTGGAATGTCTGAGTCAACTGCTTGCCGTGTTTTCTCATAGGCACTACGGGCCATTTTGCATGTCTTCAATCACAAGACATGTTCATACTTCCTCCCCTAACACACACTCCCATACCCATGCTACAGCATACTGGTAGAAGAGGTGTGTTCAGGCATGCAAATCATGTGAGTGACAGCACCCTCAAGGTGTGTGTCTTTAAAATGTGGAAACATCAGCAAACTAAAGAAACAAAAACATACTCATGCCTTATCAGTGCAATGAAGGAGTATGGCCCCTATCACCCAAACTAAACAAACCCGCACACACATGCACAAACACACACACACACACACACACACACACACGCACACACGCACACACACACACGCACACACACACTTTTGTGATGAATCTTTTATGATAACCGTGGCAAAATAACCAACAATGATTATTTATCTCCAATCATGACACTTTACTACAAAATCAATATTTGCAATAGTAGCTTTCACACTGCAAAAAAAAAAAAAAATCAATCGCCCTTAGCACTGGCAAAGACAAACCTGACATGAACTGCACTGAATTGATACCCCTCAGAGCTATATATTGATTGCTGCCATTTCAAAATACAGTACTTTTTTAGTGGTAACTTTACACACTCATTCTTAACTTGTTTAAGAAGGTAAGACAAACGGCCACTTGTTACTTATTTTACAAATATATTGTGTTATTAGAAAAAATGCAAGATTGATACACAATTGTTCAAAAGTTTAGGGTTTAATGCTTTTGAAAGAAGTCTCTTATGCTCAACAAAGGCTGAATTTATTTGATCGGAAATCATGAGTCAGGGCTGACTTGGAGTGAGAATTATTGAAGGGGGGGGGGGGGGGGGTAAAAATAGATTAAAAACCTTGTCAAAACATTTAGTCTCTAAACTGAATTTTATTAAGTTTAGTGACGACATGTTACAATGTCTGCATGGTACAATGACTGGTAGGCTAACATTTTTATTATAGCTGGACACAAATTTATCTATTTCAGTTCAATTACTGTACATTTTTGTTCATTTGGATTATTAGGTATGTTAATTTTTCTAAAAAAAAATCACCTTCACCACAAGTAAAAATATAATAAATATGTAAAATGGTTCACATATTTAGCAAAATACTCCTCTTTACGGCTATTTTTTCTACCCAACTAATGTGCTATTGTCATTACATGCTTTCCTGAGGTAAATGTACCATAATGTGTTCTTGTTCTCCAGCTGTTTTATTGACCTCTTTCTGCAGTTGAAAAACACTGATTGATCGATTTTACAGTATGTATGAGGCATATACATTTTGGTAAGTTTTACTGTATCTTTCAACATTTCCATTGTTCATTTGTGTTTATTTAATATTAATTAAAGAGTAGATGATCAGTTCATGTGACGCTTGATCTGAGGCACTACAGCGATTTGTGTCACATTTACAAGTGCCAAAACGGTATTTATTGTTTGAATTTCATAATAAAATCGACCAGAAACTGAGAGGTGAGAATTTGTTTCATATTATTTTTTTGTTTCATATATTTTTAAGTTGATATGAAAAATTGGGATTTAGCAATATGGCGAGTGTATGATGTATAACGATGCTATGATGAACTAAATGCCTTTCTCCACTGATGTTCTGAGTCATTCAAAGCGTTTGTAATGATGCTGAATTTTAGATGGAAGCTGACTGACTCGAATAGTAACATGGTTTGTGTAACATTACCAACACATTATTAGTTGTTTGATAACATAGTCAAGCAAAAGGCTAATCACATTAATTACCATTAATGTGACCAACGTTGAAAAGAGCGATACAACTGTACAGCATTTACTAATGTAACTAATGTAAAGTTGACAGAGTGGATCTCTGAAATGTGTGATTTAAGTGGAGGCAGGGCTAAATTGCTTATTCATGGATCCGAGTATTAAATGGGTCTAATTTAGTATACTCTACTAATACAACCTTTGATTTTAATAACGTATTAGTAAATGTTGGAATTAATATTAACTAAGATTAATAAATGCTGAAGAAGTATTGTTCACGTATTGTCGCCTTGCTTTTGGCTTGCTTTGAGCTTGCTCAGTTGGGGTTATTTAGTGTTTAGCAATGTTGTTGATCTGTGTTGTGCTACTTACATGTTATCACTGTGAAGCTGCTTTGATACAATCTGTATTGTGAAAAGCGCTATATAAATAAATGTGACTTGACTTGACTTGACGTATTGTACATGTTAACTAATGTGTTTACTAATGTTAACTAATGAATCTTATTGTAAAGTGTTACCAATATATACTTTTGAATGGCAAAACTATATGTTCAGCAGCCATTACTTCAGTCTTCAGTGTTACATGATCCTTCAGAAATGATGCTGATTTGCTGTTCAAGAAGCATTTCTTATAATCAATGTTAAATATTTTAAAATAATAATAATAAAAAATATCAATAATTTTTTTTCTAAGTTTAAAAGTTTTCTTTGATGAATAGGAACTTCAAGAGAACAGCATCCATTTGAAATACTGTTTCGAAATCCTTAAACATTGCACATTATACATTTATTAACTCTAACTTTTATAAATGTAATGCATCCATGCTGAATAAAGGTATTCAATTCTTTAAAAAAGGAGAATAAAAAAGAAAAAAAAGATAACTTTTGAACCATAATGTATATGAAAAAGACAGAAAAAGAGAACTCATTATTTAGCATGGCAGAGGTCTTTTTGACATGTAGAGAAATATGCATTCCACCTCTTGAATAGTTATATCATGAACAGGCCGAGAGAGAGAGGGATAGAGAGGGCTCCACATATGGAAACCATTTCCTGACACAACCAGCACCCCCCCAGCCCCCCCCCCCCCCCGTTGCTTCGGTGTTCTCTGTCTCTCGTTCTCTCCTTCTGCACGTTGTCACATGTTCATTCTCCTCATTCTCCTCAGGAGGCTGTGCTTGCAACTTAAATTAACAAATTTGGACTGACGTGCTTGTGTTATTCTTCAACAGGAAATGGTGTCAGGCCATGTTAATATTATGCTGGCAGCAGAGCTTAACAGCGTTGTGACTTTTTCAGTTTAAACAAACTATCAGAGCAGCCGGTCTGCAAATTGTGGTGATAGTGAAATAAATATTAGCTTACATTGTTTGAAACAAAAACAAATGTGTGTCTGATTCAAGAAGGCGGCACACTAAACTTTGTTCCTCTCAGACTGTGTAAACATAATCTGAGCTTAATTAGTGATATGCTCAATAAATAAATAGATAAATAAAGTCCTGTTTCTTTATACTAGTAGAATATATTAACAAACATTTTTTTTTTAAAGTTACAAGCTAAAATGTAACTTAACAGAGGTTTGTTCTGAGCAATAAAATATAATCATTGTTCTAAACAGCTGGGTCATAAAATAAGTAATGATAAGAAAATGAATAAGAACATTGATAAAAATAGACAGATAGTGTCATCTGTCTTTTATTTCCCAAAGTTGGAAGTCTGAATTGAGCCGATCCCTGACTTATGCGAGAGAGAATGAGATCCCAGAGTTCTCTGACTGGAGCACAAGTTCTTCTTGGAGCACAATGCCAATGCACAGCAGCGAGAGAAAGAGACGAGACAGAGGATAGGGGAGAAAAAAAGTGGGCATAGGAGAGCAAGGGGTGTAGGAGAGTGGTGAAAGAGAGGAGAAGACAGGAGAACGATGAGGGGAAACGGGAGATGGCCCCAGACAACGGAAACAACGGCTCTTTAATGTTTCTCTTTTCACAGAGATCAAAGAACAGAGACACACACACACAGAGAGAGAGAGAGAGAGAGAGAGAGAGAGAGAGAGAGAGAGACTTGGAGAGAGACTTGGAGAGAGAGACAAAAAAGCTTAGATAGTGTAAAAGCTAACCCGAGAGGAAGAAATAAATAGCGAGAGGGGTCGAGGAAAGCTCAGGATGTGAGGAATGACGTATTCGCATGCTGGAGAGATAACATGACATACATTAAGGAATATTGACGACAGAGCACAAAAAAGCATGTATGTTCCAGCTATTAGTAGATATACTGCAAGGCAGTGTGTGTTAGAGTGAATACTGAAACCATATGTAAATATTAATGGACTATCGAACCATTTGGCCAAAAGTGTTGTGTTTAGAAAACTTCTTTACATTTCTTCACCAGTGTTACCAAACATAAATGTTTAGCTACACCCAGAACATTAGATTAAAGGGATTAGTTCACCTAAAAAATAAGAAGTCTGTCATAATTTTCTCACTCTCATGCTGTTTCAAACTGTTATGACATTCTTTATTTCTTCAGCAGAACACAAAAGAAAATAGTTTAAAGCATGTTGGTAATCAAACTGTTTTGGTGACCATTAACTTCATTCTTTTTGTGTCCATCATTGTATGGACAAAAAAATGAAATAAAAAAAAAATCGTGTTCAGAAGAAAGAATGTCACAAAGGTTTTGAACAACATGAGGGTGATTAAACAACATTTTTGTAAAAATTTACTTATCTTTTAATATTTACTGTACAGTAGTGTTTTTTTTAAATAGTATGTGAATCAGAACACATTATTAAAAATAGCAATAGTAAAATGAATGCTAGTATGTTATTCTAAACAACAATAACATACTACTTTTACTATTTCTGCTATAGTAGCAGTGTTGTTCTCAATGCAGCCAAATGTTTTTTTTTAACATATTTCATAGACACTCTGCTTGTCTTCCATTGTTTGGACAAAAAGATAGTCCTGCTCTGAACACATGCCATTGTTTTGATATCTTCATTGAGCCACAGGTTTCAAAAAAATCAACCTAAAAAATGACTGCAAATTAAGTTGAATGAGAGCATTTTTGCATCAAATAATTGCATACTTCAAATAAAAAAAAACAACATAAGATGGCAAAATAGATTCTTCATATCCAAGCAAAATTTTTATTCCTTATTTGCTGCCGACAGGATTTCAAAGAAACCGCAGTGTTGTATCAGATCATGTCCGTGAATTTCTGACACCCCGTTTGAACTTTCTCATACTTGAGCATCAATGGCATTGCACAAATCTCTGATAATGACAAAAAGAACATCTAAGCTGTAACCAAGGCTGGAGAGGGTGGTTTTTATGGGAGGTGAGAGGATTTTTGAACAAAAGGGGAGGAATAGTGTCCTCCCTTATTTGTGGATTTGTGTTCTTTTAACACCCACAGTCAATGAGAGACAGAGAAGAGGTTAAGATGAAAGGGATGAGAGGGGAAACGGGGTGGAGATAAATGTTCAACTTAATGAACAGTGCCTCCCTTTAGGACCACCAGGGACCGCCTCACTTTCCCCAAGAGAACCAGAAAAACTGTCCTCATCTGTGGCCTTGAGAGAGAGAGAGAGAGAGAGAGAGAGAGAGAGAGAGAGAGAGAGAGAGAGAGAGAGAGAGAGAGAGAGAGAGAGAGAGAGAGAGAGAGAGAGAGAGAGAGAGAGAGAGAGAGAGAGAGAGAGAGAGAGAGAGAGAGAGAGAGAGAGAGAGAGATACAAATGGCCAGAAAGATTAAGTGTGGCTTTGTAGTTTATCTCCAATATCCTAAAGGCATGCGTGAACTTTTCATTTTGGGTTCAACTTGAGACAAAAAATCCCTATATTGCATGTAAGCCGACAGCTACCCACATGTCCACAGCCACACACACACACACACACACACACACACTGTAAAACTGAATAAGCAGGCAAATCAGGTAAATTAATAAATTCAAATTTAAGTACGCAGAACTGGTAGATTTTTATTTTGTACATAATTCATTTGAACTGTTCTTAAAAGAACTTGAAATATTTGAGTACAATAATTCATACATTTAACTTTAAACTTTCATGTAATCTCAATGTGAGCACTTTCATTAGTAACACTTGCTGTATGAGTGCAGCAATATAAAGGTTTCTATTGCACTCAAATCAAGCTGCATGCACCACTTTTCACCATGATGGTAACTATACTAAAATCAACATTAACAAGAAATTCTTCTAAATTAGTATAACAAAACATTAATCACGACTAAATCTCTGCACTGTAAAAAAATGATTTTTTGGTTAAGTAAATACTAGTGAAAAAACCCAATGTAATTTACTTGAAAAAGTTAGTTCAGGCAAGAATTTAAAAAACTAAGTAAATTCCATATCAGTACTTATTTCAAGCAAGTATAAATGAAAGTGTAATATCAACTCAATAAAATTAAGTAAAAATGACTCAACTTTTCTGATACTGGGGTTCCCATCATGCACTGGACCTTGAATAATTAATGAGGTTCATTTTTCACTGGTTTCCAGCTGTATTTACACTGTTTTATCATTGATTTTTGTTTTCAGTATTAGTAAATTGCCATTTTGTGACATTTCGGCTAAATTTTTTGCTTAAAACGACACATTCAAACACAAAAACGATCCATCAAATGTTACCACCATTGTGTATTGTCTACCAAGTATTGAGGTGTTTGCATTCACATAAGGCTTAAAGTCTGACATGATGTATATATAAATTACTTAGATGATCTAAGTAAAGAACATACTATAAATGACTAATAAAATTCAAGATAATTGTTTTAGTGAAGTGTAATACAAAGGCAAAGGAAATCGGTATTAATCAACCTTTTACAAGCCGAGTTAAAATTACTTATTTTTTGTAAAGTTTACTTAATTCCACATTCCAAGTAAATTTAACTTAAAGATTTCTAATTAAAGCTACTGATAAATATGTTTAGGTTTTTACTTGGCAAATCTTTGTAAATTTACTAGCATTTTCTGAGTGAGATCGTTTAGCAAGGTTTTTGCAAGTAAATCCTACTCAATTAATATTAATATTAATTGATATTAATCTTGCACAAAAAACAACAACATTATATTACACTTAAGTTTAGCATTTACTCTCCCTTTCGAGTGCCATCTGCAACAGTTTACTATTAAAATATATCAGTTCTGTTAACTTGAAAGAAAAAGTGCTCGATACTCATTAAAATTTAACTTGACTGAACTAATTACTAATTAGAACTAATTAATTTAATTTTGTCCCACTCAAACCAATTAATTATTTTGAACGTTAGTGTTTACAGTGCACACACACACACACACACACACACACACACACACACACACACACACACACACACACACACACACACACACATACTTGGTTTCACTATCTTTGTAGGGACTCTCCATAAGCGTAAGGGTTTTTATAATGTACAAAACTGCACTTTTAAATTTTCAAAAAATATATAATTTAGTGTGTTTATTAACCCATTTCCCCCTGGCTGGTATCCGCATGATCTCAGATTTTACTATCCCTGTGGGGAAGCACATGTACACACACTGCTTACAAACCACATCTATACCATACAGTATAAACCTTATTAATACTTCAAGATATAAATCCCTTACAAGATTTAAAAGTTTAAAGTTTAGATTAATATAATGTTTGCATAATAAAAAATAAATAAATACACATTTTATAAAAAAAAATAAAAAATCTAAGCTTTTTAGCTTATTTCTAAAGTGTGTGTATCAGCCAAAACTATACCAGGGATGTAGTGTAAACCACAATTTGCAGAGTTTATGTTGCAGTTGATCTTTAAAAGAGCTTGTTACACTATCTCTTCAGCTCTGTTTGTTTCTGTACCACAACTGTGACTAAACAGTAACTTCTATTAAGGAAATGTTTATGCTCCAGCGCTCTCCAAAGCAAAGCTCCCTGCTAGATGTTTGGAACATTTCTCTGCCATAATTAAATGCCACTTTAACCATCAGAATAAGGGCAATACAAATAACAATTCATTACAGGAAGTCCAAACAAAAACCGAGACATCAAAGTCAAGTGTGCAACGATGAAGCTAGCTATTTTGAAGTAAGCTGCCGCCCTTTCAAATGTGAAACAGTACAAATCAGTGTTGTAGTCGAGACCACCTCACTCGAGTCCGAGTCGACACCGAGACTAGAGAGAGTCGAGTCCGAGTCAAGACCGAGTCCATAGAGAGTCGAGTCCGAGTCGAGTCCGAGACCAGAGACGGTCGAGTCCGAGTCGAGACCGAGACCAGTGAGGGTTGATTACCTAATTTACTTTTATTTACTTAGAGAAATCCTTTTTTTTTTTACTGAATTTACTTAGAGTTTAAAAAATATGATCAGTTTAGGGTAAAAAGGCCACATAGTAGGTGGTGTTAAAAGTAATTTTATTACAATTTGTCATGCGCAGTTGCGCACTAGAAAATCACCAATCACTGGGCATGTCAATCAATTTAAAGAAATATTTTATTAACATACATTAATAATCATGAAAAATATTTTTAATTGAACTCGAGTGGACTCGGGAATAAGTCCGAGTCCTAAAAAAAAAAATGTTCGAGTACGAGTCAATTCCGAGTCCAAATGGACACGAGTCCATGACAAGACCAAGACCATTAAAATATGGTCTCGAGACCGAGTCCGAGACGAGTCCGAGTCTCGAGTACTACAACACTGGTACAAATAACCTGTTATAAAATAAACTAAAATAAAAAAACAGCTGTCTTTAAAGTGTCTGCTGCATCTTGTTGTTTTAAGGGGCATTAAAAAGTAACCACTACTCGAAAGTTCCAACCCTTGAGAGCAATAAAATTGTTTACAGTTCAATAGTACTGCTTGGGAAGTGTATTTTGGAGAAGTGTAACTTATTTACGTTATCTGTGTGAGCTTACGTGGTGTTAACCTCTCACTCCAGTGCTGTCCTTCTCCTCCAGTGTGCCTCGGGCAAGAGAAAACAGAAGGCCAGAAGAGAAATGTTGTTTTTTTAACACAATAAAAAGAAAGAAAGAGAATATATCATTTCCTTTTATCAAAGCAGCTCTCGTCTACAGACTCGGCATAGAAACAGCACCAAGAGCCAAACACAAGGTTAAGCAACCCTGTACAGTGTCAATATGGTACAGCATGTAACCACCTTGAGGAGTTAACACAGGTGGGACAGGCACAAGGAGAGATGCTGATACTGGTGGTGAGGGAAGGATTTAGCCAGTGTAGTATGTGTGTGTTTGAGGGATTTCAGACAGTAAAATAAGATTTCTTTTGAGGACTCCATGTGGCAAGGGAAAAAAAACTACCACAATCCAGAGAAAAAAAAATGCTCCCAAAAGTCTCTCCCATATTTTTTTTCTATGTAAAAGGCAGGCAGGCTTTTTGTAGGGTGTGGGCCGCAATAGCCTACTTAAGTCACACCAGTAGATCCATCTTGTTCAACTAATAAAATGTCAAGAATGGTGTGTTGATATTTAATCATGAGTGAATGTTCGGGAGGGACTCAAACTGTGTGTGTGTGTGTGTGTGTGTGTGTGTGTGCGTGTGCGTGTGTGTGTCGCAGTAGCAGAAAACATCACATGCTATACTACAGAAGACCAGAAACACACTCTATAATAAATGTGCATGCACACATGTTCAGCTTTAACTTAACATTAAAAAATAAAAATCACAAAAATATATACACCACGTTCCAAATTATTATGCAAATTGGAAATAAGTGTCATAAAAATGTAATATTTAGTTTTTCAATCAAACTCATGGATAGTATTGTGTCTCCAAGTTCTTTGGATCACGGAAAAAAATCTCGGACACCTGTGATAAGTAGTTTGCAAGGTGAGCCCAATTAAAGGAAAACTACTTAAGAAGGATGTTCCACATTATTAAGCAGGCCACAGGTTTCAAGCAATATGGGAAAGAAAAAGGATCTCTCCGTTGCGGAAAGGAGTTAAATAGTGCAGTGCCTTGGACAAGGTATGAAAACTTTAGATATTTCACGAAAATTTAAGCGTGATCAATGTACTGTGAAGAGATTTGTGGCTGATTCAGAGTACAGATGGGTTTGTACAGAAAAAGGCATAATGAGGAAGGTTACTGCCAGACAAATGCATCGGATTTAGGAGAGCACTGCTATAATGCCATTACAAAGCAGCAAACAGGTATTTGAAGATGCTGGGGCCTCTGGAGTCCCGCAAACCTCAAGGTGTAGGATCCTCCAGGGCTTGCAGTTGTACATAAATCTACTATTCTGCCACCCCTAACCAATGCTTACAAGCTGAAATGGTTGCAGTGGGCCCAGAAATACATGAAGACTAATTTTTAAACAGTCTTGCTTACTGATGAGTGCCGTGCAACCCTGGATGGCGCAGATGGATGGAGTAGTGGATGGTTGGTGGATGGCCACCATGTCCCAATAAGGCTGCGACATCAGCAAGGAGGAGGCGGAGTCATGTTTTGGGCCGGAATCATGGGGAGAGAGCTGGTAGGCCACTTTAGGGTCCCTGAAGGTGTGAAAATGCCCTCTGCAATGCATCCAGAGTTTCTGACTGTCTTCTTCTCACTTTCTTCCATGGTACAAAAAGAAGAACCATGCCTTCCATAGCAAAATTATTGTCATTCATGACAATGCACCATCTCATGCTGCAAAAAATAATTCTGTGTCATTGGCTGCTATGGGCAAAAAAGGAGATAAACTCTTGGTTTGGCCCCCACACTGACTTCAACCCTATTGAGATCCTTTGGAGCATCCTCAAGCAAAAGACCTCTGGAAGGCTATTCTGACATCATGCAAAGATTTTCAAGCAGAAATCTCCATAAACTCCCAACTTCAATGGATACAGGAATTGTGAAGGATACTTTTGATTTCAGTAAATTTGACCTCCTAATGCTGCAAATTCATCATATTACCATTTTCAGTTCTTTACAACCCATAAAATGTTTTCAAACTCTTTTGTGCATAATAATTTGGAACAGTGCATTTTGAGTTTTTTATTTTTTCAAAAAATACTGTTTTCGTTGGGTGTTTTGTTCTATGAAATTCAACTTATACCCTAGTTGTTGGTGACTGGAAAATTATACTGACTGTCATTTGCATTGACTATTTAGGAAAATCAGTGTAAAATATCATTTGCATAATAATTTGGAACGCGGTGTATATATATATATATATAGATTTAATTGAGAGCAAATAAAGACTTAAAATATAAAGACTATAAAGACTCTCCTGCTTCTTGGATTTTTTTTTCTCCTAAGACAAAAAAAAAGAAAAACCTTTTAGATACTAATGCCTGCAATTTTTTTATTTAATTTGTATTTCTCCTGAAGCATGAGCGGAAAAACATATTCCCCAAAATTCCCTAAAGCCAAAATTTTGACAATGAGGTCTCTTTAAACATATTACTAATTGTTTGAATATGTTTTTCCATCTGAGAATGACATTTTCACAGAGAAGAAAATTTGGATGAACGTGTTTGGACACATCCAAATGTGATGTGGATGACTTCACAGACAGACAGTTGGTCTTACTTGAAAAGGGAGAAAAAGGTTTTGCTAAGGGTTGAAAAATACAAATATACCTCATAAATAATGAATGAATTTAACAACACAAAAACGAACCTGTAAAATCAGTGGAGAAAACTTATATTTAAGTGCTATTATAAAAATAAAAATAAATCAGAGAAATTAAGTGACAGGAGTGAAAGAAATTAATATATAGTATGTCTAGCCACCTCATTCCATACAACTAAGCTCCATGTGGTAAGGTCGTAACATACCTCACTGGTATCTTTAATTGAGCATGCTGGCACAAGAGAGAGTGAGTCGGAGAGTGTTTGGGACACAGAGAGAGTGGGATAGGTTTTCTGGCTGAGAGCAGGTAAAGGATTTATTGCTGTGTGCTGAAAAGCTGGTTGAACACTGTAACTGCCCCCCTGAGCGAGAGAACAGGGCCTGCTGCTCAGAAGTCCTTAATGGAAACTGCACATTTTTAGCCCGCTCCCCTCCGCAGGGGCCAAACGCCACAGCACATAGATATACAGCAGACTTCTCCATATTAACTCATCCACTAATGAAATAGTGTTTACCAGAGTGTAATCAGTTATACTAACACTGGGATCT
Organism: Pimephales promelas; assembly: GCF_988280905.1. Taxonomy (NCBI): domain Eukaryota; kingdom Metazoa; phylum Chordata; class Actinopteri; order Cypriniformes; family Leuciscidae; genus Pimephales; species Pimephales promelas. Next base: position 7,980,039 of record NC_142790.1, read on the forward strand.
GGATGTATACATTTATTTCTATACAAGATTTATTGTGCAAATCAGTTTCAAATTTCTATGTATATAAATAAGAATGACTTCATTAAAAATCTATTTATAGTTGTCATATTCATCAGGAAAATCTGTGATAAAAAACTGGATAAATTAATTCATAAATTGACTTGACAATCAGTTGCGTGTGAACAAGTGAAATAGTGTGTGAGAGGAGGCGTGTTTTCTCAAGCCAATTAAAAGAGGACGTGGCCCATTGAGTGACACTGAATGACTGACAGTCGCCCTCCTTAAACTGCCTGAATTTGATTGCATGGTTTTTGCCTGTCAAGATCTGCAGTTCTTTTTAAAAATGCATTCTTTACCATTCAAATTATATACCCTTGAAATATCTATAGTTGTTGGTTACCGTAGAAAAAAAGATAAGTATTTCTTAACAACTGATTTAAAAAAACTGTATTTGAATAATAAATTAAGCAAAATTTTAGATACTATGTTTTAGATATGACATTTTATAAAAAAAATAATCACACAATAAAAAGGTGTTTACTATACTTGCTTTATATACAGTATAAATAATTAGTATTTAATCTCATTTATTATTTTTAAAATTTAGTATTTTTAATTTGTCACACATTAACAAATCCATATGCGTCTATTCATACAAAATGAGAAGATTCTTGAAAGATTGAAGGCCTCAGAAAACAGCTTCTTTCTCTCACACTCCTTTTTTCCTCTATCCTCTCATTTGCTCATCTGTTACTTGCAAGTAATGGTTGAATAGCCCTATAATACCCACCTTTCTCATACTGGCTTAAAGCTATAAAAAAGGGGTTGGCCATGCATTTAAGTGATGAAACCAATGTATTACCAAGCAGTGAAAAAAAGATATTACATCATTCTACTCTCATTTCTCCTAAGGAATTTATCTCACTTCTTTCCAAATCCTGAAATTGCTTGAGAAAAAAAAAAAAAGAGGGTAGATATTTTGTCCATGCTTGAGCATCTCCACAAAGTGGCATGCAACTTTCTTTGCACCCCCCCCCCCTCTCTCTCTCGCTCTCCCTTTATTCTCTCGTGAAAATTGAAGAGGCTTAATGTCAAATACGGCTAAAGCCAGCCTTTTCATATCATACCATACAGTGTGAAAATTACTAAGGCGATGATAAGACGGACAGATAGCAGAAGAGAAGAGAGAGGAGAAAAAGAGGGAGGCCGACAGAGAAAGGAGGTAAAAGACGACAGAGGGGAAGTGACTCCACTCAATTATATTGCAAAATTGGTATGAGTGAATATTTTTCATTCAGGTGACTGATGATATCTACTGAGCAGCAATGCAGATAAATAAAGGAGCTTTCTGTCAAGTATAAACATCATTAATCATGAGGCCAGCCACCGCCTGACCGCCTGTCCTCACACAGCAGCACAGGAGCGAGGAATTAAAGAGAAAATGAGGGGGTTGGATAGAGAGAGTATAAGAGAGGACAAAGCTAAGCTTCTAAATCTGGAAAGGGGGGGGGCATGAAGGGAACTGCATCTTAGATTTAGTCTCCATGTTGGGATATTAGAAAAGACATTCTAATGTCATATTCAACATTACAGCACTTTATGGACTTTCTCTTACACTATTTGAGAATTATTGAATTTTACAGGATTCAAATTTACTTTGCAAGATTATCAGGAATAACTATTACTTTTTATACATACATTTACTATTACCCTGATTAAAAAAAAATAATCACATTAAATAAGGCCAAATGCCCAAGAGAATCTCTTATATAATGGTTCAAATAGTATTACGGTTTAAAATAACTTTTTATAATTTAATTTATCTGAAAATGTAATTTATTCATGTGATGGCAAAGATAAATTATTTTACTTTCATCTTCACTGTCACATGATCTTTTAGAAATCATTCTAAAACATTGATTTTGTGCTCAAGAAACATTTCTTCTTTATTATTTTGAAGTTGTTTTGTTTAATATTTTTGTGAAAACTGTGATGCATTTTTTTCAGGATTCTTTGATGAATAGAACATTTTAAAAGAACAACATTTATTTGAAATGGAAATCTTTTGTAATAATGCTAACACATTATATGTTTTTTTTTATATCAATTGTATGCAACATGGCTGAAATGAAGTCATTTCATTAATTACTATACTGACTCCAAACTTATGAATATCCACTGTTTAAATCGGCCTTGTCAATGTATATTTATATAAAACATAGAGAGTACACGAAAAAAAAAAAGAGAGTGCACACATGTTCGCGTCTGCAGAGGGCTGTTGAGATAAAACACTGTTCTTTATGCTAAACACAGCGTCGCCACGATTGGGCAGCCTGACAACAGTTTATGTAAATATCACAATTCAAAGCACTCCTCTCACACATAAACACAAACAGTGCAAGCATGCACCAAAATGTAATGCTGTGTTTAAGCTTTCTAAATTAAGCTTGAGATGGGCAGCAGTATTATCACAATCAACACAAATGGTCATCTTATTTTGTTACTTTGCTTAACTTGCATTACTTTGAAAACCCACTAACAAAAAATGTCTTCAGCCATTTAAAAAAAATCTGGGTTACCACTCTTAAAGTGACATAAAAATAGCGAGGGGAGAGTAGAAATATTACAGCCTATGCATAAACATTCCTCTTTAGTATTGCAAATCATCTGAGCCACTCTGAAAACAAAGAAAACAGGAAGAAATCTCTTGCTTTAGCATTTTACATTTGAAATGTAGTTGAAAAACATGAGACAACCGCCTGAACATTTTACTTTTGCCTACAAAAACACATTTCAACAAGCAGCCATCAAATTTGCCCGGTTAAATCTCATTGGCTACATGGGGAAAGACTGAAATGACTGCAGCTATTAATTTGACCTTAATTGGTGACTGGAAATGAACAGTTAAGGTGCTTGTAATTTCCCCTAATTGCTTGATATTAGGCATTGATTATTGATTGAAGAGAACACAAAGGGCAGACTGTGGATGGACTGCGGTTTTGATTCACCAAGCACGTTATCTGAAAGCCATTTTTCCCTTTACAACAGTTCTTGTAAGCAGCTGTGCTGTTGAGCCAAGCCAGTGAGTCTATTAAGTATGTGAAGAGTGTGTCTGGTAATGTGTGTTATTTTATTGCTTGCTCCGAGCACAAGAGGTTCTAACTCTTGAGTAAACTCTGGTGTTGGGCAATTGACTTGCGGCGAATGCCTCCGTTTGTCTAAAGAAGTCACCAAGGAGACTGGATCCTGTCACTTGGGCTTTGTGAGTGTGTGTGAGTGTCTTTTGTTTGGCTGAGAAAGTAACACTCATGCAAAAGAGAAACTGAGTCAGTGAGTGAACCCTTACTATTAAGCACCAGACATAATGAGTCAGTCAGCAAGATGCATTCACAAACAGACACCCTGCAGAGTGTCTCTTTAGCATTTATCGTATTTGTTTAAGGAGAAGTGATCTGTTTAACCTTGGATGAATAGAGCCAAGCTGTTCGCAGGTCAGGGCTGCCAAAAGATCATGAGAGTCAAGTGATTCAATGATTAAAATGATTTTTTTATTTATAATTTGTTCCAAAAGGAGAATCATTATTTTTAATTACTATAAAAGCTCAAAATATTTATTTTTTTAAAAAATATTTTTACAGCAATAGTTTAGCAAAAAAAAAAAAAAAAAGATTCAGATATTTGGCCTGTTGAGTAGTTCATGTGGTTCGATAAAATCGAATAAAACAAAACTACATTCAGTACCACTTCGTTGGAGCTTTGGCACAATGGCTGACTTACTGTATGAATGTCTAACTTCCTGTGTTATAAGTCAAATAAACCAAACAGCCGCATTAGTCGACACAACCCCCGCCATTTAATATTGAATACCACACCGGTGCCCTCTCCCATATGAATTCATAACCCACACGATTATCCTCTGCAGTAATTGTGCTTTTCCATGGCCTAATAAGACTGCCGCGGGAGAGAGGGAGAAAACACAAAGGACAGTTAATTTGTGATTTCCTCTGCTCATTCGGAGGCAAATTAAGTGTCAGACTGCTAATATGAAGCATATTTCATTTTATGAGCTTTTAATTTAATTCCGTCCCCTCATATCACAGCCATTAAGGTCGTTTAGCGAGCTATGCAAGCAACTTCCACTCAGAGCAAAGAGGGCAATAAATAAACATGTTTCAATTAAAGTCTTCTCAAATAATAGGACAGGACTGGCTAACTCTGCCTCGTCAACCAGCAAATCAGCATTGGTTGTGGGAAATGAGATGGTCATTACCACTGTGTTTCACTGTGTTCTTTCTTTCTTTCCCCCCCCTTTTTTTTTTTGGTCATAGATGCCCACTCACAGCTGAAAAAGGCTGCGTAGATTGATAGCACTGCCGCGAGGTGAAAGCTACTGTAATTACGAGCTGTAATGAGGAGCTGCATGGGAAAGTACTGCAATAATATGCCGTCTGATCCTAGGCATATATTTAAGAGTGCTAATAACGATTAATTCTGTTCACCAAGGAGAACTTGTCTTAAACAATTTCATTTTTCTTTTTTTACCATCCACTCCAGCGTCTATGTCACTGCCTTTCACAAACAAACATCTGTGGACTTTCTGTTCATTTACCGGTGTAACAAAACAGCTAAACATATTTGATGACACTATCAAAAGTTACTTAAAGCATCTTCAATTACTACAAAAAAAATAAGGTATATAACTAATTAACTTTGCAGCTGTCTGCATAAAATCTGCTAACACTATTCTGTTGGTCCCCCAACAGACATTACTGACTATAAGTAACTTGCCAACTAACACCTAACCGTCCTTGGGGTGAGAATGCGTTGCCATAAACTAACAGTCTACTGTCAGTCTATTACAGCCTACTAATATTCTAATGAGAGTTAGCTGACATGTAGTTGAAAAGTTACTTAGAATGTCTAAAGTGGACGAAATAAAGTGTAACCAAAAATAATTTACCAAAAAAAAAAAAAATTTACAGAAAGGTGCAGAGTTTAAAATTTTTAGGATGGTATGATATAAAAATATAAAGTCTTACTGACCCCCCAAAAAGTTTTACTGACCGTAAACTTTTGAACAGTAGTGTTCTTACAATGGAAATAAAGCAACTGTTTTTAATTGCTCCATAGTCTCCCATTGTTTTTAACTGTCAAACCCTATTTCTTGATGCATTTTGTCTGTCTTATCGTGTGATGAAGTTTGGATTTGAAAATGTCAGAAAATATGCTGCATTTCAGGAGACATCTACATGTTTTCACTGTGCAGGAGTAAAATATGATTTTGCCCATCTTTACGGCTGGTGCAGTGGATAAGACACATGCCTTTGGTGTGAGAGACCCGGGTTCGAATCCACTGTGAGACACCAATGTGTCCCTGCAAGACACTTAACCCCTAGTTGCTCCAGAGGCGTGTGACCTCTACCATATATAGCAATTGTAAGTCGCTTTGGATAAAGGCGTCAGCTAAATGAATAAATGTCAATGTAAATATATTTAATTCACATAAAGAAGATTAAACAATACAGTTTAAAAGTTTCAAAACTCACTACTCATTTAAAACTTGATTCAGTAAAGATGCATTAAAATGAACTTTTTTTTGCTGTTCACATTAGCTAATTCTGATTGGATTTCAATCGAATATGCACACAAACGATATTGACTGAAATTATGAATATAGACAAGAACAGAAAGAGGCCGGTTCAACCAACTGTCTGATGTCGAAATTTGCAGAGGATTACTGAGGATTCTGATTAATTCTATGCAAGCCTGAGGCAAGTACTGGTAATAGGATTATTATGACTACTATTATTAAATAACAATTCATTAAAACCGGCAAAGACTTTTCTGTCCAGAAATGTAAATAAATTTTACCATAGTTTACCATAGTGCATTGTGCATGCAGATTATATTTTGAGTTGCTATGCGAAATAGCAATGAGGTATTTTTACTAATATTTTTATAATACTTGCGTTATTATTTTACTATTGCATTATTTTTTTCTCACCTGGGCTGGGCTTGCTTTTCTTTTTTGGACACAAGAGAGTAAAAATAGGTCTTAAAACTTTTAGGTAAGCATAATATTCTGAGATACTGAATCTGTTTTGGGCAAGTGAGAAGAGTAAATGCTCACATTTAGTCTACAGCTACAACAACCATCATGTTTAAACAACACCTCTGCACCTTACTCCTGATTTCTCTCAACTTGGGGACAGGAGAGGTGTCAGTCAATAAACAGGAAAGTAACTTGCATTATTTGAAAAAGTAACTGTAAACTTGAAAGTAATGCATTACATTACTCGTTACAATACATTACTCATTACGTGTTACATGAAAAAAGTCATCTGATTAGTACGTAGCTCATTGTACACGTAATGCCATACCCCCAATACTTACTACCATTGGTTTATTGTCAATTTAAATAAAAGTTCTTGCCGTGTCACTAAACAATATTAATGGGAGAGGACACTGTTATCGCTCTTAGTCACATTCAAAGATTCAAAAATGATTTTTGGGACGGCTCACACTTTGTTAAGTACATAAAGGTGTGTCTGTCTACTGCAAGGCATTGTAGCAAGTCAGGCATGTACTGTGAATACAGCCGCCCCACCTGTAATTGAATTCACCTGCTTTCCTTTTCTTCCTCTAACCCGCGCACCATTCCATGCGTCTCTTCAGCGGATGATAAACCATGGCAGATATTTGTTTGAGTCTTGTTTGAGCCTCGTGTTGCCCCATTATCTCTGCATAAACTGAATGCTAAATTATATTTGTCATTTTGTTTATACTTCTATTGGACATAAATCAAGCCCCTGGCGCGTGTCTCTCCCCCTCTTTTCACACTTCTCTTTAGCATGCGAGTTAGAGCGAGGAGATGACATAAAAAATTCATTATTCTTAACGGTGTAATGGGCACAAGAGAGATATGACTCTCGAGGATGGAGAAGGGGGGGTGTGGGGAAGGCAAAGGATGTAATGATGAACAATACAAAACGTAATATGGACCAAGTAGCTGCCCCATTCAATTTGTCCCACCATAGGGCTACGGTTTCACGTGTCATGCAAAAGAGGCGGAGATAGGGAGAAAAGCAGAGACAGATAAGGAAAAATGAATCAAAAGGCAAACACATGTAATTTAAATTGGGGACATTGTGTTCTGAATTAAATACAAGACAATCAGAAAAAGGAAATGATGAGTAAAGAACATGAAAAAGAATTTTTAAAAGATTATAAATGCATACTCAGAGATGCAAAGATGAGAGCTAAACAGAACCCGTGAGGGAACACAAACACGCACACACAAATGTGCACACTTCTATTTTGATTCTTTATAAAAACTAAAATGATGAATTTCTGAAATTGAAATTTCTCTGTCAATACAAAGAAAATGTCATTCCAACTTTATATGTCACAATTGTGAATTCGTACAGTATCTCACAAAGTGACTTTTAATCTTGAAGAAGGTAACATCTTCATACGAGTTTTCACACGGTGTACAATAACAACAAAAATGTTCCTCATTTGGGGTTGAAGTGGGGTATTGTTGTGCTGCATGTGACAGCTTGCAGAACAGCTGTGAGAGAGAGGAGGTTGTTACATCTTCTCTGACGGGGCCTGATGAGCAGTTTTAGAGGAATCATGCACTAACAGGCTCCCATGTCTGTCTCTGTGTCTGATGCACTCATTAGCATGTCTCTTGACAACGTGTTCACCTAGTCTTTGATCTCTGACACAGAACTAGAGATGTATGGATCACGTCCCATGGAAACAGCTAATGCACCGTGTACTGCAATACTGCTAGACATGGACACCCCTTCTTATGACACATCTGCCAAGATGAGAACTGATGACATTATACAGATAATAAAATAATATTAACAAGTCATAATCTATATCAAAATTGAATTGAAAACGAGAAGAAACTTCGTTCTTGTTTAGATTGAAAGTCATGAAACATTTAATGCATATTAAGGCAACACTATAGGTGAATAGCGTAAACGGTAACACTTTATAATAACTGCACGCTAATAATCATTAGTTAAGCATGAGTAAACAGTTAATTTATCATTCATAAAGCATTAAAAGACATTAATAAGCAGTTTATAAATACAGCGATATAAATGCTTTCCTCGTGATTAAAAAAAAGCATATCTATAATTTGTTTAATAATTGTATTTTCGTCCTTTATTAATTATCAATTTATCATTTCTAAATGAAGAATTGCATTTTTTATAAACCAGTTATTTAAGAGTTGTCAGTGGTTCATAAGATTACTTAGAGCTTGTAAGTAAATGATTAATAAACCATTTAAATGTACATTCATACATCTTATTATTCAGACATATAGTGATGGTTACTTAGTGTGTTAACAAATGCTTTATTAACATGTAATTATGCTGTAATTCTGGGTTAATTGGGGTAGTTATAAAGCATTTAGTTAGTGGTCAGTTAACTATGTTTGTGAGCTCATCTAAAGTGAGGACTATTCATGCTTTGTAAAGCATTTATAAATGAGATTTAAAGGCTGTTAAATATTTCTATTTAGAAAATATTATAACAATATAAATATTACTGTTCAGAAGATTGATGTGCCTTTAAATCTCCTTTATAAATGCTTTACAAGGCATGAATAGTCTTCACTTTAGATGAGCTCACAAACATAGTTAACTGACCACTACTAAATGCTTTATAACTACCTGTATTTACTAGATTTACTTACACTTTCTAAGTGATCTTATGAATGACTGACAACTGTTAAATAACTGGTTTGTAAATAATGCTATTCTTCATTTAGAAATTATTAATTGATCATAAACAAAGTATGAAAATACAATTATTAAACGCATAGTATGCATATAAATCAAAATATGCTTATAAATCAAGAAAAAAAAAACATTTATAGCTGTATTTATAAACGGTTTATTAATATCTATTAATGCTATATAAATGATGAATTAACTGTTTACTCATGCTTAATTAATGATTAATGGCGTGCAGTTATTATAAAGTGTCACCCTCTTTTTATCACTCCATAAAAAATACTGTCAAATTTGGTGTACTGTATATAACTAATTTAGGCAGGCTCATTTTGAGAAAACATGTTTTACAAATGTATTGTAATTGAAATCTACAGATGCATACAGTATAACAAAATAAAAAAACTTTTAAATGTGGATTTTGAATGTTTTCTTGCCAGTAGCCAGAAAGACAAGTTATGGAAGCATAATGGAACACAAAATTGACTAGTGTCTGTAGTGTATTACATTACAATTAAAAATAAGGCTAAATACATTAATGGTGGCATTAAATATTGGATTAGACATAATTAAAGTTGTGCGAGTTTGTGTGTTTACTCACACATGTAGCGGTGGTACTGGCGAGGGTTCGTAAATGTATCGGCCTTGTGTGTGTCTATCATCGATTGGTACCGGATGATGAAAAGCAGGAAAGAACTGGGGTGCAGCTGTAAAAAGAAAAAGAGAGATTATTAAAAAAATAATTGCAATTAAATGTATAAACAAAAAAAAAAACAAGTTACACAGTAATTTGTTTCATAGGCATTCAAAGATTTGTTTATTGCAAACAAACATAACACTATATAAGTACACTAACACCTAAAAAATATATAAATCTGTGTGCAGCATCATCACAGTTGCTTCAAGGCTAATCAGCAATCACAACCTTTTGTGATATGATATTCTGTATAGTATGTGTTTGCATACTGCAGTATTGGATTGCGTGCTCTGCTGCATTTCAACAAGCTTCGAAAAATGATTCGTCACAACAGTCAGAAAGAAATGGGAAGACTTCCAGAGATAAAACATTAAAACACTGGGATAAAATCTGATCACAAACACAATCTATATTTAGACCTGATCAGGAGGCTTAAAAAAGTATAATCAGCGTTACCCATCAGCATAAAAATCTTTCAAAGCAACTCAAAAAACTCAACTAACTTTCATCACATAAATGGCGACTTTACAAAATCGTAAGTAGTTCAACCCCTATTTTTAACCACTTTGAGTTTAAAAGTGCACCTCTGTTTTAGGTTAACTGGAACGCATTCTGTGTGGAACTGGTGTCATGAAGTGTGACATGTCAGCGAGACCATGAAAGGGTATCCATGACCCGGAATTCCCAGATTCTAATTGTCTTAACCCTTACACATGTAAGTTTAAAATATTTTCTATGAGACCCCCCAGCGTGAGTTTTTCAAGGCGACCGTTATTTAGAACTTTATTGTTTCCGTGGTGACGCGTCATTGCTGACACAGCACAACCACAACACAGCGCTGAATGAATGAGGATTCGCTTGTATGTCATTTTTCCTTTTTTATTAAAAATATTCACAAATGTATTAGCTATATCATGAAACACTGATATTCCGATTGTCAAATATGTGCAAGTGGATGGGTTTTGTTGTTTAAACATCTTTATAACGATCGCGTTAGTTGAGCTGCATGTACAATGGGGGGCGCCATTTTAGTTTCTTTTACAGTGCAGACAATTGGATCTGTTGGATTTACAACGTCAATTCCTCCACTTCTCACGAAATTCATGAAAGTAAGTGGCTGGTGAACTGGGAGAAGAATATGGTCAAATGTTAAGCTACTTACACAATGTGTATCTGATATGAATAAAACGTGTTGTCTTATTATAATTGAAAGGATTATTATTGCCGCTTCCATAGACATCAGTGTGTATTTTACAAACTCAAAATCATTAGTACTTATGTGTATGTAAATGTCTGAAACCTAAAATAAACATTATGAGGTTGAAAACACTCAATAGTTGTGATATATGACAGCACAGAGTGCGTCCATCTTTGGCTCAGCGCCAGCCAACGCAAGATTTAGCAGTTGATGACATGATGCACTGACCGTTCTAATCACACCGGTGTGACCGTACACTCCAGGGACCAAACTCCAAAGATGTTTGTTTAACTTTTTGATTCAGTTTTATATGTTCTGTTGGTTGTATTGTATCACAGCTTTTATGTAGTGTTAAAAACTGAAACAGGAAGTGCTTCTGGACCACTGTTGTTTGCATCTTGCAAAATATAGGCTGTTCACACAGAACCCGTTTTTCCATTCCAATGTGGTAATTTTCCATTGTTTTTCTATGTATATACACGCTACATGGATGTGTATAATGTTGCACTCACGTCTAGTATCTTTTGCAGTGTCTTGTGCATGACACAACATTCTAAAAACGTGTTGTGAAAGTTAAAATCAGTTCTTTTTTTTAAAAAGTGTCTCGAGACCTTGCATCTTTTCCCCAATCCACTGCCAGAGTCTCGTGTTTTACAAAACAAAAACACGTTAGGTGTGAATGGCCCCTTATATTGTTAAATGTGCGCTCATCACCGCCACTACGGAGTACACGCAATCACAAATTTAAAAAAGTGAAAGTAAAACACAAGCTCCTGGATGCCCACAAATTAGGTATCTGATATCTACCAATATCAAACCTATCTCTGGGCTGTGTAGTTGTGGCTCTGGTCTCTGTTTTGGTCTTTGTTTGCACTTTGAATCCTGAGAGAGTACTTATGGTTGCCCTTGCACTTATTGTTTGCACCAACAAGACTAAGACATTTTTTTTCTAGAAGATGTTTTATTTCTATTCAATTTGTGGAAAGGAGTTCAGTTAGGTCATCACACACGGACTCAATCAAAAGTTCTGGAAGATTAGAATTCATGTACAGTAAGGTCTGAAGAGACAGGAGAAAAGCCAGTCAGTTGATTTTGTGGCAAAACCTTTTACAGGGCTTGTACATATTGTTGTCTTTCAATGCATTTGATAATTCATACTCGAAAAGTAGAACTGAAAAGACATTCATTACAAGATTATTAGTTTGCACCTGCAGACTATTTTTACAGTCATGAATATTGTCATTGTGGATTTCTATAAAATATTGTGCAAAATTCTCATCTCGTCTTGTTCTTGTGAACCCAATCTCATGTCTATATATATATATATATATATATATATATATATATTAGGGGTGTAACTAAACACATATTCATATTGAACCGTTCAGTATGAGGCTTTCGGTTTGGTACACATAACAAACCAAATGATTCGTTGGACCATTTTCCTGCTGGTGCGCCAAAAATTTTGTTAGCAAACACGCTGACGCAACCAACACAACTTTTCCCAACATCAAATGGCAAACGTAATGAAAGCGGAACAAAACATCACTTATCGTTATTTTGTGCTTCACTTTACTACTCACAGTTCTAATTCACAACAGCTGCAAGATCTAGCGAGAAGCATTCAAATTTCTCGGTTATTAACCGTAGATCTCTTTTTAGATCAAACAGTGTTGACGTGGAAACCAGGAGAAAAATTGTGCCATGAGTTATAGTTACTGTAGGCTTTAAGTCCACAAATCAGTAATATTCACCATGGATTTAATGTAGTAAAATTAACTGCATAACCATGGAAGTTTGTCAGGAATAGTAAAATGCTTTCAAGTATGTCGCACATCTTTTTTTCCGGCTTTTCAAAACTCAAATATTATCATATTTAACGGGTATTTTTAATGTGATGACCAAAACATTATTTGTTCATCTTTAAAAGATTACCCCCATTTATACAACTAAAAGTTTCAAGATGTAGGAAAACTTACACTTATATATATATATATAAAATTATCTGCCATTTCTTTCCTTTTTTCTGTATCAAAATCGTACCAAATTCAGTAAATTTCGAACTGAACAGTGAATTTTGTGAACTGTTACACCCCTAATATATATATAAATATATGATATAGAGAGAAATATGATATAGAGAGAATATATGATATATGATATAGAGAGAAACCTAGCAACAGCAATGAAGAGTTATAATTGGCTCTGACAATGTAATAAGGCGGGGAGCAGCAGTAGATGTGTTTTTAGCTTGTAAACATCTGCCGTCCTTGTGCTAAGGTGTTTAAGGGCTGTGCCCAGGGACCAATGGGCAACATCTGGGCCTAATAATGCACCATGCCACAAGCTCTTTGCATTTGTAAAACCCTGCTTTACCTCATTCCTCACCTTGCATTAGGGGCTGTTAACATTTCATACACCATGTAAGGGCACTCAGGAAGGTAACTGGTGAAACTGAAAGTACTGCAGCTTTCAATCCAACACTAGTCCTTGAGAAAATCACATCTGATAGGATCAAAAAGTGCAGAAAGCCAGAAAGAATTTGACATTGGACCCAAATGTGTCTTTGAGGGCAGTTGGACTATTTCTTGTCCACGAACGAAAAGAACATAGAAAGAACACAAATAGGGATGCATTAGAAAGCTGAATTTATAACCAGATGCATGCTGGGAAACACATATAATACGAAATGAGAAAGGATCCATTATCAAATCATTACAAAATTAAAACAACAAAACAGGTCAATCCAGTGATATATTTCAAAGAGTCTAGATTTTTGCATACAAGCAAACATTGCCAAAGCATTGCTATATAGTTTCTATTTTTAAAGAATATTTTAGTGTAATTACAACTTTTCTATCTCTTTCTTTTTTCTTCTTTTATCACTCCACAAACATTTACTCTCCATACACTGTACAGCGCTCCAGTAAAACTTCAACTCTCTCTCTCCTCGCTATCTTTCAGCACTTGTTTTATTCCACTCTGTTCCATCACTCATAATATTATAATATTATGTTCATCCCTCACATCAACACTCATCTCTCTCCCTTGCTCCTCAAAAGTTGTATGCTCCCAAATTCAGCTTTCTCCACTCCATCAGTAGCTCATTTCAGAGCCGCTCTGCACTCTGTCAACCCTCCTCTCCCCCGTTCCTCTCTGCTCCTTCATCAACTTCTTCTTCCACTCCTGTATCAACCCCGCAATATTTCCACACCAATGTTTTTGGTTTTTCTTGTTCCTTATCTTTTTTTCCTCCTCTCAAGCACACTCATATGCAAGTGATAATTGTTATGGGCACCTGTAGCTGATATATTGAAAATCTTTTTATATATATATATTGTCGGTATATTGTTAACTTTAACAAGGTAACTAGCACTAAAGTAACTTGAAAACCCCAATTGTTTCCTTAAATGCATTATGTGATGGTATAACAGAAGTATTGGGGACAACCATTATTATTTTATATATTTTTTTAATTATATATTTGTTAAATAATTCAACACATAAATAAATAAATTAACATAAAATCTTAAGTTCTTCATTATTTTCATTTCTTAATTTATGGTGAGAGGACCCTCTTGGAATTGCTCTGTTTATTATTATTATTATTATTATTATTATTGTTATTCTCCAAAATAAATTGCATTTTTGAGGGCCTAAACATGCACGAAAACTCACGAAAATTTGCACACGCGTCAGAACTGGCAAAAATTTACATCTGATATGTGTTTGAGAATTGGGCGGGGCAAAATGGGTCGATAGCGCCTCCTATCAAAGTTCAACGGAGTGTGCCTCCTGCTACGTTTCACGTACGTGTACGAAATTCGGTACATGTAATGAATGTAATGCATGTAATGACCCAAGACCTATAAAAAAAGTCTCTTGGAGCGTATCCATAAATACAACAGGAAGACAGCCATTTTGAACTTTCTCTCAATTTTTGTGCAGTTTTTGCCATTTTCAGGCCTCATACTTTAACAAACTCCTCCAACAGTTTTGATCTGATCATCTTCAAATTTGGTGAGTGTAATCTTAAAGATGAACTGAACTGAAAAATTTCGACTTTGAAAACGTGTTGTTTATGACAATTAAAAGTAAATTACACTAAACATTTTTTTAAAATATATATTAATATAGCTTTTTTAAGCAACGCAAAATTGCGCTTGTTTGCGCTGGCAGTTCCGATGACGTCACTGGCATGGTAGGACCCGCGGAGCGCCATAGACAACAGCTGTAGGTCCTGTATACACAGACGAAAATGAGCACTTTTAACGGCATGGATTACGCATTTGAGCCCGTGAGGGACAGGCCGGTAGTGTCTAACTACCACCACATGGAGGACGATCAGTTTCAGGCTTCACTTGCAGTACAGGATCGTTTGGGGGAAAGTGACTGTGGGCGCGAGCGCTGTGGAGCATAGACACTGCACGGAGACGATCTGTTGCAGAGAGGTCAACATGGACATTTATTGATCGGCGAAAAATGCATCACCATGCACCGTTCATTTCGGATGCTGTTCGGTGAGAGAAACGTGTTGAAGGAGGCTATGCTGTCTCTAATGGATGTCCGAGCTGAGACGCGAGCGCCCCATAGGGTATTTTACGAATAGGTGACGGCTGGGCTAACTTGTTACACTTTTCTCAGATTGTTTTGATTAACAACGTACTGGCAGTTCACTCTATGGGCGAGGGTGCATTTAGGAAGGAGAAAATCCCATCCTTTACAGTGAACTATACATCAGGGATCTTTTCCCCCTCACCCGAATATCAAGGATTCGAGTAACGTTAACGTGATGCATTGAACTTGTAACTTGTGTAAATAAAACATTTCATGCATTGTCAGACGTTTCATGTACTCATTGACGAAAGTACACATCTCTAAATAGTGTGTCGCTAAAAAATCTGTTTCCTCAGCCATGTCAGCGAGCCTCAGACTGTTTACAAGCTACGGCTGTTCTGCTGGTGCGGGTAGGCAACGGAGTGGCTTACCATGCCAGTGACGTAGTCGAACGTTGAAATCCAACATGGCGGCGCCCGTGTAACAAAAACAACACTTTTAATGTACCATTTTATCCCTTTTAACAAATTCTGCCATTTTAAAAATTGTACCAATGAGAATAAATAAAATACATCTGTTATATCACCTTTTCTCAAATTTCAGTTCAGTTCATCTTTAAGGCCTTTGCGACGTTAAATTGCGAAAATCTTGAGTTTTCGTCCAAGGGCGTGTCCTCGGCGGCCTGACAAAATTCGATGATTCGCCATGAAACAGGAAGTTGCTGTAACTCTGGCAAACAATGTCCAATCGGCCCCAAACTTCACAAGTTTGATAACAGTTCTGTCCTGAACACATGCCCATGCTCATATTCAGTTACAGTCACAGCGCCAACTGGACTGACTGAAGTCACATGTTTAACACTGTTGTGGACTCCTAATAACATATAAAGTTCAAGCAAGTGCTAAACATGCTAACAACATACTTGGAACATGTTAAAACATGCTAGCAAACACTTAGCTAAGTGCTAAAGCATGCTATTACTGCAATTAAATAGAAATTGCTGTACATTTACGGCTAAATTTCAACAGTATATTCCTGTTTTGTTAAAAAGCAGTACATTGCTGTTTTTTTTGCGTTTGTAATATGACGTAGAAAAATTATAACGGCATTTTAACGTAATTATTGCTCGAGGGAAACAAAACGGTACTTTTGACTTGACATCGGAAGAGCTGCAGTGAGCACGCATGGATTTTTCATCCATCTTCATACTTATAATAGGTGAGTTCCCTTTTGTTTTGCTCGTTGTGATAGAAAAATGCATTACATCTGCAATTGTTACTAACTTTTGTATTTTGGATATTGGAAGTAGCCTAACTATATTTGTATTCGCAGTGATAAAAGCACCAACTGCGACATCATGAGGGAAGTTGGATTCCTCACACGGATAATTCCCGATTACACAGCCCATTCTCACCCCCAAGGCGTCACTTAACTGACGCCTTGGGAAGCATTTGGACATGCTTCAATATCTGACGCTTTAGGCGCCCTTTAGCGTCAGTTAGATGACGCCCTAGGATCGCGTGTACCCTACCCCCACCCCACACCTAAACCTAACCGCGTCCTCTAACTGACGCTTTCCTTTAGCGTCAGTTAGATGACGCCGTAGGATCGCGTCATGTAAGTGACGCTAAAGGGCGCCTAAAACGTCAAATATTGAAGCATGGTCAAAGGTGACGCCTTGGGGTGAGAATGCGTTGGATTACAGGGTGAGTTTCATCCAAAGTCAATTCTTCTGCAAAGTTTCTGCAAAGCTTCAAGTAAAAACACTGTTACATGTGAATTACATCGTCGTCTTAGCGCGCTAAAATGACCAGTGTTGCAGCTTGATTTTTCATAATTCGGAAAACCGTTGGACAAAACCTAAATTTCGGGCTTTTTGTGCTTTTAAATGGGGATAAACTTGTTGTAGGCCTAATCTGTACATCTCAGGGTGATT
Organism: Pimephales promelas; assembly: GCF_988280905.1. Lineage (NCBI taxonomy): Eukaryota > Metazoa > Chordata > Actinopteri > Cypriniformes > Leuciscidae > Pimephales > Pimephales promelas. Next base: position 7,997,180 of record NC_142790.1, read on the forward strand.
TATTTGTTGTACAAGTGATTGTATTGTTAGGCCTACTTTAATGGTGGCTTTATTTTTGCATAGATCCAGGTTTTGATATAAGTTAAGTGATAAAATAAGCATTAAGAATAATTCATATTAAAGTAAAGCTGTATTGTTACTTTGTCCAGCACGAAATTTAGAATAATCTTTAAGACTAATTAATATTTAAAGTTTAGTTATTGCTGCTGCAGTGTTACTTTTCCCAGTACGTAATTTATTTATCAACACTAATTCATATTTAAAGTTTAGTTATTGCTGCTGCAGTGTTACTTTGTCCAGCACGTAATTTTGAATAATCATTAAGACTAATTCATGTTTCACTGTTGCTGCTGCAGTGTTATTTTGCCCAACATTAATTTAAAATTTATTAACACTAATTCACATTTAAAGTTTTGTTGTTGCCGCTGCAGTGTTACTTTAGAATATTTATTAACACTAATTCATATTTAAATGTTAGTTATGGCTGCAGCAGTGTTACTTTGCCCAGCATGTCATTTTTATGGATATTTTATTTTGCTTATGATTCTTCTTTGCTGAGATTTTTCATGCCCAAGATTTGTCCAGTTTGACTTGTCAGCATGTTTCCATGTCAGTTCTGTGGACATAAATGTTGTACTACAGTGGCCTATGTGAGGCACTTGAGGATTCATAGCAATATGCCTAACTTTCTTCTTCATTGTTGCATCCAAGCCTGCAACAGGAAGTTCACAAAATTAGCAGCTTTGAAATCACATCTTTACAGACATCACAGGGAGAGTGTGGTGGTGCCTAGATCACTGTTGTGCCCTGCAGTAGACCTTGCATGCCATGTTGACTTGTGTAGTGCCAAATGTGATACACTGACTCACAGTAGCGGAGTGGCAATTGGGAGAGTCGGGAGTTTTCCCGGTGGGCCGGTAGTGTTTCGAGGCCGCGAGGGCCGGCCCGGTCTGATAAAATGTATTTATTGGAAGTTCGTAATGGCCCAAGCTAAGGGAAGAAAACAATTATTTTAATTTTTTTTACATTTTCTATTACGAGCATATATTTGCACTAAGTGCCTGTCTTTACAGCAAAACGACACCCGTCTTGAAACAGCCTCAGTGGCGTAGGTCGTAGGGCGTGAAGTACTTGAAAACAGCTTTTGATGCGCTGAACGCGAGTTCGAATCCGCCTTGCCGAACTATCTCTTCTCCCTTTTCCCAACACAGATATGTAAAGATGTAAAACCTAACATTAAGGTCTCTAACGTTATATTTTTCCAACGAACTAAAATTGAAACCATGAATATGGCGTTGCGCCATTATAATAACTGACATTAGAATAGCATCCAGTTTGTGCTGCGTGATTACTTTGCTCACGCGATCATCATGGTCAGGCTGCTGGTGTTTTCTCCTAAATAAAAGCTCAAGGGTTTATTTCTTGCAAGTGAAGAAATTAGGACAAAAGTATTTTAATTTTCCTATAGGCTATTATAGTGTAATGTAGGTTAAAATAATACTTTTGAAATACTCATTTTCATTTACATAGTACATGTATAGGCTATAAATGGATTTTACAGTACGTCATAGGAATAATTATAAATCATTATTATAATAATTGTTTGGCATCCTAAAACACCATTGATAATGTAATGCAGACTGATCTCATAACTAAAAAGATGTTTGAGCCCTCTTTATTGTCCCGGTACAAATTAATGTTTTTTCTTTGTTCAACGAGCAGTTCATGGGTTGAAGCTCTTAATTGTGATCTCTCAGAGAGCACGAGATTGATGCATTTAAACTTAAAATGTCCAAAATTTTCTTGCGGGGGAGCATGCCCCCGAACCCCCCTAGAGGAACAGAGTCCTCCCAACATAGTTTTAGAAATTACTATGGGAAAGAACGACCATATATGAACTTTACTCCAGCATACTAGTACAACAAAGTTCCTTTTAAATCAGTAAAACTGTAAATGCTATCGGCTATTAAAATTGTGCCGGCGACGAGGGCCGGTGGTCTACAAAATTTCCCCGTAGATTTTTTTTTCCCACTCCGCCCCTGCTGACTCAGTTTTATTCCCATCTTAAAGTGCACATTAAAGAGGGACGAACAGTGGCATGCCCCTTTAAGCATTGTGATGCATCATTTACAGTAATATCTACATTTACCTCTCACCTTTTAAGAAAACATAAAAATTCAACTGAGGTAAATCTAAATGAATCCATTGTTACCACAGCACATGTGACTGAACTATCCCTTTCATTTATAAACTAAAATACATACAAGGTATTGTTGTTTGTTTGTTGATGTTGTCTATGAGTCCATTGAGTTGTTCTCATTTCCACATCATTGTACTGTACCTCTCCTAGGCACCTGCCACTGCTGCTGATGTGAAAAGGATGCTCACACTACCTGCAGCTCCTCGGCTCATACTCATCGGTATGTATAGTAGAATCTTTTTTTATTTTTTTTATGATTACGCTACATTAACCAACTGAGTGTTTTTTTTGTTTTGTTTTTTTTTTTCAAAATGTTAAAGGGTTAGTTTACACAATTCAGTCATTATTTACTCACCTTGGTGTGCGAAATATGCCCTTCTTTATTTTTCAGACCAAAAGAAAATTTTAAAAAGTAAGAAATTAAGTATTAAGAAAAAAGTAAGTGTTCAGGGGTACGTAATATGGTTTGGTTAAAAACAAACCAAAATGTAATTTATTATTTAATGCAATACCTGATCTTGGCCTTTGGTGGTCCGTGTTCGACTGCAATATCATAAGACTCTTTTAGCGCACAAATTCACTGATAAGAAATCTTGATTATTAAATCAACATGACATATCACCTCTGGAAATCTCCCAAAAAAAGTATCCATTATCTTCTTTGAGATCAGTATTTCTGGACCGTAACTGTAGCTGTTGTTACATGAAAATTCATGACAGAATTTTTTTTTGCCACAAACACAACAGATATATTCTATAGACGCTTTCAGCAGTGACAACATAAACAAACGGTACTGCGCATGTGCATTAATTTGGCCCAAACTTAACTTCCGGCAGACTTGCGGAGACAATCCATAACAAGTAAATAACCTAGTAGCTGGTATTTCTTGCCAGTCAAAGAAAATAAATGTTACCTGGCCAAACTGAAATGTGACACTACCAGACCCGTTGAACAAAAATTAGAGACAAGATGTTTTTCTACCGACGTGTCTGAGTTACCGAAGTGTTAAAAAAAACTGTGGCGAGCGCGACGGCTGGGTCCGATAAGGTTAACATAGCTCCTTATTAGCTAGGCTACTTACATGCTTGCTAACCTTTTTTTAAGGTGAGTCTCCACATTGACAGCATGTTGGATGGATCTGTGCAGCGCTGTTTATGATACTACTAACCATTCAATACACAGACTGGTCCGCTGTCAATGTGTTTGCGAGAGAGAGAGAGAGAGCATGCGAATATGCGCTGCAAGCAACTCTGTAGCCTAGTCAGTTACAACTTTTCCCATCTTAAATTGTTAAAAACACGGAAATCAATATGTGGCGGTCAGCGCTGATAATGTGGTGGGCTGCCTGCCTCTAATAAATGTATGGGAAACAAACACTGTACCGGTTATCACTCAGATAAACATAGGCTATTTTTAATTCCGCCGTCTCCCTCATAGGAAACCTTGACATTTTTATTTTTAAAAATTGCGTTTGCTCCCTAGGTCAGGTTGCACCCCACAGCTCAACAACCTGCTCATCGCCTTAACTTTCACTGCATTTGTAGTCAATGCCATATTATCCAGTAAACACTAATAAACGAACAGAACGGAAGTTAACTTTGGGCCAGCTCATCACCATGGCAACGCGTCTGATGAAAGCGTCTATAAGGATAATAATTTATTGTGTATTGGGATTTTATTAATCTTGATTTCTCACAACTTTTTGGGTTTGGAGCATGATTTGGAGTGAAATGTGGTGCTATAGAGTCTCGTGTCGTGTAAATTTACAGTACATTTCGGTTTGTATACCCTCAGAACACTTGGAATATATGACACGAGTCACATAGAATCATTTTCTAATTTCAATTGTCAGAAACCAGATTTCAGATTACATGTGTAGGTCAATTTTTCTTTAATTTGTTATCTGAAAAAGAACATATGGCCTTGAACAACACCAGGGTGAGTAATTATTTACTTAATTTTCAATTTTTATATTAATTTACTTATTTTCAACACTTTCAACACACACACACACACACACACACACACACACACACACACACACACACACACACGCACACACACAACACACTCTAATTATATCATCTTCTTGCCCAGTGTTGTTTCTGTTGAGTTTATGTTTAACATGGACTTTTAATTGATGGACAACAATTATTAAACAATTTTAGAAATATCTTTGTCTAAAGATAAATTAAAGTTTTATGGGTTTGCAACATAAGGGTGAGTAATTCATGACAGGATTTTCTTTTTATGGTTGAACTAACCCATTAACAATGTTGAGAACATAATTTCACAATACACATTTTAAATTAAATGTTTGCCCAGATAAGTCCATGATCAACACGTTGAAAATGTAACAAAAATGGCTCTGTCAATTATTTCATTTACAATACGGTGGTGGCAGATTCATGTTTTTATGCCGATGCTGACAGTTTTTCATTTTAAAGTTTCAGGTGAAACACCAGGAAGCTGTATTCAGCACTGGATGATCAGCCTTGAGCGTCATATTATTTGTGAGGGCATCCAGCCGGCTTTTCTGTCTGGGCTTGCTGCTGTTTTTTCTCCTTTTTACAACTTCAGTCTTCAATACCAAGCTGAGGCAGCATGCACACTGGAATTTATTCAAAGGTAAATACTTGGATGCATACATTCAATTCACTTCACTTTTATTTATAAAGCACTTTTTATAATGCATATCATTTCAACGCAGCTTTACATACAATTTTTCATTGTTGCAATGTTGCATGTTTAATTGATACAACACAATTTGGCCCTAATTAACAGGGAATCTAGCATCAAATAAAGACATTTTCTTTTAAACTATTTGAAGCCCAGTGAGTAGCCATAGATGACTATGTCAAGGAAATAAACAGGGCTTTGGTGGTGGTGAAGTGTTGGTGAAAACCTTGGAAGGAAGCCTCATCTTTGACACAAAAATGATGATCAAATGATTTTGTTAAAATGTTTAAAACATTGCTAAAATAGCATATAAGGTGTGCTATGCAAAAGCTTGAATAAGGAGATATCTTTATTCTAGATTAAATCACATCCTTCAACCCCAAAAGATTGTTCAGAAAGCTATCCTTTCCTGACAAAGTTAAAGGAAGTGATCTTAAAACAAGAATAGTTAAGATTATAGCATATTTATATGTTCTTGATTTATATGAGTAAACTAATTCTGCAACACATTCTCACCCCAAGGCGTCACCTTTGACCACGCTTCAATATTTGACGTTTTAGGCGCCCTTTAGCGTCACTTACATGACGCGATCCTACGGCGTCATCTAACTGACGCTAAAGGGCGCCTAAAGCGTCAGATATTGAAGCATAGTCAAATGCTTCCCAAGGCATCAGTTAGGTGACGCCTTGGGAGTGAGAATGGGCTGAGCTGCCTAGAATAGGTCAAAGGTCAGATTACCTGTTTCGAACAATAGATGCCAACAGTGGACAGAGACCACCACAGACTCAATTGTGTCCTTTACTGTATTATAAAGAATATACTTTTAGTTTACATATGAAGAGTTCAGATGCAAAAGCCTCTAAATGCCATTTGAAATTTTCTTCTTTAATGATGATTTTTATCAAGCTTGCATATTTAAGTTCAGTAATTTCACTTAAATAACAATTAATAGGTAATCTTCATTGCCATTTAAGTGAAATCACTGAACTTAAATATACAAGCTTGATAAAAATGATCATTCTAGAAGAAAATTTCAAATGGCACTTAGAGGCTTTTGCATCTGAACTCTTCATATGTTTATGGTTTTGTTGTATACTGTACACAACAGTAATGTTTGGCCTAATGAATATTTTCTGTTTCTACATTGCATTGGTGATTATAGTGTACTTGTTACCCCTCTCAGAAGATTACTTTCACTGTAGAACATTGTATTGACATGTAAACATAAGCGTATTGAAGACCAAAGAGCTTTAGATTTAGAAAAAGAAAAAAAAACAATGTTTACATGGTGTATCAAAAAATGCTCTATTATGAAATAAGTGTTTGCCATTTGATGGAAATGCTTCATTCTGACGTGTTAATGGCATTTTGAATGCAGTTACATTTTTGAAGGAGAAGGAGGCATTTTGCATTTTGTGTGTGAAGTTTTGGGAATTGAGTGTAGAGTTTTGACAAAAGGTGAAATAGTTTTGAAAATGTGTGAAAGTTTCTAAAGACTGCTGCACAGTCACAGCAAAATGTGACTTACAGAAGATATACTTAGCGTACGAATGTTTCGGGAACCGTGCCATAAGGTTAAGAGAGAGGTTAAGGAATAGGTTAAGAACTACTTAAAGATAAGAACTTTTTGGGGAACCGGGCCCTGTTTGATTAAAGCATTCTTCCAAATATCTTCCTTTGTGTTCAGCAGAAAGAGGTTTGGAACAACATGAGGGTGAGTAAATACTGACAGAATTTTCATTTTTGGGTGAACTAACCCTTTAAATTTGCAATACAGCAACTGTATTGAGATAAATAGCTTTGGTTCTGCATCAGAAGGACAGGAGGAAAACCAGTATTTGGCTGAGAAATGGCCTCTAATCTCTAGTACACCATGGCATTGCCTCCAAGGAAGTACTTCATCAGGCCTATAGTGACGCAAAACTTCCTAGAAAGGGAGCAAAGAGAGCATCCTTTCCAGAAGTTACTAATATAGTTTAAACTTTTCTAAAGCATGCTGTAAAATTCGTTCTACCTTTCCCAACAGCCCTGCTTTTGAACTACCACTTTTTGTAGCCATGCATAATGCAGAGGGCTTTTTTTTTTTTTGCTATCATTATTTCACAGCACATTCATTAAGACACGATTATAAAGGGTTTTAATGAAAGAGCTGATTAAAGGCAAACTTTGACCAGACTCATTAGTTTCTGATGGAACACAAACACTCGTTAAACAGAAAAGAGAGCGTGAATATGATCACAATTACAGCTTATTATTTAGGAGGATGATATGCCCTGAAGCATTTACTAAAATCTCTCCCATAATTATTTTATGAACACTTACTACTTCTTTCCTTCTCCTTTTCTCTCTTCAAGTTTTATTACACATGCTCTTTAGGGGGATTGCCATAATATTATGTTAACTCCCTGATTGAGAGGTAATTGTATTGTGGCCAACAGATCAGATTGTGAGAACTGCTTCTTCTGCCACTTAAAAAGTCATAAGCAAATCCAAGAAGAGGAAACTTTCAATGATCAACAGTGACCATCCTCCAAACACCCTCTGGTGTGATGTAACATTCCCTCAAAAACCAACCAACCAACGAACCGACAAACAAACAAACAAAAATGCAACAATTAATATAAATACTTGAACACAGCTTCAGAGTATGTTTTTTGATCATTTGTTTTTTTTGGGCTGGATAAACAAAAATGTCAGGATGATACAACTGTCCTGGCATCTTATCCCACATTAAAAGAATTATATGTTTCTGGAAAAAGACCTTGTGGAATGATCTTCTATTAACATGTTTTATTGATTTATTCAAATACAAATATGATCTTACAAGATCTCACATTCAAGGCTTAAAGAAAAAATGTTAGTGCTATTTTTTCTAAACCATATGAAACCATACAAAACAAAATATTGACGTGTTTTATGCAACAACAAAATAATAATAATAATAATAATAATAATAAATGATACATTTTCAGAGAAAGGGAGGCTGGTGAGTTTGTGAATCAGTAATGTAGAACATATGATGGCTCTGTGCCATTTTATGTGGTGTGTGTGCCTTGCACATTGCGAGATTTCATTACGCCACTTCACTTGCTCATGATCTCACTGCTCAAACATGCTCGCCTGCACAGAGCTGATGACTGAGGGGCCAACGAGCAATAAACCCTGTGAGTTTGTGCAAACGGTACATGTCAATGGAAAAGCAAGTGCTTTCACCATATATCTGTGTGCAAACCAGAAAAAAACAAAGTATAACAGGCAGCCAAACACATCCATTCACACCTGTGTGTGCAAACAGATGATAAGCTCATGATGAGAAGCATACTGCCCTACAAAGGCAAAGTGCAGTAACTACGCAAACAAAGAAACAGAGAAAACGACTTTTAAAGTTTTTTATACCAGGCAGTCAAACATGTTATGGGTAGATTATGTGGTAATGCATCTCCGAAATGGGACATAATTTAACCCAGATATTTTTTCACAAGACAGACACATGCAGACACAACACATGTCATAAAGCCCATTACAAGTCTTAACTCATTTTTGACCAAATGTGTAGTTACTGCACTTTGCCTTTGTAGGGCAGCATACCTTTCGGACACCAAATTTTGAAAACAGCACGCGTCTGGTAAAGCATTCCGAAAACAGGCTGCAGGATCCAACTGTGTCTGCGTGTAAACACACAGCGCTGCTCTACGGGGTTTGCTGTTGACTTGAGCATTGTGTTTAATTATAGTTCCTGTTTGGTGTGACGATAATGGGCTAATTACAACTGTATAAATTATCCAAACGTATCAAATGTGTCTGGAATTGAGGTGGCGGAGTCCAGGCATGGGAAACAAAGCAGAAATACAGAGGGAGGGAAGGAAAGAGAGGAGGCATGAACGGATAAATATTTTAGTGAGTGTTGTGAGTCAGACTGTAGGTTTCCGGCCCTCTCTGGGGTTCATCACTTAGTTTAAAGCTTAGCTAACAAATTCCACCCGTTTAGATTGATTCCATTCATTCAACATCCATGTAAAAAGTGAGGCTGTCTATTGTATTAAAAATATATATATTTTATTCATTTATTTATTTTTTTAAGAAAATAATAATTCAGAGATTATTCAGCATTCAGTCCTGATCTATTTCAGAATCCTTTTTATTTGGACAAAAAAACAAAACAAAAAAAAAAAACTGTAAATAATTGCTCATAGTTGTGACGATCAGCAGCCGTGGTGCCCTCGAGAGCCACTAGAGGGCACCCTCTCCCCATGTTTGTTTCCCCTTGGACTCTTTGTGTTTCATTAGTTTCAGCTGTGTTTCATTATTGGTTATTGAGTTCCTTATTTAAGCCTGAGTTTTCCCTGTGTCCCTTGCGAAGTCTTGTTACCCTGTAAGCGTACAATTCCGAGCGTTATTCCCTGTTCTGTGTCTCCGTGTTTCCCTGGACTCTTGACCCTTGCCTGTTTCCTGGACTGCTCTCGAACCTGTGCTGCCTGCCTCGACCATTGCCTGTTTAGACCACGAGTTTCCGGATTGCCCCTTTGTTTAAGTGTTTGCCTGTTTTCATGTCTGCCTGTTTTAATAAAGTGCTGCACATGGATCCGACCGTCTCTGTCCGTACGTTACAGAAGACTTCGCCAAACGAGGATCCAGCAGACTTTATGCATCTATCCGCCGTGGTCAAGACCCGCTCTTCAATGCTAGCCTCTCATAGTTCTCAGCTGGCGAGACTAACTTCTCTCCTCGAGGAACTAGTTAGCTCCGTGCAATCATGGTCTCCGCAGAGCTCAAGCACCGCGGCTAATCAAGCCCAAACCCCCGCTGCACCTGTTCCACCGCAACCCAGTGTGAGTACCGCATGCAGTAATTCCAGTACGCCGTTTCCCGAGAAGTTTAATGGCTCACCTGAAGCGTGTGAAGGATTTCTGCAGCAGTGCAGCTGGTACATGAGTCATCAGCCCCAGTTATACGCCTCGGATATCGACCGCGTTTCTTTCATCTGCTCACTGTTAACTGGAAAGGCTCTGGAGTGGGCAGGCACGTTTTGGGAACCAGGTCGGATGTCGTTTCCTTCTTTCGACGTGTTTACCGCCCTGTTCAGAAAGGCTTTTGAACTCCCCGCAGAAAAGGAGGGTCTCGAGGAACTGCTCTTTTCCCTGCGCCGGGGAGGTTCGTATGCGGCGGATTTCTCTCACTCACTCCGCACGCCGCATAAGCCTCAGCTCGCTAAACTGTTTGATCCTCCCTTAAGGACCGTCAGAGGAGCTTCTAAGCATATCGTTCCTGCCAAAACCACTCATCATGTCGGACCCCTCGAGCCCGTATCCCGCACTGGCCCTGTTAAAAGTGCTGTTCCTAAGACAGCGGAGGTGTCGCGGGTCGAACCGGAGTTTGAGCGCGTGCCAGCCGACTCGAGTGAGTCAAGTGCCGAGCTGAGTGAATCAAGTGAGTCAAATAGCGAGCTGAGTGAATCGAGTGCTGTGTCAAGTAAGTCAAGTGCTGAGCCGAGTGAATCAAGTGTGTCCAGTGTTGAATTTAGTCTGTCCAGTGAGTCTTCAGTTCAAGTAATTGAATCTCCTCTTCAAGTGAGCGCTGCATCTCCTCTTCAAGTGAGCGCTGCATCTCCTCTTCAAGTGAGCGCTGCATCTCCTCTTCAAGTGAGCGCTGCATCTCCAGTTCAAGTGAGTGAGTTGTCCAGCCCAGCGAGTGTGTCTAGCCCTGTGACGCGCCGCCGCAGGAGGAGAAGGAGGACTCGTTTGGTTCGCCAGGCCCCGGTGAGCGTGCCCAGACTCCTCGCCCTGCCGGCCCCGCCTCTGCGCCTCGCCCTGCCGGCCCCGCCTCTGCGCCTCGCCCTGCCGGCCCCGCCTCTGCGCCTCGCCCTGCCGGCCCCGCCTCTGCGCCTCGCCCTGCCGGCCCCGCCTCTGCGCCTCGCCCTGCCGGCCCCGCCTCTGCGCCTCGCCCTGCCGGCCCCGCCTCTGCGCCTCGCCCTGCCGGCCCCGCCTCTGCGCCTCGCCCTGCCGGCCCCGCCTCTGCGCCTCGCTCTGCCTGCACCCTTCAAGCTCCGGGAGGCCTTTCCTGTACCAGTTCACCACCCAGAGGCCCCTCCCGTGAATTTCCCCAAGTATTTTTTGGGGGGGGGCAGTAGGTACTCTGTGGGGGCCATGGAGGTGATCCTGACATGGACCTCTGAGTCCGTGAGGGCCATGGAGGCGAGGCTGTCATGGACCTCGCCTGTGTCTGTTCCGCCCTGGCCGCCATCACGTCCTGCTCCTTCCTGGTCACCCACGCTCCACGGCCCCAGGCCTCTCCATGTGCCGGGCCTCCTGCCTCTCCATGGGCCTGGCCCTCCATCCCAGCCCCCGTTGACCTCCCCCCGGAGCTCTTAGGAGCGTCTGGAAGCCGCTCCTTAGAGGGGGGGTTATGTGACGATCAGCAGCCGTGGTGCCCTCGAGAGCCACTAGAGGGCACCCTCTCCCCATGTTTGTTTCCCCTTGGACTCTTTGTGTTTCATTAGTTTCAGCTGTGTTTCATTATTGGTTATTGAGTTCCTTATTTAAGCCTGAGTTTTCCCTGTGTCCCTTGCGAAGTCTTGTTACCCTGTAAGCGTACAATTCCGAGCGTTATTCCCTGTTCTGTGTCTCCGTGTTTCCCTGGACTCTTGACCCTTGCCTGTTTCCTGGACTGCTCTCGAACCTGTGCTGCCTGCCTCGACCATTGCCTGTTTAGACCACGAGTTTCCGGATTGCCCCTTTGTTTAAGTGTTTGCCTGTTTTCATGTCTGCCTGTTTTAATAAAGTGCTGCACATGGATCCGACCGTCTCTGTCCGTACGTTACAATAGTCATGAACTGTTTTATGAACTGTTTTTTTTTTTAATCAAATAATATGATAATAACATTGTGATAAAATAATATGGTCGGTCTTGCCTGCAATAATATGGTCAGTCTCCTGTATAAATCTAGGAATTATGTAACAAATTGTATGCTGTATAGCGATGGGAATAAATGATTATGTTTCTCTACAGTCCAGAATAATCTGGAAAATGAGGGGTTGGCAGAAAAGATGTTGGTATAATTGTGGCTTTATCAAATAAAATGCTAATCAAATAACAGAATCCTTCTATTCATCCCACAGTGGGATAATTAAGGAAGGGCCAATATGGCAATAATTCCCTGTGCCTCTTTTGAACAAGGGACAGCAAGGTTGAAGAGAGACGAGTCTGCATCAAGGTAATCTGTGTAATCATGGTCAGGTCTCAGAGGGAGATAAGGGTCAGCACCTCAGGGCAAATTAAGACCTGTACCCAACCGGCTCCATTTGTCTTACTCTCAAATTTCTCACTAGCTTTTCTCATCCTGTTTCAAAAATGTTAACTTTCCTATTCTAAATATATTATAAATAAAATTAGCTTTGGCTTCTACAGCTGATGTTCTCTGATACTGTTCCAACACAAGTTAAATTGGATAAACTGTTTTTTTTTTTTTTTCCTTTGCCATTTGTTATTTTTGTTTACATATCCACATTCGCTCCGTCCCTCAGTGAAAACCCGCATCCATCTTAGCACCTTGAGAGTTATGGCCCAAAAACAAGCAGGAGTTGTAATCCATTTATTCTGTCCCACCAAACAAAAACTACTCAAATAATCCTCGACAACACAGGTCTTGTCGAGAGACCAGCCCTTAGGAGAGAGAAAAGGCGCAACTTAGACAGTCAGGGAATGAACATCTCTCTTCCTGTTTCTCGCTGTCTCTCGCTCTCCCTCGCCGCCTCTTTATCAAGCAGGTGGTGCCCAGGGGTGGCTGGCCAGGGCTGGCAGACAAAAGCTTATGTGTGTAAACTTTAAAGCTGATTAACCCGGCCCCACTGCCTTAATGAGTGCGCAGAGTAGCGGGCACCTCAGAGACCTCCGCACTGAACCCTTCCTGTGCTTCAGACCCAGCCAGTCATCCCACTATACACACACATCAAAGAGCTTCCAGCACAGAACGGAGAGGTGAGGAGTGTGGGGGGATGGTGGGAGATGAGGAGGGGGAGGATGGACAGAGGGATCCCTTATCTCCTCCTGAGAGGATGCTGCTCTGCAGAGTGAGATTGTCTCGAGCTGCCACCTGTCCCTGCCATCTTTGAAGGCAATGCTAAGCCTGTGATGGGCCTGACCTCCTTCAGCTCCCATTCTTTTATGTTTCTTATTATTTTCTGCTTAGTTTCTATCCCCTCCCACCCTTTCCACCTAGCATTCTTCCCCTCCTCTGTCTTTGCTTTTCTTGTGATTAGTACTGAAGGCAGGCATGCGTCCCTTGTTACCGCATACAGACTCATAATAATAATAATAATAATAATAAAGGTGGGAAATGTTAGTGCTTTCTGTCCCTTCAAAATAAAGACTTAGGAAAGCACCAAGTGGTGGTTTCACTAACTTTAAAGGGGACATGATTTCATTGCTCTTTTGAGAAATTGTTCAATGTATCTAATATAATCTGATATTCACAACACCATGTATTGTGATATACATACCATCTAAGCAGAAAAAAAATGTCATTAAGAAATTTTTGAATTTGCTGTTAGCCTCACAAACATCATAAATTCATGAATCTAAATGTGTTTGCTCAAAAGGACTTGTTCTTACTGTCCTTTGTATGTACAAAGTTTTGAGAAGTTAGGACTAAGGTAAGTTAGAGAAGTTAGGACTTTGTTCACATAAAATGCATAATAGTCAAAACGGGACATACCAGACAAATTGTATCTGCTAAACTGTTAAATAGACCAAAATTAATTGTTAAATAATGATTTTTGTAATGTACAAACTGTAAAGCATATCCCCTAACTCTAAAGGGCCTTTCACACTGAGAGGAATTAAGCAACTTGACTCTCTTATACGAAATAATAGATCCCTATGGAGCTATTCACACCAGGCACGATCAATCAATCAGGCCGACAAAGCTTTATTTACATTTTTTCGACCAGTGTCTCGATTTTTTTCCAACATCCTGCGATGAAATGAGCCATCCAATTAGATTTGAGCTTACCCGAGCCACTGCTGTTGCAAAAAAGTTTAACAGTGAAAACTGTTTTGAAAACCTGAGTAAACACAGACAAAAAGTATTCCGGAATAAAAAATACAATGGATGTTGTGTTATGATTGGTATCTGAGAACAGATTTATACTTACATGTTCTTTATACAGATTATAATTTCTATTCCTTTTCTACTGAATTATGCGATCTGAAGAGCTTGAAATAGCGTAAAGTGCGCTGTTTTCTTCTGTGAGTCAGACCTTATTCGCTCTAGAACTCTGAATCATATGGAATCATAACTAATGCCCTTCCTAATGACGACATTGTGTTCCACTTTAGATTACATACTCGATGATGGTTTCTGTGTAGTACCAAACTTTATTTATCTTAATTTACTGTTGTATATTGTACAGCAGACGAGGTTAAAACCAAATGGGAAAACCTACGAGATGCGTACTGTACATGAGGAAAAATGTATTCTCGCCACCGTGTAGGCATGAATTAGCTGAAGACAAACAATTGTTTCTTGTTCAGTGCGAAAGCTCTGTTCTTCAGCGATTCGCTTGGCTTTAATTTGCCTCGCTCAGTGTAAAATGGCTAAAGGCCCTCCTAAACCTTATCCTTCACAGACATTTTTTTGCATTTTTATATTTAAAAAAAAAAATAATTTTGTATGATTTATAAGCTGCCTTCCTCATGGGGACTTAAAATGTATCTTAAAATTACTGGTATTACTATCCTTGTGGGGAAATTTGGTTCCCATAAGCACCAGGTACACACACACACACAGGACTGGTGTGAGTGTAATGCTGTCTGAATACCCACTGAGGGTGAGAGTGAGAACCAGTGGTGTGATTTATTTACACAGTAGTAGTCCACTCGAAAGGGACCTCATAGGTTTCAAGCCATTGTTGTAGTCTCCCAGGTTTTAAGCCAAAAGTTTTACAGTGGGTAGTGGGGACAGCAGTTGTCTCCATCCTTCAAAACAGGCTTTATTAGACAAGGTTCAGAGCATTTCTCTCTATGAAATCTCTCTGAGATGGCTTTTGAATTATGATCATTTCAAAACACAGAAGCATGAAAGGAAACACGTCACGTGAATGACTGTGGCATATCCAACAGATCAAGTTTTCTGGCAGAATTTATCATACGGATAAGAAGTTTCCAAGAAAAACGGATGTCCATTACTCCAGTATCAGGCAATGCTGATGAACATTTCCACTCTTTTCCAACATGCTTTACCCTGAACCCTCCATGGAAAGAAAAAGAAAAGACAAAAGTCAAAGAAGCACTGGAATCTAATGGTACAGCCATACACGGCAAAACTCCTTAAATAACCTCTATAAAAGAGGATCATTAAATTATCTGTGGTGTACTAGACCAAGAAGGATAATAACAGTAAAAGATTCACTTTCAGAATGAAAGGATCAGGATGAAGGAGAAGAAGAGACTTCTTACTAGTGCCGAGAGACTGCTCCCGGCGTCTTGGCCCCTGTGAGCTCTTGTTAAGCCGTAGCAGGACCCCTTTTTCACAAATCCAATATGGAAACAATCATGCAGACCATCCTTGCCATTGAAGTTGTCAGTGGGATCCTCTCTATGGCTTGTATCTTCATTTTGAGGAATCATTGTATTTGTATGATTACATAGCAAAAATAATATATTAATAAATATATTAATATAAATAAATAAAAATTAATTAAAAGGCATGTAAACTTCAAAACAAAGTATAAACTCCAAACAAAAAGTATGTGGGTGTTTCAAGGACATGCTCACTTGTGGACTGTAAAAATATTAAACTTATATATGTACAAAAACCTTGTTACTCATATAGATGAGATATGTTTTAAATGCAATGTTTTGCTGAAATGTTTACCTGGTATCTAGCCAGTGAGACTGATTTTCATTCAGTCATAAATACACATCAACTTATGTCATCAAGACCACAGGGTATAAGGTGAACCTCTCAAAATCATACTGCTCTAGAGAAGTTCTTAGGAAAGGACAGAATGTTTTTTTTTTTTTTGAACAACAACTAGTATGTAAGGACGTTTATATATTTATTATGACCAAGAAAAGTCCTAATCAAACAACCAACTCCACATCTTCATTTCATATGGTTATCCAGAATACAACAGTTGTTAGATTGGTTCTGGTCATGTCTAAATCTTTGACAGCAGTTGTTTACAGGTCAGTGGCCAGTGAAGGTTTGATTTTAGAGGTAAGGGAGAAATAACACAGAGCACTACCCACCCAATATATCAGTGTCAAGCTCAATCCTTTTCACCATCTCAGAAAGCCCTCTACAAGTCTTTTGTTCAGGCGGCGATGGCATGCTATGCTCCACCAAGGGCACTGAAGTGGGAATATCCTCTGATATGGTGCGCACCAATGCAGAGCTGACCAGACAGATGCAAGCAGTCTGGATGTGTCTTTTTGGTGGGATATCATCAGTCCCTCCTCGTGTTGGTTTGTCTGGACTCTGGTGCAAGGCATCAATGAGGCTTTGGTAGAGGATTATAGGCTTCAGGAAACCTAGTAGATCTTTATCCAAGTAAGAACACGGGACTGAAATTGTAGCCCCACAATGCTGATCAAGCTAAAGGTGGGAGCCAGTTTGCTTTTGAGTGGGGACAATATTTCACACTGAGAAGTTGTGGACCGACACTAAATAGGCTTAGGAGTTGACCCTCTTTGCAGTAATGACACTCATGGGCTTGAATGTAAAGGACAAAGGGGCTTCAAAGAGCTACACTACCAAAATCTTTGGGAAAGTGCTTGTGAAAAAGCACAAATGCTTTAAGACCATAAGGACAGCCAAGACTGCACTGAGCAACGTGAATAAACCTATTGTTCAGTTGAGTTTGCTGAGGAAAGGATATGGCTTTGCGCTGCTTGGACAATCATGTGCATGTCCAAGATTTTAAAGCATTGAGGAACAGCAAGATTTCATCCCTCCCTGTTTGCCTTGTTCAAAACATTCCCATTCCATCTTTAGATTCATATAAAAGGGACACTTTTTAATTCAACAAGCTTTAATTCCCATAACAGGACATGGCTCTTATTGGAGAAGGGCACATCTGTTTAAGAAAAAAACAAACAATTAGGAAAGAGGATAAAGAGAGAGAAGAGAAGGATCTTCCACTTCCCCAAGAGAGATAAGAAGTGCAACGGCAGCAAGTGCCTCACTGTTGCTGCTTCCCGATGACCTGCTAATCAGTGGACAATATAAACAGATGTCACAGTGTTAGCCGCATTTCATACTTCCACATATTTAGTGCTCTTCTCTTCATTAATCCGTCTTTCAATCCTGCCGTCTTATCTACACACTGCATTAGCATGGTGCTAAGCAGGATATGGGACTTTTATCCAGTGTTTGTGTGAGAAAAGAGGATAAGTCTCAGGAACGACGGCTAATGTTAATGCTTCGACTAATGCTCACAAAGAGGGCTATTTATCCTGTGCGCTCTTTATGCAAAACTCGCCGGTCCTTTATGCACTTATGCAGTGTGTGTCTACACAAGAGTTTGTGTAAATACAATATTAGCGCTTTGACTTGTTGAGGTAATGGAGGAGATTTGTAGGAGTTTCTCAGAGGTCCTTGCTGTTTTCATGCCTTTCCCCTCCTCTGGCACTTGTCGTTTGGAGCTTTGTTCCTGACACCCACTCCCAGGGTGCCCCTTTGTGTGTTACCGTGGTGACCAGGTGTGCAGAGGCGGCAGGTGGAGGCTCATTTAGGCGCATTAGGCCTTGACATGCGCCAGCAGGAAGAGTAATCACGCTTTACCTGCCACTACTACTAGTGCATACACAGCACAAAGAGGCCGACTCGTTCTCCATCACACACACACGCAGTCTCACACTTACACTAGCACACACCTGGGATGCATTTACAAGCTGATGGATCTCCAATGGGAAAGAGAAATGCAGAGGAACTGTGTCGAATGTGAGTGTGTGCATGTGTATTGGGGTGAAGGTTTTTCACAACTCAAAGCCTGTAGAACTGAGTGAACCAGTGTGTGTTTTAAAGCAGTGATGGGGACAAGGAGGGTCTGGGCTCTCATAACCCCCTCTGCTGAGAAGTGTACACCACATCTATAATCAACGATACACAGAGCCCTTTATTCAATCACAGTTGCTTTGTAGTCTGGACAATATGGGTTTCAGATATCACACTGCAAGAAAAAAAAAAAATACCCCAGGGCTGAAGTCGTTTTTGGATTCACCTTTTTACATTTTTATATAAACACCTTAGTCTACCTGGAAATGTGCATATCAGTTTTTCTTAAAAAGTTGGACCAATTCACCTTTGGCTAGGCCACGCCCTAGAATGTAAATTGACCAATCACAGCGCAGAACGAGCTCCCACAGAGGTCGGACACTTTTTCACAGCGCTTCATTGACTTTCAATACAGATACGCATTTCCCAGAGAGGTTGGAGGGCAGACTGATCTCATGAAGTGTGTATGGCACACCAATTCGTATTTCCATTTTTGGCGTGCTATCAAGACGCATAATCGCCTTTCAGCGTGTTTATGAACGCCGTTGACTTAACGTTATATAAATATATGACTTACCTCAACCCCGTCCCTAAACCTAACCGTCACTGGGGTTAATGGCATTTATGACTGGAGATTTGACTGCGTGTACAGACACGGACGTTAATGGCGTAGACATATACGCATACACGCGGATAGCTCAAAATGCGTAGAGATAACACGCCACCTGACTCGAAAGTGGCATATATGTTTACGCAAAAAGTCATGATGTCATGTTGTGGAGGGGGGTGTCGGTTTTTTCCCTTCCCAAAACCGAGGTAAAACTAAAACCCTGACAAGTGTCATCTTTGGATTAAACTGTGTGGACGTCCTCAGTCAGCTAAACCCCGCAAAGATCAACAAGCATCTTTTTTTTCTTCTAACCTTACTGTGAGTGTGAAGTTATACTAGTTAGACCATTTATAATGTTTTAGGTTATGATTTCGGTTCTTATACCGGTTGTTGATACGCTAGCATGCTGTGCTCACGCTGCTAATAAATACAACGTTATACTCGTGTAGTCCGTTTGCTTTGTAATAACGATTATAGAAGTGAATAGAGACCTACCCAGCTTTGCATGAACAGTGTTGCTCCCTGATTGTTAGTCCCAGCCTCCGTCGCGATTAGTACGATGTGCGGTGGTTAATTTTTTGACTGACCGGTAACGTTATGCTTTTGCCTCTATTTTGGATGCCTTGTTGTTTCTTGCGTTTCACCTGTATGTCTTGAATATAGCCTTCGAACGCATATTGCAGCCCCCTTTGCCTTCTATCATCCAAACTTCTATCGGACACTTTATTTGCTGCTTTATAAAAGTTTGATAACATTACAGCAGGAAGAGCTGTTACAGCATAAGCCATGCAGAGCGCAGATAAAGTTTGACGGAGTAGCAAGAGTAACTAAGGGGGGCGGGGCTTAGCCAAAGGTGAATTGGCAGCATTGTGTAATTGATTAGGAAAACATAGGTAAGGTGTAACATGTATTTAATCCTTTAAATATTTAATTTCACATTGTATTTTGTAAAGTTGGACAGACAGATAAAGCACTAGCTTGACTATAAAAAAAACTTCTTTAGCTAAATTATTCTTATAGAGCTAATAAGTAAATACCATAAAACTTCTAATAATATCCCAGGCTTTTATTTTTTATTTTCCCAAATCGTTGAACTGCACCTGCTTGTATTTGAGATAGGCGTCTATATGAGACAGGCCTTTATAATTTAGTATTGCGATGTTGTTCATTGAGTGTAGGCCTAGAGTCTCTAATCTTTAAAGGTCCCCTGACATGTTTTTTTTTTATAATGTTTCCTGGGTTGCCCTTATAATGTTAGTATGTTTTTTAGATCAATTATAGTCATAATTTAGAAATAAAAGGCATTTTTCCTAGCCTGATTTTAGCCTCTGCTTAGAACGCTCTGTTTGAAGGGGCGTGTCTGCTGTGGGATTCAATGTAACCGCCCACTGCTGTGATTGGCTGACATGCTTGAAATAGCTACATATGAAATAGCTACATATTACATGTAAAACTCTCTTGAATACTTTTACTACAGCTATTATACGTTTTTACTATTACAGATATCGAGATTACTGAATCGTGAGAAGTTTTTGAAGTATTTAGATTCTCATCACATAAAATGTTGCTGTGATGAGCATTGAGCAGCAGATGACAGTCTGTCGATCGCGAGAATGAAGATCTTATTGTATAACGCAGTTTCTGCTCTCTCTGCTTTCACCAATGCAGACACGATGATGTACATACAGTAAGAGCTTCGTTGTGCAGTGTAACGCAGTTTCTGTTCTCTCTAAAGCCCGGAACTCGTCCGCTCTCGTCAAGGTAAAAGGCTGCACTTGAACTCACCGAGAGAAAGCAGCCGACTGTCAGCTATAATGTGCGTTCTCCGCCTGCCTTTAATGAACCAACTGTCTATTTCTGCAGATATATTAGTCTATATTCGTCATTCAAAAAGGAAAACAGACGCTGCCGGCTGCAGATACACATAATGTAAACAAAGCAGCGCGTGCTTACCGTTTAGAATATCAATCCTGCTAAACACTTTCTGTAAATAAGATAATTTTTATCCTACTTAAAAAAACGATGTGAAGTTGATATTTTAGTCACTGGCTTGTACTGATGCATAAACAGTATCGAACGATTTTAAGAGAAAGATTAACTTACCTGTCTCCTGCCTGTTTGGACCAAAACTTTGGGAGTTGAGTCGGCGCATTTCCAGAGAAAATAAAATTAACCCATTGTTTCTTCAGAGGCGCGGATGAAGGAACTAAAAAATACTTTTGTGTTCATTTGTACATCCGAACACTGAGCAACTGCCATGCTTCGCTCGTTTGCAAGCCATGATATCTCTCGACTGATAACATGATAACTCAAATCTCCTATTTCTCTAGGAAAAAATAAAATCGCGCCTGCGCATGTTCGTACTTCCTGTTCCTAGCTCGTTTTCTCATTGTCGGGCCAAATTCTCGGGGCCAAATTCATTGTCGGGCCAAATTCTCTACCTTTCCCCCGTATGACGTTATATAGGAGGAGATTCAAGATCAGCGTGTCTGAAATGCAGACGGATGCAGAGAAGAGAAAAATAGCCAAAGCTCAGTTTACACTGATTGAAAATTCTAGACACGAGGGGACCAAATACAGTCTAGGGGAACTCATATGAATGTTAAAAAACGTCAGAAAATGAAAATTTCATGTCAGGGGACCTTTAAAAATCTCCAAATGCTCCACATGAAACTGCAGTCTTCCAACCTTTTACTATTGTGTCAATTGATTTTGATTAATATGCACGAGGGAGAGAGAGCAAGACAGTGCTCGTGTTGTTTGAAGACCTGAGAGTGCGCGCGCGTGGCCGAGGGGGGGCCTCATCGCCGGCACAGAGTGGAGATTTCTTAGAGGTCCTTACTGTATACTATCCATACCTTCACGTTCATTTGACAATCGCCCCATTAAAACACTCTCTTTCTGCCAATTTCTCTCTGCTCTCTTTCAAGCGCAGCAATCATTGTATTCTACATCACTCACCGATCAAAAAAGCCAAAAAGCGGACGATCTGACGGGTTTTAGAAGATTAAATACAACCTGAAACTGAAAAACAGACACAGCCTCTATTTGAGACCGGCTTTTATTTACCCAAACCTGCAGCCACACCAGGCGTGTGTCACAGTCTTCGTCTGCACCATCCTGTCTGCGTCTCCAGCACTACACTTCCCATGATCCTCTTGTCTGCACACCTGAACTCACTCCCTCATCAGTCTCCCGTTCAGCGTCCTGTTCATCTGTTTCACCTGTCTTCACCTCATTATGTTTGATTCTTCAGTGTATTTAGTTCCCTCTGTTTTAGTCAGTCTTTGTCGGTCGATGTTAATGTCACCCTGTGTTTCGCCTGCCTGTTTCCTGTTATTTGAAAATAAACCTTTTGTATTGGAGCTTTTCTGGACTCTGCCTGTTCGTCCTTCTGCCTGAACCCGCACCCGTGACAGATCGACCGACCAAAGAAGTTTCAGCATGGGTATTCTCCTCACCCCAGCTCAAACGCTGTTCAACGTGTTCCAAGATGGACACCCTATTGAGGAGTACGTCGCCAGTTTCCTGGAACTCTCTGCTGGGGTAAGCTGGTCAGATGATGTCTTAAAAACTGTCTTTTGGCTGGGTTTGGATAATCATCTGTACCAGCAAGCCCCAGCAGCTGCGTTTCCAGGAACCCTCTCCTGGTACCTGGACCATGTGTTGTGGTTGAGTGGGTCAGCCTTCACCGTTGGTGAGGCTGAAGATAACAGCACCACTCAACCACACACACACACCATCTTCACCCCACCAGCCCTCAACGCCTTCCTGGTTCCGTCCAGCCCCGTCCAGCCTGCGCCCGAGACCGTCCAGCCTGCGCCCGAGACCGTCCAGCCTGCGCCCGAGACCGTCCAGCCTGCGCCCGAGACCGTCCAGCCAGCGCCCGAGACCGTCCAGCCAGAGCCCGAGACCGTCCAGCCAGAGCCCGAGACCGTCCAGCCAGAGCCCGAGACCGTCCAGCCAGCGCCCGAGACCGTCCAGCCAGCGCCCGAGACCGTCCAGCCAGCGCCAGGGACCGTCCAGCCAGCGCCAGAGACCGTCCAGCCAGCGCCAGAGACCGTCCAGCCAGCGCCAGAGACCGTCCAGCCAGCGCCAGAGACCGTCCAGCCAGAGCCCGAGACCGTCCAGCCAGCGCCAGCGACCGTCCAGCCAGCGCCAGCGACCGTCCAGCCAGCGCCAGCGACCGTCCAGCCAGCGCCAGTGACCGTCCAGCCAGCGCCAGTGACCGTCCAGCCAGCGCCAGTGACCGTCCAGCCAGCGCCAGTGACCGTCCAGCCAGCGCCAGTGACCGTCCAGCCAGCGCCAGTGACCGTCCAGCCAGAGCCCGAGACCGTCCAGCCAGCGCCAGCGACCGTCCAGCCAGCGCCAGAGACCGTCCAGCCAGCGCCAGAGACCGTCCAGCCAGCGCCAGTGACCGTCAAGCCAGCGCCAGTGACCGTCCAGCCAGCGCCAGTGACCGTCCAGCCAGCGCCAGTGACCGTCCAGCCAGCGCCAGGGACCGTCCAGCCAGCGCCAGAGACCGGGATCCCACCCAGCCTCCCTCTCCCGCCTCCTCTCATCTGTCCTCCCTCTGCTCTCCTGCCCTTCAGCTCCCCGAAACCAGCCTGGTCTGTGTATCCCCGGTCTTCGCCTCACACCTCCTCCTCTGAGACACTTCCTCGGCCCCCGGTCCCATCGGCTCCCCCGTGGCTGCTACCTCCCTCAGCTCCTCCATGGTCCCACAGTCCACCAGCTCGGCCAGGCTCCCTCGTCCCTCCGAACTCCCTGCACTCCCTCGTCATCCTCCCTTCACCTTTGGACTTCCTTCCCTTGGCTCCGCCCCGTCATGTCACCCCCCCGGTTCAGTTGGACTCCTCACTCCCTCCAGTCACCCGTCAGCCCTCACGCACTCTGACCTCACCGTGTCCCTCTGTGCCCCTGTCAGCACTTCGGTCACCAGAGCCTGCGGTGTCCCCTTGCTCCCTCGGTCCCTCCTCAGCACCCATCATCGTCGGTCCCTCAGCTACACCCTGGTCTCCTCTCCCATCCGCTCCGCCCCTGTCAGTCGGCCCCCTGGTGTTGCCAGCCCCACTACCATCGGCTCCACCAGGGGTCCTCCCTCCAGCTGCTCCGCCCTGGTCTCGCCCTCAGCCTGCTCCGCCCTGGTCTCACCCTCAGCCTGCTCCGCCCTGGTCTCGCCCTCAGCCTGCTCCGCCCTGGCCACGCCCTCAGCCTGCTCCGCCCTGGCCACGCCCTCAGCCTGCTTTGCCCTGGGGACGCCCTCAGCCTGCTCCGCCCTGGTCTCGCCCTCAGCCTGCTCCACCCTGGCCACGCCCTCAGCCTGCTCCGCCCTGGCCACGCCCTCAGCCTGCTCCGCCCTGGCCACGCCCCGCCCAGCCCCCAGTTCGTCCCCCCTCCTTCCTCTGTTATGCGGCGTGAGGTCACGCCTCCCGGGAGGGGGGAGTTCTGTCACAGTCTTCGTCTGCACCATCCTGTCTGCGTCTCCAGCACTACACTTCCCATGATCCTCTTGTCTGCACACCTGAACTCACTCCCTCATCAGTCTCCCGTTCAGCGTCCTGTTCATCTGTTTCACCTGTCTTCACCTCATTAGGGCCCAAGCCCTGAAAGGGCGAAGGCCCTATTGTTTTCCTTGGGATTATTTTTCTTTACTATTATTAGGGCCCAAGCCCTGAAAGGGCGAAGGCCCTATTGTTTTCCTTGGGATTATTATTCTTTAGTATTATTATTATTTTGCTACCTTTTGGGCACTTTTGGGGCCCTTAACGTGCTCGAAAACTCTTGAAACTTTGCACACGGGTCAGAACCTGCGGCCATCAGAGCCGGGCTGAAGATGGTACCCGGGCGTGGCAGGGCAGCTCGTCAGCGCCCCCTGGAACGGGGTCCGAACACTTGGTCCATAACTCAAACACGCTTGTATGTAATAATATGAAACTCGGTACACATGTTGATCTCATCGTTTCATCTATACCTCGCGCTCTTACTTTTTACCCCAGCCCAACAGGAATTTGGCTATTGAGGTTTGTTTGTAAAACGCTCGCAATGGAATGTCAAATACTCCTCCTAGAGCTTTGATCCACATTCGACGAAACTCGGTCAGCGTGAAGTCAAGACATTGAGGATGAAAGTTTGCGAGGGGATTTTTTATATCTCGAACGGTTTGTCCGTGGCGAGGAAACGAAATCATGGCGAGAAACATGGAACAGGAAGTGTGTTATAACTTCAGCATACATTAACTGATCTTGATGAAACTTCAGCAGTGTGTTCGCTGTAAGAGGACGATCACATGGATGTGACTATTGTGAGTCAAAGTTATAGCGCCACCAACTGGCAGCAGGAAGTGTGTCACTTTCAAAATGCTTAGATATCACCCTTTTATTTTTACCCGATTTGCTTCAAACTTCATATGTATAATGTAAACATACGGCAGATGTAGACCTGTGAATGGATTCTTGATATCTTTGAAACTGTTGCCGTGGCGACGCATCAAACTTTACCCTTCTTTTAGGATGCTTTTAGGATGCTTTTGAGACCCTTAGCATGCTTCAAATTGCATGAAACTCGACAGACACATCACATTTATTAGTCAGTAGACATGTGCAAAGTTGCAGAAACGGGCGTGGTGAGGGCTCAGTAGCGCCACCTTTTGACAAAAGTGGGGTGGTTAGTTTTAACTAGAGTTACAAAAATTGGTATGTATATTGTACTCCTCGAGCCGGACAACTTTCTAATTGACACTTATTAGCTAGGACCCACAGAAAGTCAGATATTTTTGTTTGAATATGGCCACTCTGAGCCTTTGGCTGGCTGGCTGGCTGGCTGTCTGTGTGTGTGTGTGTGTGTGTGCAGGGGGAGGGGGCTTAACCATTTCACTGCTGTGTGTATGACCTGCATAAAGAAAATACATTTCTCAAGCCTGGTATTTTTTAAATAAGTTTTTATTTTTATTTTTTATAAGTAAAGGCATATAACTAGTTTAATTGTAGTGAATTGACAATAGTTTTATATAATTAGTTTATTAATCAGATTAACTTGGTCAATAAACTTGGTCTGAAAATTTGGTCCATAAATCAAACACACTTGCATGTAATAATATGAAACTTGGTACACATATAGATCTCATCGTTTCATATATACTTCACACTCTTACTTTTTACCCCAGCCCAACAGGAAGTTGGCTATTTAGGGTTGTGTTTAAAACACATGCAATGTAATTTAAATTATTGCTCCTAGAGCACTGAACCAAATTCGACGAAACTCGATCAGCGTGAAGTCAAGACATTAAGGATGAAAAAGTGCCACGGGATTTTTGATATCTCGAACGGTTTGGCCGTGGCGAGGAAACGAAATTATGGCGAGAAACATGGAACAGGATGTGTGTTATAACTTCAGCATACATTAACTGATCTTGATGAAACTTCAGCAGTGTTTTCGCTGTAAGAGACCGATCACATGGATGTGACTATTGTGAGTCAAAGTTATAGCGCCACCAACTGGCAGCAGGAAGTGTGTCACTTTCAAAATGCCGTGGCAACGAAACAAACTTTAACATTATTTTTTGATGCTTTTGGGACTCTTAGCTTGCTTGAAATTGCTTGAAACTCAACAGATACATCACATTTATTAGCCAATAGACATGTGCAACTATGGCAAAAGATTAAAGTAATGTCAAAAAAGTAAACACTAAAAGCCTCATATCTTCTAAAAATGTAATTATACATCATTTGTTTCTAAATTAAATTATACAAATATTATAACTTCCCCAATTTTTCCTTTTTTTTCATTTAAGAATTGTGTTTACGTTCAAAAACAGCCAGAATTGTTGTAAAATTCATAAAAAAATAATAATCTGAGTCATACGTAGTGCTATACTGCCCTCTTGTGTTCAATATCAGGTAGGCCTATTGTGTATATTCCCACCGGTTAATCAACGTGTGACTCCGCTGGGACTTGGGAGCTTTTAAATCGCTTACTTAAAACCGAAAGTCAAAATACGGATGTCCGCACAAGACATTAATGTTGTGGAGTAGAGCGAGCATTTTAAATAAATTCCTATTAAGTAGGATTGAACTAAACAGAAATAATGTTCACTCTGTTCTGCTGGTTCCTCGCTGGTGGATCATATGATTACTTTGTCATAATCTATGACAAAAATGCTATTATAAACCATATTAATAATAGATAATACACATTGCTCTTATTTTTGAAAAATACATTCATGAAAAACAAGATAACAAAAATCATAAAAAGATATAGCCATGGCTGCTATAAATGTTTGAAATGCATAGGACAGATGTTTAATGACGCAGCAACATATAATTGAAAGGCAATTAATAATCTGTCATTACGTCACTGCATTATGATATTACGGCTCTAATACGGTGCAGCACAAAGCACTTATGTGCATCCCGAGCGGAGAATGATGTGCTTGAAGCCACATGAAGTTACAGCGCATTGAGTCCGTATTGAAAAGTTCAAAGCACAAAGGAAATACATATTTATGAACAGTGTATTATACATTATCTATCTATGCAATAGTTTATTGAGCCTTTTCTTTTAAAGGTTTTAAATTTCAGTTACTGTGTGCGTGAAGAACAATTATAGTGCTCTGACTCTAGTGTTGTGATCTAACCGACAGCGTCTGACACCCGGTAGAAAGTAACACGATTAAGTTACAGCAATAAAGTCCAGCAAGAAAAAGTTTCTTCATTCGAAAATATAGACCTTTAGACCTTTATCTTAAAGACCCAGTATAATAGGATTAACATTGAATCATCTTGAAGATCGTTTCATCATTGACTGTAACCGAATGCGACGTGCTGTTTGAATGCTGAATGGAGAATGACTGACAGGCGCAGAGAGGGAAAAGTTTACGTGTTCTTGAATTTAATGACTTAAATATTAATTTCTATATCACATAATAGCTTCAGAACACTTATAATACAGTACACAAAAACTTAATGGTACTTTAGAAAGTTTTTGTGCCTTTGTGCCTTACATAGAATAGTATATGCACAATATAGAATTTGAATCAGCCTCGTCAAAGATGGCAGTGTCAGAGCCGATACCGATCCTGAGTATCTAACCGGCACACTTCTTTTCAACAGTCAAATTGAAATTGAAATTGCTTGAAACTCAACAGATACATCACATTTATTAGCCAGTAGACGTGCAAAGTTTCAGAAACGGGCATGGTGCAAGGACTAAATAGCGCCACCTTTTGACAAAAGTGGGGTTGTTAGTTTTATCTACAGTTACAAAAATCGGTATATACATTTTACTCCTCAAGCCGGACAACTTTCTATACATAGTCATTAGCTCGGACCAAGAGGAAGTCCGATATTTTGGTTTGAATATGGTGAGCCTCTCTCTGAGCCTACGTCCCTGTATGGCAAGCCCTTTTAACATTTAAAAGCTAAGTTTGCCTATCCGGAATTAACATTGTAGATATCAACAACGTCTTTCTGTCTAGTCGTAATTACATTTTGGATAGTTTGTATTATCATTTAAGATATCTGTAACATAATTTTGACTAGTCGAAATGACAGAGTATGGCAAGCCGTTTTAACATTTAATCATGAAAGGGCCAAAGCCTTCGGCACCGCCACCAGGGTGCCTTTAGGTAACTAAAGGAACCGGGGTTGCGGTGCCACCGGCTTGGGCCCGCCATCGCTGCTCGCAGCTATATTTATGTTTGATTCTTCAGTGTATTTAGTTCCCTCTGTTTTAGTCAGTCTTTGTCGGTCGATGTTAATGTCACCCTGTGTTTCGCCTGCCTGTTTCCTGTTATTTGAAAATAAACCTTTTGTATTGGAGCTTTTCTGGACTCTGCCTGTTCGTCCTTCTGCCTGAACCCGCACCCGTGACAGCGTGTAAAAGAGACAGGTGTCTATTTGGGTCTCGGCTATTATTTGAAGTTTTACGGTACCAACATTCAAAAAAAAAAAAGTTATTGTTGCAGTAAGTAAAATGTTATATGAAAATATAAAGAAAATATAAAAACCTACACTGGATCTTTTAGGGATTCTCTTATTGTGAGAGAAATAAGTAATGGTATATGCAACTTATGGAGCTTTAGGTACTAGTTTAACAGGACTTAGGACATGTTCACTCTGCTGTTCAGTCCAACTTTAGCAATTTACAAAACATTTTTTATTTTATAAGAATCAAATCAAATGCCAAGGGCATGTCTGTGAAATATCTCAAAAGCAAGAGTTTCTTCCTGAAGAGTGAGACATGGGGAGAGTCCCTCGTACACTGCCTAGCATTAATGTTATCAACTTTCTCAACATCAACTTTCTCCACTCCGCAGTTCATTGCTGCCCTGGTGATCCCCCATGCAGAGAGAATGGACCTTTGGATGACTAAGAGGCTCCTTTGACTTGTCCTGCTTGAACTCCTCTGTTTCAGTGTCTGTCTTCTCCGCCTGACCTCTGACCCCAAACCACCCTTTCACCCTGCACCCTCTGCCCCAACCTCCCTCTCTGGGCTCCAGCCACCCGGAACACCCCTTTTTCACTTTTGTTCTTTTTTGCCTTGCCCTTTTAGCCTCTGTCTCTCCCCCACATTTTAACTCTCTCTTTTCCCTTCGCTTCACTGTTTTACATTGTCTCCCTCAGTCCGTCTCTACCCCACAATATAACTTTCTCTTTTCCCTTCGCTTCACAGTTTTTCTTTTCTCCCTTTTTCCCTTTTTTATTTCTTTAAACCATTAAAAGAATGTTATGGTTTCAATATAAATTAAACTGTTAAAGCACAATGTTTATTAAGACAGAACAACTTGTACATGAAGTCTGTATTTTAAATGTATTAGTATAACTTATTTTTTTTAAATATTTTAAATTAAATATAATTAAACTATATATACAAATGATTTAGAAATAACAACAATAATAATAATACAGCAGTAATATTGATACAAATTTATAAAAACTTGAATAATAATAATAATAATAATAATAAAAACATGAAACATTTCTTTAAGTTGCTCTCTCATTTGCTGGAGCACCCCAACCAATGTTGCCTCATCGCCGGCACATAGTGGAGATTTCTGCGAGGTCCTTACTGTATCTGTTCATCTGACAATTGCCCCATTAAAACACTCTCTTTCTGCCAATTTCTCTGTAAACAGAGAGTGGCAGAATTGCTGAGGTGGTCAGGTCTGCATTAATCAATATGTGAAGGGTGTGACTGGTCGGATTGTAGTTGACCCTTGTGCATTAAGACGGATGGATCAAAACTAGACCAACAAAGCACTCGGCTGCTAATGAAAGGGCCTAAACGAGCAGTAGTACGGTGGTAAATGGTTTTGTGAGAGAAAACAAAGGTAAAGGGCATTTAATTAAGTGGTATGGATTAAAACTACACTGTCAAACCTAATTCAAAACCAATTTAGCAAAACTAAACAAGCTATCACATCAAATCCTCGTCCAGAGGTGATGACCAGGCAATGGTGGTCTGCAATATTAACCTCTTAAAAGGCCTTGACTAGCCTCGTCTGTCTCTCTCTCCTTTTATTTATCTCCTTCACTCTATCCTGTCCATGCACATGTTCTTGCTCTCTTGCTAAGAGTCTCTCATGATTATTGATCATAAAAATGATGGGGGAGTCCAGTGGACCAAGGAAAAACAAGGGAAAGATAATGTGGAAAAGAACAAGGCAGGGGGAGTTTGACTGCTCCCCGCTCTGTGGCGCTTTGATCACACCGCTGATGAGCGAGAATGGAGTTGTGTGCTTACACTCGGCCCCTAATGAGGGAATTAGGGAGCAGAGGAGAACGTCCCCCATACTAACTTCTCCTCTGAAAAAAAATGAAAAGGCAAGCGAGAGCGAATGAGAAAGAAAGGGCAAATAGTCAACTGTCAGGCCCAATCAATCCACTAGCTTTGCCTTTTGTCTCACAAAGGGGAAAAAGTTAGTGTGCTGGCCCTGCACTAGATGTTCGTCCTTGAGTTTTTGCATAGACAATATCAACATTCTATAGAGACTTGATGTTGTTCATGGTTCATTGTTACTGTCCTATGCAAAACACAGTACTTTAGATAACTTCTGTAGGGATAGGTTCACTCAAAAATGAAAGCCAGGAGGCCTTAAAATATCAGGTTGTTCCTCACACAAATTTCTTGGATATCTACAGAAGACATATGGTGAACGTTTTTGTCCATATCTACTATTTGTTGCAAAGAAAGTAGCAGCCAATACATTCTCCAAAACATCTTACTTTGTATTTCACTTTTTAAGGTGGACTATCCCTTTAGGATTTAACAATATGCCCTAACATATTTAAGAATAAATAACCAAAAAGTATAGATTAATTGGATTAAACCAAAAAAGAACACAACTGTATGTTCTGCATACTGAATATTGAGAGAGTGATTGTCCAGAATATGCCCAAAAAAACATGGAAAATGGTAACTCACCATAGTGAGGGTCCAAGTATCCATTGCGAGGGTCCATAGCAAACAGTGTCCCCCGATAGGGCAGGGTGTGGTCTGCCAGGTGGGGCAGAGAGCTGTGAAGTTCTTTCTTCACCAATGGGGAGCGGTCTTCTGTAGAGGTGGATGGCTCCTCACTCAGTTTTCCTGATGTGCCCAGAACCGCCGTCCGCCCACTGATGGCATTACGCCTCTCACGATGATATGGGGAACCTGAGCTGTCATCCTCTAAATGAGAGAAAAATTAAAAAAAACAAAGAAAGAATATTAATATTTTATTGATAAAATATGATTTTTTAATGTATTGTTCCAATTCAGGGATCTCGAGCTGCGTGTAAACGCCGTGGGAACGCCTCTGCGTGATGAGTCATGAAGCATGTATGAAATCTGTCCAATGGCGAGACGGAACGTCATAGGTGGGGTGACGTATCGACCAGGAAACTATAAAGCACCCCCGAAAACACAAGCACAACAGCTTCTGAGTCTTCACAAGTGCTCTATGTATGAATATTGTCTGTCTGTCTGAAAATATTGTCTATATATATATATATATATCAAAGAAATGGCGAGTAAACAGCAGCAGTTCAGAAAGTGTGTTCATCCCTGCCCTCGCTACATCACGGGTGGGGATACACACGATCTGTGTGTTGCTTGTTTGGGAGTGCAGCATGCTCAGTCAGCTCTCGAGGGGGCTGGCTGTGAGCATTGCGAGTGTCTGCCCATGAAGACACTCCGCTCCCGCCGGGCACTCTTCGAGGAGAGTGGTTCGGTGCGCGTTCCCCGCGGCTCGGGTCCCGCTGCTGCCGAGGCACAGCGAAGGCTTGCGTCGTGGGGATCGCAGATGGATCTATCAGCGGGGATGGAGACGGGCTCTGCCTTTTCTCTGCCCTTACCTGATAGATCCAGCGCCTCAGATCTCAGTGCGGGGGTCCGCGTTGCGGTTTCTCCTGCCCGGGCTGAGGCTCCATCTCTTCAGATATCCAGTTCTGAGGAACTGGATGTTGAATCTGTGGATGCAGAGTCTATGGACTCAGTGGAGATCGGGGACTCGCCATCCCAGTCTCCCGCGAATGTAGAGCTTATGGAGGTTTTGACTCGGGCTGTTTAAAACTAAGCATTGAGTGGCCAGTCGAGAAACAAGAGTCGAGAGTGAAAAGTAAATTGGATGAAAGATATTTATCGTCTCACTCGCTACCTCCATGCCGGTGTTTGCCCTTCTTTCCCGATCTACACACCGACGTGTGTAGATCGTGGAACAAACCGGTGTCAGCGAGAATTTTGACACATCAAACGTCTATGTATTCTAATATCGCTGGGTCTAGGAGACAGGGTTATGGGGCGATGCCGAGGATGGAGGAAGTTTTGGCGAGCCATCTTTCTCCTGATACGGCGTCGTCTTTTAAAACACCGGCGTTGCCCACCAAGCCACTCAGAAATACTTCGGTTTTGGTGGGCAAAGCTTATTCACCGGCGGGACAGGCAGCATCTTGCTTGCATACGATGGCTATTCTCCAGGTGTATCAAGCAGATCTGCTGAAAGATATGAGTGAAGGGGAGGTCGTCAGCACTGACGTAATTAAAGAGCTGCGTCAGGCGGCTGATATTTCTCTCCGTGCCACCAAGAAGACGGCCAGATCAGTCGGCCGTTCTATGGCAGCCCTGGTGGCCACGGAGAGACATTTATGGCTAAATTTGGCGAGTATGAAAGAGAAAGATAAAGCTTTTCTCCTGGATGCGCCGCTGTCTACCGAAGGTCTTTTTGGTGGTTCAGTGAACTCTGTGATTGAAAGATTCCAAGAGGGAAGAAAACAGGCAGCGGCGCTCCAGAAATGTCTCCCCCTCCGTACTCATTCTCCCAGGGTTGCTGGGCGGGAGCAGCCCCGCCCGTCGGGTACCTCGCATAGGGCGCAGCAGAAGAAGAGCGTCGCGTCTCGAGCTCCTCCCCAGCAGAACTGGGCTGAGACGCGGCGTTCTCAGGCGAGGTCTTCCCGGGACAGAACCAATCTGAGGACGGTTATTGTCGCCAGGAAGGCCTCGTCGAAGAAGTCCTGACGCCACTGGCGTCAGGATGCTGAGGGTGGTCCCCACCATGAGAGAGAGGTGTTCGCCGCTGTATCCGGCGCCCGCTCTCTCTCGGTGCCCTCAGGGGTCCGTTCTGCCAACCCTGCCTGTAAGGTGGGGCGCAGACGGTCCCAGCGAGCGGTTTCCCGAGGGACGCTCGTTTGCTCCGAGGAGCGATACAGAACGGCCGTTAAACCCTGCCTGTGCACGGTCACAGGGCGCTGTTTCTGTTTTAAAAACTGCTCCAGAGGCCAGTCTCGAGAGACTGGTACCCTTAGTAGAATTTCTGGCAGAATGGGAAAGTCTTCCAAATATATCTCGTTGGGTCCTGCAGACTATCGAACGCGGGTGCGCAATCCAGTTCAGGTCACGTCCACCTCGTTTTCGGGGGATTTTGCCCACAGTGGTGACCCCCGAGCAGGCTCTGGTTATGGAACAAGAAGTGAAAGCTCTGTTACTGAAAGGGGCGATAGAACGAGTTCTTCCTCACGACAGAGAGCTGGGGTATTACAGCCGGTACTTCATTGTTCCAAAGAAGGATGGGGGGTTGCGTCCGATTTTAGACCTGCACCTCTTAAATCGGTCGGTAGGGAAGCTCAAGTTCAAAATGCTAACTCTCAAGCAGATCGTGTCACAAATCAGGTCTGGGGACTGGTTTGTCACGATAGACCTAAAAGGCGCCTACTTCCATATCTCCATCCTTCCGCAACATCGGAAGTGCCTGAGGTTCGCTTTTGGAGGCGAAGCGTACCAATATCGGGTTCTTCCATTTGGCCTAGCGTTATCTCCTCGAACCTTCACGAAGTGCATGGATGCGGCTCTGGCCCCGCTGCGACTCCGGGGCATTCGCATTCTAAATTACATCGACGATTGGTTGATTCTAGCTCAATCGGAGCATCAGGCGATTCGGCATCGAGATGCCGTCCTCGCCCACATCAGAAGGTTGGGGTTGAGACTCAATGCCAAGAAGAGTGTGCTTTCGCCAGTTCAGCGTACCACTTTTCTAGGCGTGGTATGGGATTCGACGACAATGCAGGCACGTCTATCGCCGGCTCGTATAGCCTCGATTATCTCAACTGTCAAGCAAGTGAAGCTAGGCCAGTCACTCACCGTAAAGGAATTCCAGAGAATTCTGGGTCTGATGGCAGCAGCGTCCAACGTGTTACCGTGCGGCCTGCTGTACATGAGACCGCTGCAGTGGTGGCTCACGACCAAGGGGTTCTCCCCGAGGGGAAACCCGCTCCGCAAGATCAGGGTCACGCGACGTGGTCTCCGTGCCCTGGCTATGTGGAAAGAACCTTGGTTCCTGTCCCTGGACCTGCGCTGGGGGCCCCGTGTCGCCGGTTAACGGTGACGACGGATGCCTCTCTCACGGGTTGGGGAGCGATCATGAGTGGTCGCTCGGCCCACGGGCTGTGGCAAGACCATCATCTTCTGTGGCACATAAATCGTCTAGAGATGATGGCTGTGTTTCAGGCTCTGAAACACTTTCTCCCAGACCTCAGAGGTCACCATGTTCTTGTCCAGTCAGACAACATGTCAG
Organism: Pimephales promelas; assembly: GCF_988280905.1. Lineage (NCBI taxonomy): Eukaryota > Metazoa > Chordata > Actinopteri > Cypriniformes > Leuciscidae > Pimephales > Pimephales promelas. Next base: position 8,031,706 of record NC_142790.1, read on the forward strand.
TGGTCTCTTACATAAACCATCAGTGGGGTCTGCGCTCACGTCCATTGTACAAGCTGGCGCGCCAGATCCTTTTGTGGTCCCAGGGGAAACTTCGGTCGCTGAGAGCAATTTATATCCCAGGATACTTAAATCAGGGAGCGGACATCCTGTCGAGGCAGGGGCCGAGGCCCGGTGAGTGGAGACTTCACCCCGAGGTGGTGGAGCTCCTTTGGAGGCATTTCGGTCATGCTGAAGTGGACCTCTTTGCATCCAGGGAAAATTCACTTTGCCCGCTGTGGTTTTCCCTGAGCCCTTCAGCTCCGTTGGGGCTGGATGCGATGGTACAGGAGTGGCCGAGGTCACCCCTGTACGCATTTCCCCCGATTGCTCTGCTCCCAGGGGTTCTGGAAAGGATTCGCCGGGAAGGGGTCAGTGTACTTCTGGTGGCCCCCTATTGGCCGACCAGGGTATGGTTTGCGGACCTGATTTCCCTTCTCGAGGGTCCTCCTCTGGAGATTCCGGTCAGGAGGGACCTTCTGTCTCAAGCAGACGGGGTGATACTTCACCCCCGTCCGGAACTGTGGAGGCTGTGGGCTTGGCCCCTGAGGGGGCCCAGCTCATAGGGTCAGGTATCTCGACTGAGGTCGTGGAGACCATCCTCCAGTCCAGAGCCCCGTAAACGAGGAAATTATAAGCCTTGAGTTGGAAATTGTTCACCTCTTGGTGTGGAGAGCGCGAGTTGGACCCAGTTAACTGCCCATTGCCGGCAGTGCTGGAGTTCCCTCAGGAACGCTTCTCCACAGGGTTATCCTACTCCACACTTAAGGTGTATGTGGCGGCCCTATCCACCTACCATGTCCCTTTGAGTGGAGCTTCTCTCGGGAGACATCCCCTGGTAACTCGTTTCCTTCGTGGTATCCTGAGACTGAGGCCGGTAGTGCGTATGAGGGTACCGACCTGGGATCTAGCGGTTGTGTTGGAGGGGCTCTGTCTAGCCCCTTTCGAGCCCATTGAAGAGGTGCCTGAGAAATTTGTCACTCTCAAGACTATCTTTCTCCTAGCCATTTCTTCCCTAAAGAGAATTGGAGATATTCAGGCGCTGTCGGTTTCCCCCTCGAGCTTGGAATTTGCTCCCGGTATGGCGAAGGCTTTCATCCTCCCTAGACCGGGGTATGTTCCTAAGGTTCCAACTAGTGTTGTCAGACCTATAGTGCTACAGGCCTTCTGTCCTCCTCCGTTTCTGACACCAGACCAGGAGAAACTAAATCTGCTCTGCCCTGTGAGGGCCTTAGACGCTTATGTCCACAGAGCTGCCCTGTGGAGGAAGTCGGAACAATTATTTGTCTGCTTTTGGCCTCCTAATAGAGGTTCTGCTGCGCCTAAGCAGAGGATGAGTAAGTGGGTGGTCGAGGCCATCTCACTTGCTTATGAGTCCTCTGGTCAGCCTTCTCCTTTGGCTGTCCGGGCTCATTCAACCCGGAGTATGGCCGCCTCTAAGGCGTTATTAGCAGGAGTTCTTTTGAGTGACATCTGTGATGCGGCAGGATGGTCTTCACCGCACACATTTGTAAAGTTTTACCATCTGGACCTCAGCTCCACTCCAGGGGCGCAGGTGCTTTCGTCAGAATGTGCACTCTGATTTTCATACGACGGACACCTGCTCGCATGGCGGCGTTGGTATTAGCGTTCCCACGGTGTTTACACGCAGCTCGAGTTCCCTGAATGGGAACGTCTCTGGTTACGTATGTAACCTTAGTTCCCTGAAGGGAACGAGACGCTGCGTGTCCATGCCATACTCCCAGCATGCCCCTGAGCGCTTGCTCAGTCCTATCAGAAGCTGTTGCGCTTGTGTTTTCGGGGGTGCTTTATAGTTTTCTGGTCGATACGTCACCCCGCCTATGACGTTCCGTCTCGCCATTGGACAGATTTCATACGTGCTTCATGACTCATCACGCAGAGGCGTTCCCATGGCGTTTACACGCAGCTCGAGTTCCCTGAATGGGAACGTCTCTGGTTACGTATGTAACCTTAGTTCCCTGAAGGGAACGAGACGCTATGCGTGTCCACGGCGTTTACACGCAGCGTCTCGTTCCCTTCAGGGAACTAAGGTTACATACGTAACCAGAGACGTTTTATTAAAAAAAATTTTAATTTTGCCACTTTATTGGAAAGAGTACAAAGAGATGAATTCAAGGGCATCATGGCTAATTATGTTGGCATGTGTGCTAACCCCCAATTCATGCCTGAAAAAAAAAATCATTCACGCAGTAATAGATAATTTGATAAATTTTGAGTTAATCACACTGTGCAGTAATGTTTGTGTTCAGTCCAGTTATGGTCTAAATCTGCAGTTCTCAATCTTTTTTTTACATCAGTCACCCCCCAAATACGATATTTAAAGGCTCCTAAAAATATTTCTTGCACTTCTGTTGTATTGATAAAAAAAACTGCTCATTTTGAAACTTTTTCAGAAACTGTGGCAATATGTTTAATAATACATAAATAAAATAATTAAATTCCATATTATCCCGAGTTTCAATAACTGAATTTTATTCAGCATTTCTACCTGCTAAAATATTTTAAAGCAAAACATTAACATTTTAGGATTTTATTAATTTCCACAAATTTCCAGGTCTGGAAATCACACTTTTAAAATTCCCTCATATTTCCAGGTTTTCAAAGAAAATTATGCTGCTTACATTTTTAAGGGCATTACATAAGAATATAATATCAATTTACATCTCAATTTTATGTTCATAAGTTTATTTTAAAGTGTTTTATTTCAATATCTAATTTTTAGTCATTTTGCAGGTTCTTTGGAAGTTTGTGGTTGAGAACCAATACACATGGATCTGTGTGTGCTAACCAGTGTTGGGAGTAACGCATTACAAAAGTAATACATTACAGTAACATATTACTTTTTGCTGTAACGCAGTAGTGCAAGGCATTACTAATCAATTTTCAGTAATATTTTACTCGTTACATGTTCAGTGAGGCTTGTATTACAGTTGTATTACAGTGAGGCTTGAATTTTAGTTTTAATTGTAAAAAAAATACAGCAAGATCGTGAGCAGTGTTGAAGTTACCTCCAAACTGTCATACATTAGGTATTACTTGTTATTGTTATTTAAAAGTAATTCATTACCTTACAATATTACTGTCTCAGAATTGTAATGCGTTACTCTTGTATTACTCGTGAGTTACTTTCACCAAAATAACTACAGAAGTAGAACTTAACTTTGGGGCTTTTAACGATATGCAATATGAAACCGAAATCGCGATTCGCCACACTCCACGAACCTACAGAATCGCGACACACCTCTTCCAACTCCCAGTGTCCAGATCCAATGCTACCTTATCTTTAAATTAGGCTATTAGTATTATTTGAAGTTAACATTATAAAATACATAGACCTACACCACAAAACTGGTTGAGGATAAATTATTTAAAATTGGGGAAGTCCAGCATTATGGACATGACATTTGCAGTCAAAACTTGAAATAAAAATTCTCAGAAAATACATAACATATTGAAACGTATATAGGCTACTTCCTTAAAGGACTCCAGACATTAGACAAATATCAGTCTATGATTTATTTTTAATATTAGGGAAAAGACACACATTCATGCGTGACAAAAAAATAGGAGACAAAATATATTTTTTTGTAATTCTGTTAATTACACTGCGCAAATCGGATGAGGACCCACTAAACACTGGACGTCGGATAGACGTGCAGATCATGTCTATATTGGGTCCGTTGGTCCATGACCAATTCTGGACATCTATTCGACGTCCACTATTTGGACGTCCAACCATGACCCAATTTGGACGTCATGTTGACGTTCAACATTTGACCGTTGAACTGGGTCATTTTTTTGGACCTCATTTGGACGTCTATTACAGGTGCAGGAAATTTACATGATTAATATGCAATGTTTTTTTTATATTTACAAATATCAACATTGTTGTTATCAACATGATTAATACATATAGAAACAGATTATTTATAATTATTTAAGATAGTTTTCCAAAAACTGCATTTGATTGTCTCAACCAGAAGGTGGTAATTGACGCATACAAAGGTCTAATGCTGTAGCTCAAACAGTAGAGCGTTGGCACTTGTGAAACAGCCACCTAGTGCAATGCTTAGATCAAGGGTTTGATTCCCAGGGAAAGCAGGAATGTAAAAGTGCAATGTAAGTCACTGTGGATAAAAGCATGTGTCAAATGCATAAATATAAATACATGGTACAGATAACATCCTTTAAGAATGTTCTCTACCTTCTTGAAACATGGGACTACAGTTATAGAAGTTATTAAAGATACTAAATTTGATTTTGAAAAGACGTCCACAAACGACCACATTTGGTCCCACCGACGTCAATATTAGACGTGCAAAAGACGTCGCCTGGCGTTACAAAACAACCCCTTCAGTGGACTGAAATTGGACGTCCAAAAATTACATAGAAAAGACGTCACTCTAACGTCACATTGCGCAGTGGGGAAAGGGTTGGCTCTCCAGTCTCCATAGAACTTAAAATATTCATTTTATTTTAGTTTTTGTGTTCGCATTTATGAGGAAAAAACAATGTTACAGATGCGACCGCTCTGAACTGGCACTAAAAGACTGCTTTAAAACTTTCACATAGTCTGTTGCCTTTAAGAAGTAAAAGTAGACAATATTAGATAAGGCGCGGGGGCGTGCTGGTGCGCGTCTCATAAATAGCCAATAGGCTATACCGAAACTCAGCGTACAAGTATAGCCTACTCTAGCCTAATCTACACTGAAATGTCTACTTGTAAACAGAACAATTCAAAACAAAAGAAAACAGACTGCTCTCTGCTTATGAAATGAAATGTACATTTCGCATTCACTAGCCTACTGCGAAGATCGCGTGTCAGCATCGTCAACTTCATCTTTATTACTAAAACAATTCAAGTCTCCTTGCTATAGGCATATTTGACATAGTCATAATCTTTGCTTTTTCATCAGCTTTTAGGAGCTTTATTATCGCCACCTAGTACATGAACACGTCACCACCGCATCAAAAACATGATTGTGTGAGGAAAACATGACAAATACCACCTATACACAGCCTAACTGTTTAAAAAGAAAACACAGAACGAATAGCCTAATATGCATACGTCCATCTCACGAATGTGGTCTTCTTCATGCCATCCTCACCCATTAGGCGCTTTTCCACTGGCAAGCGCGAGCACAGAGCCCGAAATCATGCCTCACCGCACTCCTGTAGAAAATAAATCGCTGTACAGATATATCAGCCTTTATTTACAAACTTGGACACCATACGTGGCTATTGACTGACCACGAACAGGTAACTTAGACTACTTGCATTTTCCATTCGTTAATGTCTCACGATCAGTGTTGGGAGTAACGCATTACAAAAGTAATACATTACAGTAACATATTACTTTTTGCTGTAACGCAGTAGTGTAAGGCATCACTAATTCATTTTCAGTAATATTTTACTCGTTACATGTTCAGTGAGGCTTGTATTACAGTTGTATTACAGTGAGGCTTGACTTTTAGTTTTAATTGTAAAAAAAATAAAAATAAATACAGCAAGATCGTGAGACATTAACGAATGGAAAATGGTGCTAACAATATATCAGCATATGTAATAAAAACACAAAGTCTTCATACACAATCTCATAAATGAATAGATCAGGATGACCTGAGTAGCTTTTTGTTCAAACAATGTAAAAGTGTAGAAAAAAACATACGCTTTTTGTTTGAGCTTTGCTAATGTCATGGTCATATCAAAACCATCATAGCTAGTACAACAATAGGAAAATTCATGGCCACTGTTCATTCACTGATACACAGATACACAATGCAAATACACAGAGACACTCATAGGTAGACAGATCTACAGACAGCGGCAATAAATATGTGGAACAAGACTGGTCACGCTAAGAGTTCGGGTAGTGCAGGATGCAACATGTGCTTTAGGGAGCTCTTTATGGGTTTTATGTGCAAAGCCTCCTGCGCTTGGCCTCTTCCAGGCAAATGTGCAGGTTCATAGCTTTACACAAGAGCAATGGAGTGACTCTGTGTCTCTGCCAGCCACAGTCTGTGAAAAAAAACAGGCCAACATTCAACATCACAGCAGCAGTCAGGCAAGGATTTCCCACAAGCTCTCTCTCTCTCTCTCTCTCTCTCTCTCTCTCTCTCTCTCTCTCTCTTTTTTTTTTCTTTTTTTTTCAAAGACACATAATCCCATGGAGAGGGCAGCTGAGTCTTTTCCCTACATTCCAAACTGCCCATTAAATGGCCTCATGGGTAGTTTCAACGCCCACAAGCTATCTGCCTTCTCTCTCTCTCTCTCTCTCTCTCTCTCTCTCTCTCTCTCTCTCTATCTTTCCATATACCAGTCTGTTAACACTGTTCCTGCCTCTCTCCTATAAACACACACACACACCAAAAAAAATTGTACTTTCCTTATTTCTATGTCTGCAAGTAATCTGTTCTGGCAGACAGAGTTGGACTTGTACCCCACAGGGACAGTCTCCAGTGGTCTAAAATGGGGCAGAGAAAAGCAAGTTTACAGGGCTTTGCAGGGTTTAGTGCTTTATCTTTCTTGAAGACACATGACCCATTACCTGACCCCATCTGGGTCATGACCTCTCAGCCTAGAATAAGTAATGGAGCAACCCATAATTCAGTCCTCTAACATACCATACCCTTTTACTGCTGTATAATATCACTTAATCCTTTTTCAGGAGTTCAGTTCATAACTGCAGTAGGGGGTCAATGAGGTCACAAAAGATGTCATTTTAAGGGACTGTGATAATACTGTCATTATTTACTCATCCTCATGTCGTTCAAAACGCATATGACTTTCTTTATGTAGTGGAACATAAAAGTGAATTTCTAAAGACCTAAAAATCTTGACATCTGTCTTAATTGAAATTGTCTACTAGCAACAGCACCCTCATGCTAAATGCAAACTTTGTTTCTTTTTTTTTTTTCTTTTTTTTTTACTGTATCTAGTTAAAAGTGTTGGTAGGAAAAACAAATAAAAATAAAGGTTCCATTTTCAGGTTTTCACAACAATGCAATAGAAGAACAATTTGGAGTTTTTAAATAACCTTTCAGTGAACAGTGAACCTTTTTGTCTTAGTGTGAAGAACAATTTAAGAGTGAATATACAGCCTAGCTTTATGTAACCATCCTCAAACTCAGCACCAGCTCCATTCTTCAGCACAAAATCCCAACATTAAATGAACATTAAACACTAGTTTCCTCCTTTTATCATTTGGTACAAAAACACATTCATAAACAGTTAATATCATCATTTACCACTGCACCTTTTATTATAATATAGAGAAATAAAATGACCAGCAAATTATGTTCTTTGTTCCACCCTAGGAATAAAGTCATCACGTTTGAAATAAGATTCAAGATTCAAAAATGTCATTAGGTCAATTATCACACGTTTAGCGAAACAAGACAAGCCCAACAGATACTGATATTTGAAGTTCTCTTATGAGAGGTTCTCTTGTATTGCGCAAGTTAGCTTGCGCTATGGCAAAGATTTATATTTTCGAGTAATTGAAGCCAAAAAGTATCCTTAATTTGTGTATCTATTGTAGTGTTAATTTCGTTAACGAAAACTAAACGAAAATATTTTCGTCAACGCACATTTTTCACCGAACGAAAACTAGACGAGACGAGACTAAAATCCCCACTAATAAACAATAACTGGGAGTAAATCAGAAATAATTTTCGTAGACTAATAAAGACGAGACGAAAATGCAGTTCGGTAAATAAAGACTAGGCTAAAATCTATGGACATTTTAGTTCACGAACAAAGACGAGATGAAAATTACATATTATTATATGATATGGTTTTGTCAAATCCTGTCTCCTCCTCCGCCTCCTCCTCGTCAGCTCTTCCGCCACACACCCACTTTCAAACCTGGAGCGGGCGGGCACAGTCAGAGTAGCCTACACAACACATGGAGCAGACAGGAGCTGGATTCACGGTGAGGCGGCGGCGACAGGTTAAAAGTAAAACATGCTTTGCACGGGGCTCGGGAGAAAGAAGCGACGTGATATATGGACACATTTTGTTACAATGATAAACTAACTAATGATGGCTAACTTTCATAGCATTTAGTATCCAGGCTGGCTATGTTACGTTAGCTTCTTAGCACGTAGCGACCGTAGCCACTTGTTGATAGAATTGTATGTGAAGTTAAATTTATGCTAACTTAGATATGTTATACTGGCCGGGCAACTATAGTTTCAGTTAAATTTGATTAAAGCAGACAGACGCTTTAAAAAGATTAGTTAAAAAGATTTCATACGTTCTAGCAAGCTATGCCTTGTTTCACCTTAAATACTGTACCTTTATATACCATGTGAACTAGCTGGCAGGAAAGCACTTTTGTTGTATCAGTTGGAGTTTTTTTTTTTTCACAACATTGACCTCAAATATTTATTTTATTATTCTATGTGAACTAGCTTTAAACAGCCAGCACTTGTGTTAAGTTCATAATACACTTTATTTTATTTATTTTTTTCCTTTGTCAGGTGTATTTTATTTGTTTTAATGCAAGCATTTGTGTTTGTGTCTTTGAACCTTAACAATGTTCAAAATAAATATGCAAATATTGTCAGAACATCTTCCATGTCTGCATGTGTTCCTTAAAATTGTGTTTTTTATCAAAAAGATGAGAAAATGTTGAAAAGTGAAATAATTTTAGGAAATGTTAAATATTATCTGCTGACAAAAAAGTAAAAGGTTAAAATGATGTCCTGACTAAAACGAGACTAAAATGTTGACATTTTTTTCGACTAAAACTAAACGAATAAAATTATGTTTTCTTGGACTAAAATAAAGACTAAAATGCTCGACTTATAGTCGACTAAAACTAGACTAAATAAAAATGGGATGATGTCGACTAAATGTGATAAAAACTAACAAGCGATGCTGAAACTGGACTAAAACTGAAACTAAATTTAAAAATGGCTGGTAAAATTAACACTAATCTATTGTCAACACAGTGCAGCAGCTAGCAGACCAAGAGCAGGCTGTCTAGCGTGCTCACTGGCTGCCCTGCAGCAACTGCAGCAGCCTACCACTGAGCCCGCGTGACGTCATGCCTAGTGAAGGGCGCTCGCACCCTCATCGCTTCACAGCCTGTCAGGATGGGCGTGGCTTAGCGTATATAAGCAGGGGCTCGGAGGCTGTTTCTCCGATTTTTCATCTCTTCAGCGTAGCTTTCCACATTGCTGGATCTAGACAGAAGCCGCCGTTGAGGAAAGCGACAAGCTTAGGACAGCATCTTGAAGAAGCTAGCCAACTTCACCACCTTCAGCCATCCGTGCGAGCCACACTATCCGACGACGTATCCTTTTCTTTGCAAAGAAAAGGATCTCTGCCGGAGCCAAGAACACGCAGGTCTCGCACTCTCGTCAGGGGCTCTGCGATGCACTTTCGATGTTGACCCTGCGGGATCGGCGTGTTCAACCCTCATACTCTGCCCTTTGCAGAACAGCGCAAAAAGAAGCGCTGTTCTCAAAGGCCGCTGGAGCCTGTGGCCACCGCGACAAGCTCACCGGAATCCCTCCCTCGAGCCTCACTCTCACCTTCTCCGCCTCCCCTCACAGATGCGCAGCTGCCGCCCACGTGTCGCACTGCCATCATTTCTGATGATGAGGCTGAAGTAAACGCCACAAGGGACTGTTGTTCTATCTTGGCATCAGACAGCAAGGAGTGCTTAGGTTCTCATCACTCCTCCTCGATCCAGGAATCAGGCCAGACCCGTGCTGGAGTGGATGATGAGCTGATGTGCCTCCTGTCTCAGGCTGTTGAATGACTTTACCTTCCAATCAAGCTTGAAAATGATTTTTCCATACAACTCCTTCTCTCATGTCTTGATGACGTAAAAACTTGGATGGCAAACAATTTCCTGCAACTAAACACTGACAAAACTGAAATTCTTCTGCTAGGCCCTGCTGCACTCAATGCACTACTCTGACAAGTAGGTTAGGCTCCCTTAGTGAAAGCTTACAACCTGACAAGTAGGTTAGGCTCCCTTAGTAAAAACGTACAACCCTATGTAAAAAATCTAGGGGTCCATTTCGACCCTTCACTACTTTTTGACAAACAGGTAAACACAGTTGTAAAGAGTAGCTTCTTCCACCTCCGATCTGTGCGAAGGTAAAACATTTTCTTTCTCAAAAAGATCTTGAAATCGTCATCCATGCACTAATCTCTTCTAGACTGGACTACTGTAATTCTCTGTATGTCGGTCTTCCTCAAAGCACTCTATCTCAGCTTCAGATGGTCCAAAATGCGGCAGCCAGACTGCTGACAGGAATAAATAAACGGGAGCATATCACTCCTGTTCTTGCTTCACTGCACTGGCTCCCTATTCAATTCTGAGTTGATTTTAAGGTCCTTCTTTTTGTATACAAGGCTCTACAAAAATCAGCCCCGGATTACCTCTGTGAACTCATCCAGCCATATATAACGAGGTCATTAAGATCTGGTGACCAGCTTCTTTTATCAGTCCCTCGCTCACGTTGAAAATCCAAAGGCGACCGAGCTTTCGCGGTTGCTGCACCTAAACTTTGGAACAGATTACCCCTTGATATCAGGGCCTCTGCATCGCTCAACGTTTTTAAATCTAGCTTAAAGACTCACTTTTATACTCTTGCATTTGAGTGACGCTGTGTATGGTACACTGTGTTTATGTATGTTGAAATGTTCTTTTATCAGTTTATTACTATTAATAGTTTTCTCTAATTTTTATTATTGTTATTATTACAACATTGTTTTTTTCTCTCTCTTGACCGTCTGCAAAGCACCTTAGATCAACAAATGTTGTGTTTATGTTGTGCTCTATAAATAAATTGACTTGACTTGACTTGGGTTCAAGTGGTCGCCACCGAAGTAGCCTGCACCGAACAGACTCGACGGGGATTTTTTCAGAGTCACTGCCATCAAGCGCCCACAGCCAGGGCCGCACCATTTCTGTCTGAACTCCACTTGGAACTGGCTAGGACGTGTAATGCACTTTTCTCCAGGAGTCTAGTGTTCACCACTACACACTCACGCTTACTAATACATACCTCTCCCCGAGTGCCGCCCATGCATTTAAGAGTTGTCACAAAACGCAGGGCAATCATAAAACACTCCCCATCCAAAGCGATCAGGGTGTCAAATTTATATGTAAGTCTTGTGCCCACGCAAAAACGCTCACGCTTACTAATAGACACTTTACCCAAGGATCTCCCCGTGGCCGATTCCGGTGAGAACAGATCTCCTCTCTCAAGCTTGCAACTCGATCTGGCATCCCCATCCAGAGCGCTGGTCTCTGCATGCATGGTTGATCAACAGGTACCTGTTGCCCTGCCAGAATGAGTGATGAACACTATTATGCAGTCTAGAGCTCCCTCTACCAGAAAGCTTTGTGCGTCTAAATGGTCTGTGTTCTCCAAATGGTGCACCGACAAAAATCTGGACCCACGGACATGTAGGGTCTCGCGACTGCTCAGTTTCCTATAAGAGCTGTTGGATAAGGGAGGGTGTCCATCCATGCTTAAAATCTATGTGGCAGCCATTGCAGCATTCACAGAGTCGACGCTCGGCCGGTCACTAGGGAAAAACAAGCTTGTCATCCGCGCCCCCCGTCGATTCCTATGTGGGATCTTTTGTTGGTCCTCGAGGCCCTGAAAGCTTTTCCCTTTGAACCACTAGATTCCGTGGAGTAAAAGTACCTGTCACTCAAAAACGTTTTTTTCTGAGTGCTCTGTCATCAATTAAACGTGTGGGGGACTTACACGCGCTGTCCGTCAGCGATGCGTGTCTTAAGTTGGGGCCAAATTACGCGAAAGTCATCCTTAATCCTAGACACAGCTATGTTCCTAAAGTGACTCTTAGCACTCCTTTCAGAGCGCAGGTCATTTCTCTATTTGCTCTGCCATCATCCGATAGCTAGAGCAATGTTTATCTCCTTTGCCCACTCAGGGCACTGAGGGTTTACACTGCACACTCCGCCCCTTTCAGGTGCTCGGAGCAACTTTTCGTTTCGATTGGTGGGAGCACCAAGGGTCTTCACACCTCAAAACAAAGCCTGTCCATACGGATTTTGGACGCTATGGCAGCCACTTACATGTCAAAAGGTCTGCAATGCGACTTGGTAATCAGGGCTCATTCCACTAGAGGCACGGCCTCATTGTGGGCATGGTCCAGTAGAATTTCTATTCATGACATACTGTATGTATGGCAGTGGGTTGGGCCTCCCCGTCCACCTTTGTTAGGTTCTATAACCTAGAATTTCCCACTCTGCAGGCTAAAGTTCTGTCAGTTTAAGTGAAATGTACGTTTCTGTCCAGATATGATCGTGCACAGAGTGCTTATGTACAAGTCCTGGCCCACGTTGCTGGCTACCTTATTTTCCCACTCATCTGGGTTCCCTGGGAAACCCTGGGACTCATGAGTGGATGATTGGTGCGCATGGCGTTGACAAAGGGTTCCTGTAGCGTCAGCTAACTTACGCAAAACGAGAGAACCTCTTGTAAGCGAATGTATCGGATACCTAACGTAACCTCGGTTCTCTCTAGAAGAGGGAACGAGTATTGCGTAACCTGCCGTGCTCGCGGTAAACGAGAGAAACAACCTCCGAGCCCCTGCTTACATACTAAGCCTCCTGGTGGGCTGTGACGCCATGAGGGCGTGAGCGCCCTTCATTGGGGTTGACATCACGCCGGGCTGAGTGGTAGGCTGCTGCAGTTGCCGCAGTGCAACCAATGAGCACGCTAGACAGCCTGCTCTTAGTCTGTAAGTTGCTGCACTGTGTTGACAATGGATACACACATTAAGGATAATTTTTGGCATCAATATCTCGAAAAAATTAATCTTTTCCGTAGCGTGAGTTAACTTACGCAATATTCATTCCCTCTTCTAGAGAGAACCGTGGTTACGTTAGGTAACTGATTTGTTTATTAGATTCTTGCAAAAACAGCACAACTTTTTAACAAAATACAGACCATAAGTCTGTAATTTGCAAAGTAAAAGAGTGTGGGCCTTGAGAAAGCTAGCAAAAGTCAATCTGACAGAATAAATGGTATCAGCGGGTTCTGGTGGAATGGAACACTTGTTTTGGCATGCGAGAGCGGTTGTGACCCAGGTCATTAAACTCAAACTGTAAACCTCCTCCGGTTTGGCTGAGTTTAGCAGTGCCGTTTTAAAATCTTTCTGTTCTAAAAACTCTAGTGTGGAGGCATGGAGCTGCCGCCAAATGTCCCATAGCGCTGGAGCTAAGGTTAGCACTTGGCCCAGCATGCTGAGATGTAGCTTGGAAAAACCAATTAAAACCACGTGGATTTAAGATTTTATTTTACGTATCACTATGGAATACACTTTGCAAACAGTCATGATAGAGAGCATTCAAGGTTCATCGATCCATGAAAATTGACAGCATCAGTTGGGTTATAAGTCTTTAATCCTATACTGCATAGCCAGTGATCTTATTGAGGGAATAATAGTACTTATAAAGTTAAAGCAGGATTAATAGGCCTGCTCCCATAAAACCACAATATTAACATAAAGGGATTTAAGTATCATCCTGTTACCATGCTCAGACACACACACACACACACACACACACACACACACAAGGATTTAAAAGTGAATACTGAGGTAAGGGAAAATGGAAGTAAGGGAAAGAACAGTCCTGCACAACAACCTCAATTCAATGACTATTTTAAATTTGCTATATTTATTTTATTTTAAAGGTGGAATACCTAAGATTTTTGCATTAAAATATCCCAAAATCACAAGGCCAGTGTTATATATTTAGTTAAGATGATAACTGACAATATTCCAAATGTTTCAAACAATGTTTAAATCGCGAGAAAATTTATATTTTAACCAAGGAAACGGGGCGTGTGATCAGGGGTGAGCTGGGAGTCGCCAGTCAATTGCGTCATATCCATGTTACCTCGGTTTCCGCTCGTACTACGTGTAGTCCTGGACAAATGCAGAAGTTGTAGTTGTGCGTTAGCGTCTATCAAGCAACAAACGTCAGCTTGTTTCGCACATTTTTTATGGAATGGAGCACAATTATTCTTTTCATTTATTCTCGGAATGTGAACTGTTGGCTGTAAAAGGGGTCGCACACCGATTACAGAATTACAGACCCATTTCAAATCTTCCATTTATGTCCAAAATACTTGAAAAAGTAGTGTCCGCTCAATTGTGCTCTTTTTTGCAAGAAAATGATATCTATGAAAAATTCCAGTCAGGATTCAGACCGCATCATAGTACAGAAACTGCACTAGTTAAAATTACAAATGATTTACTTTTAGCTTCTGACCAAGGCTGTATTTCAATACTAGTCCTACTTGATCTTAGCGCTGCGTTCGACACTATAGATCATATAATACTCTTGGATCGACTACAAAACTTCACCGGTGTCCAGGGACAGGCATTAAGCTGGTTTAGAACGTACTTATCGGACCGTTCTCATTTTGTCTGTTTAAATGGGAAAAAATCAAAGATAACGTCAGTAGACTATGGAGTACCGCAAGGATCGGTTTTAGGCCCTCTGCTATTCTCAATATATATGCTGCCACTTGGTAATATTATAAGAAAACATGGAATTAATTTCCACTGTTACGCTGACGACACTCAATTATACTGTATATTTCATCACGACCAGATGAAAACACTAACTCATCTAAAATGACAGAGTGTCTCAAAGATATAAAATGCTGGATGACGCGTAATTTCCTGCTATTAAATTCAGATAAAACGGAGGTATTACTTATTGGTCCAAAAAACTACTCACAAAACCTCTCACAATACAACTTTAATATAGACGGATGTCCTGTTACTTTATCCACTACAGTAAAAGACCTGGGTGTTATACTAGACCGCAACTTGTCTTTCGAAGATCATATTTCATATGTTACAAGAACAGCCTTTTTCCACCTTAGAAACATTGCTAAGCTGCGTAACATGCTATCTATTTCTGATGCAGAAAAATTAGTTCACGCATTCATGACCTCGAGACTAGATTACTGTAATGCTTTATTAGCCGGTTGTCCTGCATCCTCAATAAACAAGTTAGATGTACAGTCCTCAATGTACAGTTAGTACAAAATGCAGCTGCTAGAGTTCTTACTAGGTCAAGAAAATATGATCATATAACACCGATTTTATCATCTCTACACTGGTTACCTATTAAGTTCCGCATCAACTACAAAATACTACTACTGACCTATAAAGCCCTAAATGGTTTAGCACCTATGTACTTAACGGACCTTCTTTCGCCCTACAATCCACCGCGTTCCTTAAGATCACTAAATTCAAGGCTTCTGGTCATTCCTAGGATATCGAAGTCCAGTAAAGGAGGGAGGGCGTTCTCGCATTTAGCTCCAAAACTCTGGAATGGCCTTCCCGATACGGTCCGAGCCTCTGACTCGCTGACACAGTTTAAAACTAGATTAAAGACGCTTCTCTTTAGTCAAGCATTCACATAATGCTTACCTTCTAGTCCTCTGTTATGCCATACGGAACCGTTTGCCACTGAAACTGCTTAACGCACCAGTGGGGCTCGACAGCCTTTTAGACAAACGGGTCGGCGCGTATGGTTGGCGCGTATGGTTGGGTTGCGGAGAGTTCAGGTTACGGAGAGTTTGTGAGTTATAACGGAAATCATTATGAACATCAGCTATGCTAATTATTTCCCATCTGCCTTTCTGCTGTTATCTCGGGACGCTTGTCCCGAGAAAAATGGCGTTCGTCAGGTCCAGTTTTGTGTCCAGCCTCTCACGGGGATTTCGGATGCCCCAACGCCTGTGATGAGACGACTCAATGCCTGTGAAGAGACGACTCAGCGCCTGCGATATGTTATGGCGCCGTTTGATTCATAAACAATATTTATATTTAATATTTATATTTAAACAATATGAATGTAAGCCAGAGGAGAACTGGCCCCCGACTGAGCCTGGGTTCTCCCAAGGTTTTTTCTCCATCCAATCTGATGGAGTTTGGTTCCTTGCCACTGTCGCCTTGCTTTTGGCTTGCTTTGAGCTTGCTCAGTTGGGGTTATTTAGTGTTTAGCAATGTTGTTGATCTGTGTTGTGCTACTTTCATGTTATCACTGTGAAGCTGCTTTGATACAATCTGTATTGTGAAAAGCGCTATATAAATAAATGTGACTTGACTTGACTTGACACCGGACGAGAAGCGCCACGCCACGTTTAGGACAACTCCACAGTAACGTTATCGAACACCGCACTTTCTCAACAGTGTATGGCCAGAAATATTGTTATGTTTAATGACATGAAATGAAGATAATGTCTGTTCTATGTCATGATTGTACTGTACAATTAAATACAATCATTGCTGAGTCTGCATTCTGAAAACTTTACCTCAGAGCATCCGTTCACTGAATGAATTGAGAATCTCACCTGAAAAATCTAATAACATCAGCTATTGTTATTCAAGCAGCTGATTTCTGTAAATGAATGTAAAACTAAATGCATATTGAGGCATAGGGCGAAGTCAGGATCCATTAGCAACGATTTGAGACAAAAATAAGTCACTTCGTCCAGTGACTCGTACAGTAACATCTGTGATAACTAATTTACTTTTAACCCTGACTTTTCTTGTGGTTATTTCAGTTTAATGAAAAACAAGCATGTCATTAAACGCAACATTTATAGAAATCAAACTTTACCTCATCCATGACAACTAATTTTCGATTCCCGTCTGACTGATTTATCCACGGTGGAGTTGAAAACAACAGTTCCCATCATTCCGCGTTTCTCCACGTCGTCGTCAAGCAAAGCCGGTGTTGTTGTTTTGAATTTAGCGCCCTCTAGCGGCATCTAAATCTTAGGTATTCCACCTTTAATTCATATTTTATTTTATTTTAAATATGATATTTGTATTTTTTTAAACCTAAACAAATTTATTTTTTTGAAAGTTGCACTTAAAATTGACTTCACTCAAAAATGTCTTGATTTAAAAAAAAAATTTAGTCTATGTTGTATTTACTTTTTTATTTAGTTTTTGGTCATTAGGTGTTCAAGCACAAAGTGCTGAAAACCTATTGTATTTGTAAGGGTTTTTATTATTATTCTTCTGCCGTAAAACGGATTGTGCAGCCCAAACCGTAAGGGCTGGAGACTTGAAACTTTGTCAGATAGTAGTACAAAAATAGGAGATGTACGCTCATCAATTTTTCTGCAGTTCTGAGTTTTCCTTTAGGATTTATTGGCTTTTGGGTGCATTTTGTCATGTCCCTTATCTAAACAAACTGTTATAGCAAACCAAATGGATGAGGAGATCTATGAAATGATATGCATTTTGTGAGGATGTGTGCAACACCACGTGTTTACAGACGACATAAAACTCGTTAGCGCCAACTAGTGGCCGATTTCTTTCAAAATTCTTACAGACCTCTTTGGCCATGAGTTGAATTTTTCTAAATTTTCTAAATGTCAAGGATACTTCCTTGGCAGGACGGGTCCTTCCAAGCAATTTCCTTCAGAGGCTAGGCAAGGGTCCTCTTTAGCGTTCGGAGAACATGTAAATGGAACAGGCTAGCAAGTGCACGTCATTGCGTCATTACATCAGTGAAAGGTCCGCTTCGGCGCTGCAAAAGTCATAGTGCTGGTGTACTGCACTGTTCACTGTTTAAATACACTTCATAGTGCTGGTGTACTGCACTGTTCACTGTTTAAATACACTTGACAGTCCTTATTTTGTCTTGTCAGTCCTCATAGAAATAAATAAATAAAGTATAACCAGGCGGTTGTTATAGTTAATACAACCCCGCAAACTCTAAAGCAGAGGGGTCTTGATCAGCCTGAAGGGGCTGTATTCGTTGTAACAACCGCCTCGCTATACATTTTCCCACTTATAACATGGCTACCTACCAAATAAATCAATAATTTGACACAAAATATTGATTTAAAAAGGAGTTTATTCATTCAAAAGCGATTATATTACTGGAGTGAACAGAACTACCTCCATAGCAACATGATCTAGCTGTTAAAACACATGCAATTGTAAAATATGTGACCAAAAAAAAAAGGCTATAACGTTATATGAAGTAAAAATTAAAAAGTTAATCACCCGTAAAAGGGAACAGCTTTAAATCCCCTCAGCAAATTTGAGCCGCTATGTTAAATAGTTCAACAAACATTAAATAAATGGCTAAACTGAAATTATACTTGCTTACATTTGAAAGCATATTGCCGTTATCACTCCACTAACGGTCGACATTTTTTAGTTTTTGAACAAGATAGCAAAGCTGCGCATAGGATTGTGGGTGATTTAAGAGCGCGAAGGCTACACATATGCATCCTTTCCTGTGTATGGGATATTTTCCGAACGAAGGACTCAGTCCTTGGTTGAAATTCTGAGGATCCTCGACATTGGAACAGTCCTTCGACGGACGTCGATGACGTAGCATCCTCGAAATTCCGGCTTCCGAGGATCCTTCCTTGACATTGAGAAACGCCTCTTGTCTCATAGGTGCACAAAACTTCATTGGCCGATGGCGGTCATGTTTTTTGATATACTTCAATGTCCTCGTACACATACATGGGGCTTTGGACCAAGACACTGCATACCAATTTTCAAGTATATCAGACTAACGGTTAGGTGGTCATAGCCCTTTTTATGTTTTTTTTTATGTTATAGCGCCACCATGTGGCCAATCAATGACAATTTTTTTACTGTGACCTCGTAATGTCATCCTACACGTCTTTCGAGATTGGTGAAGATATCTCATTAACTTCTCGAGTTTTCCATTTTTCACCCCCTAGTGACCGTGATTAAAAATTTCTACTTTTTTTTCAATAATTATTCACAAAAATTATTTATACCATACAGTAGGTGGCGCTATAACCATCAAAAAGGTCTCATTCTTATTAGGTGTTCAAGCACAAAACTATCATGCTAGATTCATGGTAAATCATACTGGAACATGGCAAATAATGAAAATCACACTGAAATGTGTTTCATGGAAAATCATGCTAAAACATGGTCTATTCCATTTATAATGTCAGTGGTTAAATCCTTGCTACATAAAACTTAATGTCTTTTGATGCTTTTGTGCGTAAAAGGCATTAACTGCTTGAACACCGCTAAATGCTGCTTGCAGCTATAATTCTAAATGAGTTCATAATGGAAATTAGATTACAAATCTACTGTCTACCCCTGGATAAATCTATTTTCATTTATAAGGTGCATATGTATGTGTGCAGTTAGGGCTGTCGCGGTTATGGAATTTCCCTTGCGGTAATGTTGAGTGGCTCAATAGCGCGATATGCGGTATTACCGCCATTTATTTATTTATTTAATTTATGTATTTGTTGCTATATAAATAAAGTTTACGATGTGGACAAAAACGAGGACATTTTCAGTAACCGATGTAACCGAAACTAAACAGCGTCTACAGTATGCGCATTGAAAGACTTTCACTCAGCGCGCATATTGTTATGACAACGGATTTTGAGCGAGTCATTGAACCGTTCATTCAACGAACACGTTTAAAAAAAGCTGATTCTTTAAAAGAGATGTAAAGAAACAAGATGTTAGGCTAATTATTTTTAACTTTGAGGTTCAACTTTTCAAGGCTCAGCTGAGCAGCAATGCGTCGCATGGGCAACGCTGAAGCTGATGCTTCACTTATTAGAGACTAATATAGCATTGATTCAATGCGTGACTCGCTGATTTTATTTCATCGCGGCTTCCTTGTGCTGTGGGATGCTGACCAGCGCTGCTGCTGACGCGCATTTATGGGAAAATACCCGTGAAGAGAACGTTAATGATGATGTGACAAACATTCCCTTTGACAAGCTTTTCACGACTTCAAAGACAGATGCAGGTAATTGCACGCGCTCTGCCGATCTCTCTCATTCACTGTCTGTGTGAAGCCTGTAGCCTCCCAGACAGCAAACTGACATTGAATCAACGTGGAAACGACGTCTCTCATGACATTGAAACAACGTTGATTTTGCTCATCGAATTAACGTTGAACCAACGTCAGACGCGGCATTCTTCAAAGCTAAATGAAAATCGAAAATTGGTTTGCTTTCATAACGTTGAAACAACGCGTTGATTTCAAGTTGATTTTCCGTTAGTTTTGAAAGAATGACGCGTCTGACGTTGGTTCAACGTTAACTGGATGAGCAAAACAATGTCAGATCAACGTTGTTTCGATGTCATGTTTCCACGTTGATTCAATGTCAGTTTACTATCTGGGCTACACATCACCATGATAAACAGTCTTGTTATCATTATGAACTTGTTTAACATTCAATACACATGCATTAAGTTCAAAACAAGAAGGGTATCCACAAGTTTCCTACGCCCCATGAGGCCTTGCGTCAAAAGTGGGCGCGACTTCCGGTTGGAAGTAAACAAAGCGCGATTTGACATGCTTGACACTCGTTCATTCAATAGTTGACAGTCATTCAAGTTATAGCGATCCAAACTAGCTAACGATGTGGGAACACAACCTCAACGAAATTCAAAAGGGTGAAATAACAGTACCTTTACCCTCCGCAACATTATTAATAATCATACTCATCAAGGCATGGTGACAGACAGTTGTGCGAGCTGACAGACAATGAAAATAAAAAATACACACTTAGTCATTGTGCTTTGGAGTTTACTCAAAATTATAAATGAATGTGCTACTTGAATACATTAACTGGCACATTTGGTATTCTGTTAACACAGGCTTTGATCCTGAGTTTAGCTGTAACATCAGTAGAGAACAGCCAAACACATGCTGATAGAGTTTATAGAACATTAAGAATTTAAACAAATGTACACAGGAAAATTCGTCGTCTTTTGGGAGGTGATGGAAACTACAGTCGTTGGCAGGATCAGAGACGGGCTCTGGCAGGATCACTCTGATTTCGTTTTCAGCTTATGTTCAAAACAATTCCGTTTAAGCCACTAAATTAGTTTAGTCCAGCTATACATACAACCGCGAACAGCACATGTTGTCCCTGAGCTCCGTAACGACATCTCTCATAAAGATTTCCGTCTTTAAATAGTAAAATAATTCTCAGAAAAACAGCTAGCCTCTTCGCTAACTAATACACAAAATACCATTGGAATGCTACTTCCGCCGCGTCACCGGAAGTTTCACCCACTTTATTTTTTACAGGAGCGCCCCTCGGAAACTTGTGGATAGCTTTATATAAAAAAAAACGTGAATATCGCGGTTGCTGCGGTTAGGTGCAATACTCTGCGGTTGACTTGTCAGAAGCGCGGTACTACAATATTGCGGTTACCGCGACAGCCCTATGTGCAGTATGATGCTTTGAAAGGGTACAATGTTTCTGTGCAAACCTCAGAATTCACAAGTGCTCAACTTTGACACATTTGTCTCGTTGACTGCATTTACATGCACCCTCTCTCACTGACTATGTTTACATGTGGACCTTCACCCCTCCCTGTTGTGAGCTGCTGGTTCTGCCGTGGCCTCCTCCACTAGCTCCCTGTGTTCTCTTCCTCTGTGTGATCTGTCTTAGACTCTTCTGCCCGGGGGTCTTGGCCTTCCTCAAAATAGGAAAGTGAATGCCTGGGTGTTTAATATAATTTTCCATTGTAATTGGAAGTGAGGGCTACGGAAGGAGAACCTGAGAATGATGCCTGACCAGCAGCGCTCTGCTACTAAACAGATAACAGATTGTGTGCATCAGGTGCCCTCCATGTGATGTCACAGGACTGCCGTCTGCCAATAAGATCTTACACGTACAGGACATGTCCCCATATCATCAGCAACTGATGCAGCATTGAGTTCCCCTTGAAAGTGAACCACTATTCTTAGCAAATAATCAGAATAATGAAAATTGCATGCAACAGAAATGATGAGGTTTGCTTGTGTCATGCAAACATTTACTGCGATTAAGTCATTACTCAAAAATTTTTAAATAATTACATTATTGGTGCAAATGTAAACATGGTCATTGTCGTAAGGACAAACTGAGTCTGATCCCCCCAGCTGGTTTGATTTAATCACAACAAAGATCTTTCAACTGAGTCGTATTAGTGTAAGTACTGTGATGACCACTAAACTGAGATATGTCCAGAGGTGACATATGAAACCAGTGTGAACCAGACACATGAAGATATTACAATGGATTATAATGACATTAATGCAATTTTACAAGCTCATAATAAAATGATTTAAAATATCTCAGGGTGTATTCACACCAGGAAAGTCCGATAGTTCACTTGCTTCAAATAATTTTATTATTTATTTATTTTTTTCTGGTATGGTTCGCTTTCACACTGCTCTTTTTGCAAGTGAACCAAAATTTGTAAACAAAACCACACGTGTGCAAAGGTCGTCCATTCATCGGACAAGGATTCGCAAGTAGGGAAATCAGGAAGTGCAAAAAAGGCTCAGCAAGGAGATCTTTCCTACTGCAATATTTGTTATTTTACTAATTTTGTGTTATTCTGTACAAACGCAACATGAAGAAACTAATATCTATCATATGATACAATGTCATCTCTATATGATGTTTGTAGTATCTTCAGTAATATAGAAACTGAATCATGCGGAATGACTAATGACTATGATATAACTTTATTATCTTATGCAGCAGAGTCTACATGTGACAGGCATACTTTTCTCTTAGATACCAACTTCTTACTCTACCCCGGAACCCCCACATGATCCCGAAGGTCAACTGCACCTCTTGTGGTGTGGAGAGGAACTGCTGTTAACTACAACATAAATCTCAGTATACCACAATGTTGTAATTCGGATTTTGAGAATACGACGACTGTAACGTTTGAGTGGCTCTATAAACGCAGGCAAATACGACAACTCTCGTCTCTCGTGCATCTTTTCATTCGACCATCTACTGTTTTTTTTTTTTTTTAATCTCTGGGCAACTTTGCGTTACAAGTGGCACTGCGCAGAAGACGGATAGGCTAATGCATAAAGTTTTCATTCATAGAGAGAGGGGCTATGTTCACACATTCAAATAATGCAATTCTTATTATACTGCTAACAAGTGCTGTCAATGTTAACGCTCGTGATTAAGTTTGTCATTATGAACTGCAAATGTTTTGTATCTATGCACGATTAGACTAAAGAGAACGCTCTGTATGTGAATGTCCTGATGCACACGCTCATTCATTCATTCCATGCACACACGACGCGCAGAAAGACGCGCAACAGTATTGTGTGGCCAGACAGCGCGCCGGAATTTTCTCTTTCGACGCAGTGCTTTCATGTTATACCGTTCGCAAATCCCCTCATAAATAACAAAAGTATAGACGCGATATAAATAATAGATTCCCTGTGCAGTGCGGACAACTTTAGCGTTTATGATGAGTGTTTTAGTGAGAGTGCAGAACGCGGTAAGTCAGTAATGCCTTAAAAGGAGCGCTATTGGCTATATAAATAATCATTTTGTTTTACTATGGCAGCTGGTTTAGTCCAAAAATGTGCAGTTATTTTGCAGTTAGTTCAGTTCGAGGTCGGATCACGTTCTCACCACAAACGAACCGCTCCAGAGTTCATTTGAAAGCGTACCGCGACCACCTCTTCGAGGAGGTCTCGGTACGCTTGTTTGGTCCGCTTTTGGTGCGCACCCGAGTGCGATTGCTGCTTTCACACCTGCCCAAACGAACCGCACCAAGAGGGAAAACGAACTCTAGTGCGATTCAACCGAACTAAATGAGGCAGGTGTGAAAGCACCCTCAGTCTGTATCAAGTCCTTTTGTTCCCTTATTTTATCTAGAACCTGAATTCCTTCAGTGTTTATAATAGCTACATCTCAATAGTGCCACAAGTGCACCCCAGTTGCTATCCTCAAGAACAGAGGATTACACTAATTGACATGTACTTCTTCACAGACCCAACGGCGCTCCTAATGGCTCTGCAAACACTCTGCAAGCGACAGGAGGTCAACAGCCTCTTCATTCACTCAATAGACAGTAGAGTAGCAACATATCTGATAATCTCACTCTCTCCTTTCAGCTCTTTTCATTTAATCCATCTCTTCTCTTTATTATTATGCTCCCTTCCAGCACTTAATTACATTGCTTACCTTTGTTCTCACTGTCCCTAAAGAAAATGTCATTGCTCAGAGATTTCTCCATCAAAGCTGAGAAAAAAAGTTATTCAAGTGGATACACTAATTTAAGTATCAACTTTGTCTCAGATGTTTCTCCTAAAATGATAACATTAACATACTGAACAGTACGAGGATGAAGATATTTAATCTGGATATCATAAAACAGATCCTTTAGTCTTTGAATTTGACTAGCAATGCTTGAGTTAATATAGAATTGTTTGACTCTGCAAACTTTGGCATCTTGGCTAATCCGAGCACAGCTTAAGGCATTGTTTGGATCTCTTCTGAAACTCTGGAGAAAGATTTGAGGGCCCTTTTCACAGAAAAGAAAAGGAGTTAAGAAAAGTCCCCACTTGCTCTCAAGTTTAACCTCATTGGAGAAACAACTGAGATATTAAAGTACTCATTTGTGGTTTCTCCTGCCTAAGGGACAATAAAAGTGCACAGATCTCTAGCAATTCCATTTAGGTGGTTTCCTTATAAATGGATTCCCGTTTGAGCCATGTTACAGAGCAGAGTTCAAAAGTTTCCTTCAGACTTTCAGATGAAGGTGAGTGTGCTATTGCACTCTGGGCTTAGCAGGGCTCTGATGTTGAGATTACAAATGTCAGGAGACAGATGAGAAGGATTTCCATTGCCTGACCATCAACTTTTCTTTTTTATTTCCTTGTTTTTCCCCCTCAGTATTCTTTTATTTATTTAGCAATTTTGGCTCCACCATTGCTCCACAGATTCACCAGTCTTTTCCTCAACACAAAAACAGCAAGTTTATTCTCTGTGGACCAGGAGGAAAGCGTGCTCCAGTGGAAAAAAAAAAAAAAAAACTGTGCAAAAGAGGGGAAGAGAGAAGGGGAGAGAGGAAAAGTGATTGTGCTCTCTCTCTCGCTCTCTCTCTCTCTGTAGTGATTGAATTTCTTAACATCTTTTCAAAAATCACTTAAATGCCTGGAGGCGAGAGGAAGAAACAAGCTAATGGTGGATGGGGAGCACTGAACAAATTTCAGAGCCCTTTCCTGCTTGCGTTTGAGGTTTGAAAGCGAGCGCCCTGCCTTTCAAGTTTCAAAGTCCTCCTTTCTCCCGTGGTGTCACTGAAGGATTTGAAAAGAAGGTAATTGTGCTCACTGCCGCCCTGATCAGAGGCACACTGCCTAGGCTCTAGTATTTCACCAGCTCTCAGTACCACAGGAATAGACTCGGCAACTCTGCTCCAACTCCCCCCCCCCCCCCTCACTCTCTCTCTCTCTCTCTCTCTCTCTCTCTCTCTCTCTCTCTCTCTCTCTCTCTCTCTCTCTCTCTCTCCCACTCCTGTTCTTTGTGTGTCTTGATCTCCATCTCCTTTTTTTCCCACTCACTGATTCTGAGTCTTGATCTGGGCTTCTCTTTCTACCAATTGGATCTCACTCTGTGCATGGTTGTCCTCTGACAATCTCTCTGCTCTTTTCTGCCCTCCTCTTACCTTACTCTTTATTACATTTTGGGGCAATAATTGTAAAGTCTGCTAGAAACCTTCCAAAACAATAAGTAACACTTTTTTTTTTTTGTGGAGACTGTAATATCCCTCTCTCTACTCAAAATGTAAGCAGTTAGAAATTAAATGTATAGATGTATATTCTTTTTTTGTATGCATTCAACATCATTTTGATTATCCTACGAAGTGTAAACACCATGGCATTTTCATACTATTGCTCTTTTTGTCTGAGAACCTAAACCAGCCCAACATAGCCCAACTTGGGCAGGGAAATCTGCAGATATTAGTTTTTTTTTTTTTAACTAATGTTTGGTTCAGATTTCATAATATCTATGTCTGTTACAATAGTCAGTGTGTCAGTCTTTTTTACTCCTAAATTCTTGTCACGAACAAGAAGCATGTCAGACTACATGTTGCTTCCCAACCAGTCATCGCATGCTGTCTTTAACGGTGTGTGTGATGTCATCGAGAAGGCAGAACTAGCAACTGATAATGATCTCCTGAAGTCCAAACTGAATGTCAGAATAAGAAAAGGTGATTTAAGCAATTTTGAGCGTGGCATGGTTGTTGGTGCCAGACGGGCCAGTCTGAGTATTTCACAATCTGCCCAGTAACTGGGATTTTCCCGCACAACCATTTCTATGGTTTACAAAGAATGGTTTGAAAAGGGAAAAACATCCAGTATGCGGCAGTCCTGTGGGCGAAAATGCCTTGTTGATGCTAGAGGTCAGAGGAGAATGGGCCGACTGATTCAAGCTGATAGAAGAGCAACTTTGACTGAAAAACTACTCGTTAAAACCGAGGTATGCAGCAAAGCATTAGTGAAGCCACAACATGTACAACCTTGAGGTAGATGGGCTACAACAGCAGAATACCCCACTGGGTACCATTCATCTCCACTACAAATAGGGAAAAAAGGCTACAATTTGCAATAGCTCACCAAAATTGGACAGTTGGACTGGAAAAATGTTGCCTGGTCTGATGAGTCCATCATGCCTTGTTACCACTGTGCAGGCTGGTGGTGGTGGTGGTGTAATGGTGTGGGCATGTTTTCTTGGCACACTTTAGGCCCCTTAGTGCCGATTGGGCATCTTTAAATGCCACAGCCTACCTGAGCATTGTTTCTGACCATGTCCATCCCTTTATGGCCACCATGTACCCATTCTCTGATGGCTCCTTCCAGCAGGATAATGCACCGTGTCACAAAGCTTGAATCATTTTAAATTGGTTTCTTGAACATGACAATGAGTTCACTGTACTAAAATGGCCCCCACTGTCACCAGATATCAACCCAATAGAGCATCTTTGGGATGTGGTGGAATGGGTACTTCGTGCCCTGGATGTGCATCCCACAAATCTCCATCAACTGCAAGATGCTATCCAATAGCTGTCCTAATTATAGCTATTTAAGAGTGCATAAACATTTTATTATTCATTCTTCACGATTCATTCTTTTTTGATAATTTGAGACAAGGATTTACCTGTCTCAAAAACAATGGAGATAACAATTAATGTGCCAGCATTAAACTTAAAGATAAATGTAAATACAAATAGGAAAAATAAGAACATAAATTACCTCAAATAAATCAATACATTTTTTTGTAATGGTTCATTGATATTAACTGAACAAATTAATCCACTAAAAGGAATTATACTTTCCATTTCAGTTTTAAAAGTCTTCTGCAAAACTACCTGAGTAAAAACAAAGTTTTTTCTACTATTAATTAAATTAACTGCCCTTTATTCTTCCCTGTCGCGCAGCAGAATAGTTGCTACTACTCTAAGTAAAGAGCACTAATCACAAAGTGACTGATTTCTTCCTCATCTGCTTTCGTCTCGTCTCGGCCAACAAACTATTCTAAACTATTCTATTTAAGACTAGAATAGAAGAGAAAGGAGAAAGTGTTAGTAACGCCTCCCCCAACTCCACCAACATAATTAGGCATCTTGATACCATACTCATCTTTTAAGCATTAGTAGTCCCACTGGGAGGTATACGTATCTAAGCTCGAGTTTAAGTTGCTTCTTTGAGCCCCTCCACTGTGGACAGCAAGCCAAATATGCTTTAAGCATTATTAGCTTAAAGATTATACAGGCAAAGGAACTCATGAAACATTGGAAAATGTACATTCGTGGAATATTTATAGGTATTTTGAGAATGACTGAGCTATTGTCAAACTTAAATTAAGTAACCAACTCATTTTATTTTAACACTCCTCAACACTATAAATCAGAGATGGGACAGGAAAGAGACAGAAAAGAGCACGCAAGATGCCAAAAATACAGGAGAAATCATGAGGACAGGTCAGAACATCGTTCTTATGACCAGTGAGGGATGTCTCTGGCAGTGGGATAGGAGTCTCTAAAGTTGAAGGATGGTATAAGGCTAGTATAAGGATGAGCTCAAAGGCAGAGCTGTCTTCTTATTTTCTTCTAGCTCGCTGCCCTCTTTTCAATGCATGCCAATCATCTCTCACCCTGCTCAAAGTTGAACTGGCTCTCCTGCTTCTGACCGGTCGACTAATGCCAGTCAACATGCAGCGGAGTAGCACAGAGGCCATTTACGTCAGAGTTGCACAGTGTTGCACACCATTTCCGGTAAGGATACAGACTTTGTTAAGGTAAAAAAAATGGAAAAAGCAAAAGGTCAAGACTGAATATCCACCTGCAGATGTTTTGAAGGGTCTGTTGTCAATAGTTGAGGTTGGTGTAGCTGGGGGACTTTTTTTATTTTTTTTGCGGTGGAGGTGGTGGAACTGATGTGTGGGGAATTACAGTGGAGGAACAGAGGAGCTTGTGGTAAAAAACAAAACGTTTCTTTAAAGATTTCTCCTCCTGTGAAGTAATCCCTGTCTTTTCGTCTCCTTATCTTGCAAATCAACTTGCAGGGGGAAGCAGCAATTAACTATGCAAAGAGGATGCAGATATTTCTGTGCTTGGCAAGCACATAACAGCACCTCTCCAAAAGGCTTACCTGATTCGTCAGCCTGGCACCTGCGCTAAATACCATTGAATCGTTTGTGATCAGAAAATACCCAAGGAGAGAGTGAGAGGGGGAACAAAACAGTTTCACCAAACTTGATAGGAAGAGAAGAGCAACAGGATTACTACAAGTGTGTGGGATATTCCTCCTCCTTGGCTCCCCATGCAGTAAGAAGGCAAAAGGTTCTCAAAGACTTATCCTTTAACCCCCACCAGGAGAGGTTTAAAGCCAAACTAACACATCCTCAAAGATGGGTTCAACTTCCCATTGTGGAGGCCAATAATCTATTTGATACAGAAATGGTGGGTAGATTACAGGGTAGAACAGAGCAAAAAATATGCACAGCACACTATTTTGAGAGGTCATTTACTATTCAAAACTTTGAGGACAGTAAGTTTTGGGGACTACATTTTTTTTTTTTTTTTTAAAGAATTTTACCTTTATTCCGAAATGATGCATTAAAGTGATGAAAAGTAACAATAAATTCATTTATCATTATATATATATATATATATATATATATAACCCCTTTGAATTGTACAGTTACTGTATATGAAGAGTTCAGATGCAAAAGCCTCTAAATGCCATTTGAAATTTTCATCTTTAATGATGATTTTTATCAAACTTGTATATTTAAGTTCAGTAATTTCACTTAAATAACAATTAATAGGTAATTATCATTGCCATTTAAGTGAAAATACTGAACTTAAATATACAAGTTTGATAAAAATCATCATTAAAGAAGAAAATTTCAAATGGCATTTAGAGGCTTTTGCATCTGAACTCTTCATATATTTTTTCCTTTATTTATTTTAGTCCTAAAGTATTTGTACCTGCTTTTGATTTGTAAACCACAAAGGAACTCCTGTATTTTAGATGCAGTACTATCCTTAAACTCTAGAGGGCGATTAACGCTGTGGTATGTTGAAAGTCAGATGAAGAAGCCTGCTGACTATATAGACACCCAAGGGAGTAATCCATCGACCGGAAGTTGAAGCCTCGCGGGAGCTGACATCTTGTAGCAGAACTTCACTTGCGTTAGCATTCCCACTGACTCCTATTCATTTTGGCGTCACTTTGACAGCGTATAAAGAAACATGACAATGTATAAATAGCTCCATTACCTTGTAGCTTATGTTATGGCCCGTAGAAGCAGTTTTAGTGAAAGTAGGCTAACGATTGCGTCATACCTACGCGACTCTCTGTTGCACAGTATAGAGATTACTGCATGGACATGAGAAGAAGCTTGCGCGCAATCGGGGAAACGTGGAGGCAAAATGACAAAATAATTCATCAGAATACCTAGCAAAATTGTCTCCTTCTCCTAGCTCATGGACAGCTCCTATTCACACTCTCCGCCTCTGCATGTTTCGGAAGGGAATGATTCAGATTTCTCATGCCACAGCACTAGAAGACAGAGGGGTCACTCACGTCCCACTACGTAATCAAGCTCTGTTTGAGTCTGCGCGTCAGGGACGGAAGTGCTAAAAAATCGCCAAAAACGGGCTTCAATCGTCTCAATGGATTTCCAATGAGTTTGCTCTGTCCATTTCTTTTACTGTCTATGATACGCACAAGGTTAGCCTGTAGCTGAAAAAAGACTAATTAGTGATCTAATCTAATTACTAATCTAATTAGGGCCCGAGCACTAACAGTGCGAGGACCCTATTGAAACTGTTGGGATTATTTTTTTTTCTTTTTTCTGCAAAGTAAGCGTCATTTTCGGGGCCGCAACATGCTCAAAAACTCACCAAATTTGGCACGCTTGTCAGGACTGGTGAAAAATTTCATATTTTGTGGGTTTCGCGGATGGGCGGGGAAAAATGGCTCGCTAGCGCCACCTAGAAAATTAGAAAAAATTAGCCCCTCGTCCACGTTCAACCTACATGCACGACATTTGGTGGGGATGTGTATCATTTCAAGACGCACAAAAAAGCCTCAAGAAGACATACCCTAAACTCGACAGGAAGTCCGCCATTTTGAATTTGGCAACCGATTTGGGACGATTTACACACTCCGTACTTTAACAAACTCCTCCTAGGGATTTAGTCAGATCAACTTCAAATTTCTGCTGTACCTTCAAAAGGCATTGATGATGTAAAGTTGTGCTATCTGCATGTTTTCGTCGATGGGCGTGTCCGTGGCGTCAATGATTCGCCATGAAACAGGAAGTTGTAGTAACTTGACTGTAAGTGCCCAGATCTGCACGAAATTTTATACATTTACTGACAAGAGTCCCGCCTTGAACAAATCTACATGCCGACATTTACCCACAGTCATAGCGCCACCTGCTGGCAACAGGAAGTGGCCTTTAACGAAGCAGTGTAGCAAATGCACAGCCGCACTGGCTGAACTGCAGAATATGCAACGCGGCTGCCTCACACCCCAACGCGCTACAGGTGCGAGGGCCCGCCCATCGCTGCTTGCAGCTTTAATTTTCAACTGTTATTCGGTTCAATTGTTCATATTCTTTTATAAAGAGTAGTATTAGTCATCGAAGTTGTTTATTTATCCAGTTGCTGAGGAAAACAACCAGTCAAAGCTTTTGGTTACTGGTGTTCCCTTTACACGAACTCTGGTGGGTTTTGCTTATGCATTAACTACTTTAACTTTCAAAATGATATTCCTTTTTTTATATGTGTCTTAAAGCCAATCAGAGTTATATATTATGTTTTAGAATGTATGTTTTGTATGGTAAAATTAATACAGAGTCAAATCTGTCCGTGCATAATGCTAGTTTAACTGTTTAGTTAACTATTTCATTTTCTTCAAGTGTTATAAATGCAGCAAATGATAAAAGAAATGTTGTACAACTGACGAAATATTCAAATAAGAGAGATATATTGCATATTGGAATACTTTTATGTGTTTAAGCTGTTTATTTGCACTTATATTGTCACGTGTTGAATTAACACTAATAACGGACATTTTGTGTAGCTATTAGAAAATGTCGGTGTAAAAAAAAATGTTATATTGAGAAAAATGTTTAATGTGACTGCATTGTTATATGCAGATTGTTTTTTTTTTTAATGCTGATTCAATTTGAGTGATCTACCATTTGAACGGCGAGCCAGACCCTGATCTGCCACTCAAAGAATCGTTGTGGTCCATCAAGGATGCACGCAAGAGAGCTAAGCACATACATACTACCCGGGTAGCAACACAAAAGGCCTTTACACACAAATACATTGAAGCTCTTTACACACACACATGACCATTGGATGACTTATGACTTAACACATGGACATTTGAGTTTTTTTTCATATGGACATTTGAGCACTTCATACAAAGGATCAGAAGAAATTGAGACTGTTTTATTTTGTTTAATTTTATTTTATTTCTGGGTATTTACATTCAATTCCTGGTTTGTGAGAATATTGTTTAAATACTTTATTGAATGTGAATTATTGTAAATAAAATTGCCGGCTGTTAATTACTTAAAATTGATTTGGTCCACCCTTTTGCTTTAAATCCTCCCAGAGCCGAACCTAGGCTGAAATCTTTGTAGAGTAACACATAGAATATTACATTCGTTGTCCCTGTTACACACACACACACACACACACACACACATATATATATATATATATATATAAACATTTTGAAGTAATGTTGCTATTTGAACTTTCTATTCATGAAATAATCCTGAAATATAATAATAATAATAAATATTAAGCAGCACAACTTTTCAGAAAACAGCTATTTTAAAATGACTTATATGGTTTAACATAAGAAAATTAAAAACGGCTGTACAGCATAAAACTATTTTACTTTGTAAAACTATTAACAAAGAGTTATTAGGACTACAAATGACTTGTCTGTAATACTTTTTTTATGGCTACTGATTATTAGGGCCCGAGCACTAACTGTGCGAGGCCCTATTGAAACTGTTGGGATTATTTTTAGGGCCCGAGCACTAACTGTGCGAGGCCCTATTGAAACTGTTGGGATTATTTTTTTTTCTTTTTAGGGCCCGAGCACTAACAGTGCGAGGACCCTATTGAAACTGTTAGGGTTATTTATTTATTTTATTTTTTTTTAGGGCCCGAGCACTAACTGTGCAAGGCCCTATTGAAACTGTTGGGATTATTTTTAGGGCCCAAGCACTAACAGTGCAAGGACCCTATTGAAACTGTTAGGATTATTTTTTTTCTTTTTTCTGCAAAGTAAGTGCCATTTTCGTGGCCGCAACATGCTCAAAAACTCACCAAATTTGGCACGCATGTCAGAACTGGTGAAAAATTTAGTATTTTGTGGGTTTCGCGGATGGGCGTGGCAAAATGGCTAGAAAATTGGAAAAAAATTAGCCCCTCGTCCACGTTCAACCTACATGCACGAAATTTGGTGGGGACGTGTATCATATCAAGACGCACAAAAAAGCCTCAGAACCAATACCCTAAACTCGACAGGAAGTCCGCCATTTTGAATTTGGCAGCCATTTTGGGACGATTTACACACTCCGTACTTTAACGAACTCCTCCTAGGGATTTAGTCGGATCGACTTCAAATTTCTGCTGTGCCTTCTAAAGGCATTGACGATGTAAAGTTGTGTTATCTGCGCGTTTTCGTCGATGATTCGCCATGAAAAATGAAGTTGTAGTAACTTGTCTGTAAATGCCCAGATCTGCACGAAATTTTACACATTTGACAAGAGTCCCGCCCTGAACAAATCTACATGCCAACATTCACCCACAGTCATAGCGCCACCTGCTGGCAACAGGAAGTGACCTTTAATGAAGCAGCAACCGCCACATGTCTGACTGACATGTACGAAATTTCTGTGGTACATCTACCATGTCCAGACGCACAAAAAAGTCTCTTGGAGCAATGCCCTAAACTCAACAAAAAGTCAGCCACTTCTAATTTTACCGCCATTTTTAGATGATTTACACACTCTCTACTTTAACAAACTCCTCCTAGGGATTTAGTGGGATCGACTTCAAATTTCAGCTGTCCCTTACCAAAGGCATTGACGATGTAAAGTTGTGCTATCTGCGCGTTTTCATCGATGGGCGTGTCTGTGGCGTCGATGATTCGCCATAAAACAGGAAGTTGTAGTAACTTGGCTGTAAATGCCCAGATCTGCACGGAATTTTACACATTTGACAAGAGTCCCTCCCTGAACAAATATACATGCGACATTCACCCACAGTCATAGCGCCACCTGCTGGCAACAGGAAGTGACCTTTAACAAAGCAGCCCCCGCCGCATGTTTGATCGACATGTACGAAATTTCTGTGGTACATCTACCATGTCCAGACGCACAGAAAAGTCTCTTGGAGCGATGCCCTAAACTCAAAAGGAAGTCTGCTATTTCTAATTTTACCGCCGTTTTTGGATGATTTACTCATTACGTACTTTAACCTCTTAACTGTCACCCCCCCCTTTTTTGAATAGACATGAAAATGCACATTTCGAACTTAAATGGTTGTAATTCAAGAATGCTTTGGAATATAGACATATGATTGGTCTTGTTTTAACAAACTCCTCCTAGGGATTTAGTCGGATCGACTTCACATTTCTGCTGTGCCTTCTAAAGGCATTGACGATGTAAAGATGTGCTATCTGCGCGTTTTTGTCAATAGGCGTGTCCGTGGCGTCGATGATTCGCCATGAAACAGGAAGTTGTTGTAACTTCACTGTACATCCTCAGACCTGCCCAAAATTTTATGCGTTATACAACAGTCCCGCACTGAACATATGTACATGCCGAAATTAGACCACAGTCATAGCGCCACCTGCTGGCAACAGGAAGTGACCTTTAACGAAGCAGCCCCGGCCGCATGTAAACAGCTGAGCTCCAGAATATGCAACGCGGCTGCCTCACACCCCGACACGCTACAGGTGTGAGGGCCCGCCCATCGCTGCTTGCAGCTTTAATGTTTTATTATGTTTTATTTATATGATTATGTTTTCCGGGGCCTTAATCAGTTTTACATTTCTAAACAGCTAGGAAAAACTAAAAACTGGTGTGAAGAACCTAAAAGAAAAAAAAGATTTAGATGGCTTCAGAATGGCTACACCCTTTCTAAATACAGCCTAAATACAGCCTAAACACTGCCAACGGAAAAATCTGATTATATCTTCAAATGAAAATCACAGAATGTTTTATCTTGAGCCACACAATTCAGGTTATGAGAGTAAAAATAGAAGCGGAAATGATAATAGCATCAGGGATCTAAACACAAGATCAGAGGGAGTCATTTTATTCAGAGATGCGAAATACTACACATTTTGTATTTCCCAAAGTGATTCAGTGCTGAAACACAGCACTGAGAGTAAATTATGACATTTGTCTGTCAGCTCCTGATAGGCATCATTGCAAATTTGACAGTTTGGTTGTATACATATGCGCATTCAGCAAAGGAAAGACCAAGGGAATACTGGATGTCCCTGATTCCCTTCCCAGCAGTAGTGAGAAGCTGTGATGCAAGGTATCAAAGACAAGTCAAGGCCTCTTCCCTCTCTCCATGTTCACCTCAAATCAGCGTCACAGAGAAGCATGAAAGCTCTCCGGGAACCTCGTTTTTCTCCTCAACCTAGCCTTCTGGGTGTAGCACAGGCATTATCAGAGGTCGGTCTCAATACTCAGGTACGATCAAGAGCACATGATTGTGCTGGAGAAAGTGAATGCTGGCTGTGGAACTGGGAGTGCTATCAGAGGGGGGACAATGGTGCATTTGAGCTATTCAGAGTTTGCCTTTTCTCTGCAACCGCTGATGCAGTGCCCATACTCACATCAAACTTAGCAAAAGCATTTGACCAGCCATTCCGGGGCCTTAATCAGATGACATAATGGAGTGTGATTGGTGCAAGCAGGTATGGACCAAACCAAGGAAAGGTGATGAAAGCAGGAAATGGCTACATTTTTCCTGAGCAGTACATGAGAACCTATATATCAAAAGTATCAAGGTCATGATCTTGTTATTATACTACATGGCTGAAGAACTTTGAAAATCACCACATTTACATTTTATAATATTCCAACTATGAACAATCTTGTTTAAAAAAAAAAAAAGTAACAGGGAAAAAGTCTCATTTTACTTCTAAAATGAACATCTGAATTATTTTGAACTATTAAATTCATGAGCAACAAAAAAGCAACCAAGAAATAAAAGTTTCCTTTGTGCAAACAATAAGCAATGAATCTTTTTTTGAATTTCAAATTAATTTTATTTTAGTACAATTATAAATTATCAGGGTAGATGACATTTTTTTATTTAAAAGGTCACTTCACCCATTTGCATTAAGCTTTGTATCTTTAGAAACCCAGTCATATTTTTGAATGGCCATGGTTTATTCCCTTATTTTCCCCTGAGATGGGAGAAACAAGGATTTAAGTGTTTTACTTCCTGCTTATTGTGACGTAAAAATCGTCATTTTGCGTCACAATAAGCAGGAAGTCATATTTCATTAAAATCTTTAGAACTACAAACATTAGCTCATTATTAATCCAGGGTGTTGGACCCACTCACCCTACAAGCCTATTACAGATCAGTGAGTGGGACTTCACTTGCAGAAATCAATATCCGCCATCTTGTTTGGAAGCTAAGCTAACAAATGTTGTGGAGATAGTAAGTTATGACAATGACGGAAGAAACTAAACATGATATGGAAGAAGAGGATTTTGAAATTCTGCTGCTCAAATCCGATGTTCGTGGCTATCTTCACGAGTCACAGTATAGACCATTTCACAAGATGTAAACAACACTGGTCCAGAAGCACTTCCTGTTTCAGTTTGTAACTGTTTTCTTTATTTCACATGTAAAGAAAACATCTTAAAGATGTTTGTTTAACATTTTGATTTAGTTTTAAATGTTCTGTTGGTTGTATTTTATCCCAGGTTTTATGTAGTGTTAAACAACTGAAACAGGAAGTGCTTCTGGACCAGTTTTGTTTACATCTTGTGAAATGGTCGATAGTGAAGAGCAGCTGAGGCTGATGGAGGAGCAGGAGACGCCGATGTGGCGGCCTGTCGCGGTCGAGGACCCCGCACCGACTCTGGCGCTGGGCGGATTGCTGTTGCCTATACTCTCGCTGCGTGCTACGGCCTACGGATACAGCCCATCTGCTGCAGAGAATTTCAACGATGGCAATTCCTCCTGGAGGAAATCTCTGAATCAGACGAGCAGACGGACGTTTGTGTTTTGATAGTTTCGCCTGACTAAACATCCAGGTATCATGCAGTAATTCACCAAACAGAAATAAATACAAATGAGGAGTAATTCATTAATGAGTTGTAACGTTAACGGGGTTTGTTGTTGTGGGAAGAAGGAGGCAGGAACCGGCGAACATTTAAGCATTTTAATTGTAAAATGAACAAATACAAAACGAAAGTATAAGCCAGCAGCCCCTCATTGGCGATTGCTGTAACGTTACTCACAACAGAAACAAAACACAACATAAAATCAGGCCTGCATCTCTCTCGATCTGCCGTTGTCACTCCCCTTTTCATGCTTTCGCTTCTACGTGAGCGACGCAAGACCGGGGCCACGCCTCACAGGTGTCTTTCATTATCAGTCTCTGTTATAACTCATGCCACCGGCCTCACGCGAAGCACCGTCCTCTTACATCCCTCGCCCTCGTCCTGCTCGCCACAGCCAACTAGACATTTTGTGTGAAATGAATTTCAAAATCCGGTGACAGCTAATGTTAGCCTTGTTGTAGACGGAAGAGTGAATTCTCTGTTTGCGCTGTTCTAGATTAGTGGGTGTGGCTTGCGGAGCTGTGCATTGTGGGACATGTAGTCTCTTCATATATAGGCGCCCCTTGGTTATTTTCTGTCTTTTCTCGGTCAAGAGGGCACCAAATTAAAAAAAATATTTTACATTTCGACTACATATATGATCCACTTTCAATAAAGATTAATGTTGCAATGGGTGAAATGCTCCTTTTAGGAGGTGGTTGATTGCAATTTCACTTATTTCATTTTAAATAGTGTGTAATGTTGCTGTTGGTGCATGAACAATATCTGCAAAGTTGCTGCACTGAAAGTCCAATGTAAGCAGAGATATCGTCTTTTAAAAATCAGGAAGTTTAACCCCTAAATTTACATCAACTCTCCCTCCGGAATATGCAAAAAAAGGGTACATGGCCATATTTGTGCGGCTTTGTCGAAGAGAAAAAGTTATAGCTGGGCATTTTACAGAAGACAGCTTCCAGAATCTCCACCAATTCAATGCCGGATTCAACAAGAAACTGTTATTAAAACATGAAGCAGTTCCAACTTTAAAACCACAATTGTTGGGCCACAAACTGTAAGTAAGACTTGATAATTTTAAATGAATGTGCATGTATAATTTCAGACGTAATGTTTTAGTTTTATTAAGGATGGAAACAAATGCCAGAGTTGGCTTTAGTGGCCATTAAGTTATGCTATTTTGTGTGTCAAACACGTACGAACATTTTGGCCCTGAATTTTTAATTATGTACTAATTTTGTAAATGTATTTTCCATGTATACTTAATGACTTAATTTTTCGATTTGATCAAGAACATAATGCCAACGCTGTTTGTTTATAGTATTTAAGACAAACGTGTATAAAGTAAAAAAAAGTTAAAAAAACAGCAAACTTCAGCTGCTGTTATCAGTGTACAGAATAGTTTTAACACATGTACACCAAATATAAAACGATACACTGAGTAAACTAAGTTTTGTGAATAGATAACATCACAGGTTACATATGTAACTCTGATTCCCTGATAGGGAACGAGACAGTGCGTTTAAGACATGGTGGGGAACGCTCTGCGTCATTACGTTGTGAAGCAGATGTAAAATCAGTCCAATGGAAGCCTGAAACGTCATAGGTGACGTCATAGACCAGGAAACTATATAGCACCCCTGAATTCAGACTGCAACAGCTTCTGAAAGGCCTGAAACAAGTCGATCAGGGCATGCAGGAAGTATGGCAGATAAACACAGCGTCTCGTTCCCTATCAGGGAACCAGGGTTACATACGTAACCTGAGACGTTCCGTTTCAAGGAAACTCAAGCTGCATTTCAGACGCGGTGGGAACCCCATACCCACTACACGATAATGAGAAATGCCCTTTTTGTGTGAAGTCGTTGCACACACTAAGAAGCAAGCAACCTAGCCCCAGGAGTGGTGAGGTCTAGGTCCTAAAACCTGACAAATGTATGCAGAGAGGACCATCCTTCCGCATTACAAACATCAAGAAGGGAAACCCCCGAAATTAAAGCCAAAGTGGCCGCCATACTCCTTGTAAAATCAGCCCGTACAGCCATAGGTGAAGGCTGTGCGGCCACTTCATAAGCCAATGAGATAGCCTCAGCTATCCATTTGCTCATTACCTGTTTAGATGCAAGGCACCCTCTCTTGAGTGACCCAAAGCAGACAAAGAACTGCTCAGACTCATGCCACAGGGCAGCTCTGTAAACGTAGGCATCCAATGCCCGAACTGGACATAGCAGATTAAGTTGTTCCTGATCTGGGGTATTAAAAGGTGGAGGATAAAAGGCCTGCAACACTATTGGGACCCCAATATATATAATAACCGGGAATATAACCCGGTTTCGGGTAAAGAAATGCTTTCACCATACCAGGTGCAAATTCCAGCCATGAAGGAGCAACTGACAGGGCATGCAAATCTCCAATTCTCTTGATAGAAGATTAGCAAGGAGAAATAAAGTTTTCAAAGTAAGGATTTTTTTCTGAAACCTCTTCAATGGGCTTGAAGGGAGCCAATGCCAGACCCTCAAGTAAAATGGCCAAATCCCAAGCTGGTGCTCTAGAGTGCAGTGCATGTCTCAACCTCAATGTACCATGTAGCAAATTAGTAATTAGAGGATTGGTAGGACGATGTAGCCGCCACATATACCTTTAAAGAAACACTCCGACTTTTTGGGACTTTAGCTTATTCACCATATCCCCCAGAGTTAGATAAGTCCATACATACCTTTTTCATCTCTGTGCGTGCTGTAGCCTAGCTTAGCACAAAGACTGGATGTAAATGGCTAGCATACTAATCCCAAATAAGTGACAAAATAATGCAAACATTTTCTTATTTACATGTTGTGATTTGTATAGACACAGAGTGTATAAATAACAAGGTCATATGAGACACAGCCATCTTTTAACCATATAAATATTGGGAACTATATTCTCAGAAGGAGAAACACACTGCTACTTGGGCGGAGTGATTACCGCAGCACCTGAGACGCACCATAGTCAGGAGCAGAGAGTTGGTTCAGAGTTGGAGCAATAGAGTCAGCAATTACTAGATAGTAAAAGCATAGTTTGCAATCATGTGTGTTCGTTGTATTGTAGCTGTAACAATAAACAGGGGAGACCGGGTAATACCATGATGTTTCATAGAATTCCAACCAAAAACGCTGACCTGATGAATCAATGGAGTTACTTGCTCTGGAAATAATGTTAGATCCAAACACACCTGAAGATCATTGTGTTTGCTCAGGACCATTGTGTTTGCTCAGTACATTTCACTGAGGACGACTATTTTGAAAAAATGGAATTTGCGCCATCCAATCGATGGAAAAAACTAGCACGTCACACCGCAACCGTGTCGCTTCCATTATGAGCGCGCATATCCCGCTCGCCTACATTTGAAATAACAAACTTGGGCGAGCAAAAGATGTGACATGTTAGCAGGCCCTAATGTTAGTATTGTTTTGTCACAAACGCGCTTTATCGCCCCAGTAACAAATGAGCAAGAGGTAAACTCAGGACTGTAGCTTGTCCAGTACGGGTAGGCTACTGTGGGTTCAATGTGCAAAAACCATTTGCTTTGTGCTATTACTTTCCCCTTATTCTAGCCTATTGTAATGCAGTTATCTAATATTACTGTTTTATATGCTGTTGAATACATTTGGTTCAGCTGTAATAAATTGCATTTAAAATATATTGATTACTGTAATAATAATTCTTTATCCTTGTTCTGTGATATTTATTAGTCAGGATGCGTTTTTGGTTGGAATTCTATGAAAAATCATGGTATTACCCGGTCTCCCCTATTGTTGTAGCTACAATACAACAAACACCCATGAATGTAAACTATGCTTTTACTATCTAGTAATTGCTGACTCTATTACTCCAACTCTGAACGAACTCTCTTCTCCTCACCATGGTGCGTCTCAGGTGCTGTGGTAATCACTTCGCCCAAGTAGCAGTGCTTCGCCTTCTGAGAATATAGCTCCCAATATTTATACGGTTAAAAGATGGCTGTGTTTCATATGATATTCTTATTTGTACACTCTGTGACTACACAAATCACAACATGTAAATGGGAAAATGTTTGCGTTATTTTGTCACTTATTTGGGATTAGTATGCTAGCTGTAGCCATTTACATCCAGTCTTTGTGCTAAGCTAGGCTAGCAGTGGGTGCGTCAGACAGGGTTAGAGCACCCACGGAGATGAAAAAGGTATGTATGGACTTATCTAATTCTGGTTGATTTGGTGAATAAGCTAAAGTCCCAAAAAGTCGGAGTGTTCCTTTAAGGTAGAAGGAGATAATCCAGCAGAGAAACAGTCTTGCAAGAAATCAAGAACTGTACCAACAGGGCAGGGACCTTGAAAAGTGGTCCTCATTGTACACTCTTCTTGGCGTTGAGAGGCAACCCCAACATCCTTAAGTGAGACAGAACGACATCTCGATGCTGAACTGCCATAAAATCAGA
Source organism: Pimephales promelas (assembly GCF_988280905.1). NCBI lineage: Eukaryota > Metazoa > Chordata > Actinopteri > Cypriniformes > Leuciscidae > Pimephales > Pimephales promelas. Next base: position 8,072,904 of record NC_142790.1, read on the forward strand.
CTGAGCTAGGATCAACCAAGTATTGATGTAGTATAATACGCGAATGCCCTGGAGTCTCAGAGGAGCCAGAGCTGCATCCATGCATACAGTAAAGGTATGGGGTAATAAACCTAGGCCGAATGGGATTTTGTTGAACAGTCACTATGGCGCCCTGAAGCAGCGAACCAGCAGGGAACAACCGAACTGACGTTCTACGACCCTCCTCGAAGGATCGTATGGGGACGCTGACACCTTGGTGCCCTGAACGGTGAACTGGCAGGGATCAACCGAACTGGCATCGCAGCAACTCTCCTCGGAGAGTCGCACCCCAGATGACGCTGAGGAGAAACGATTTCTCAAAACCGTCCCTTGGTTGAACAGTCACTACGGTGGCCTGAAGCGGTAGCCTGACTTCGTCATACTCATATTCTGGTCAGAATGTGAGTCTGAAACTCCTCTATAGGGCTTTGATTTTGAGGCGTGTCTTAACCGAACCAGAGAAAAAAAAAACCTCTGCATTCAATTGGATAGTCGGTAGACCTACAACCAATCAGAGCAATGCAGTAACTCAACTCCTTTGCATATCACAGTTGTCAACAGAACAAGTGTTGCTTCTTTTACTTGATCCTCTATGAGTGCGACCAAAGGAGAAACCACAACGACCACAGGCTTTTTATTACGTCCCATCTTCTTAGCGACCATCGGAGCCAGCTGATAAGTTACACATTTGCCGAATCATGTAGGAAGGACGGCAAAAAATATCTTACCGATTGACAAATGCCTTGATTGCAGTTTTCTGTTTGTCTATTAAAATCAATGCGCTGTCAATTTATTTTACAACAGAAGCGACAGCGGAATCTATACATCTCAATTCTCCAGCTGCAGTCATCTCTGAGGGAAACCAGTTAAGCGCTCTTTGATAACGTGATGATTACTTCCTTGCAGATCATCTGTCCATCATCGTATAAAGCCCGCCCTGGCAATTTGATTGGCCTGATCATTTTTTTGACTGATCATAATTACTCCTCAATGGATCGAGTCCAGACCGAACTTCCCGACCAAAAAAGTTGTGGGGGCGGAGTTCGGGCTGGCATCCAGGCTACTGAAGCGGCAAACCGGCAGGGAACAACCGAACTGGCAGCGCCCTCCCCCCCAGAGGGCACCGAGGAGAAATGATTTCTCAAAACCGTCCCTTCCCCGGAGGAGCCCTCAGAAGCCTGATAGCCTTGTTTTTTGCAACATGACTTCTTGTCTAAGCTTTATTAGAGATGAGGTCAGTCCTCAGATCTTGCCTACCTCTAACTAGCTTAGTTCCTCCGACCCTCCTCCTCGGACACTGACACCTTGGTGCCCTGAAACGGTGAACCGGCAGGGAAACCGAACTGGCAGTGTTGCGACCCTCCTCAGAGAGTTGCACCCCAAAGGGTGCCAAGGAGAAACGATTTCTCAAAACCGTACCTACCCCAGCGGGGACCACCCTTAGAAGCCTGATCGCCTCGGCGTCAGGGCTTCTACTTTGTCCAAGCTATTTTAGAAATAAAACATTCCTCAGATCTTGCATGTCTCTAACTGGCTAGACTGCGACCGCCACCCAAGTACCCCTCGATTGTGATCTGTTTTGTACTCTGTGCTGCGAGGAGCTTAATAGGCCAAGACTGCTCCCGCACCAACAGTTTCTGGAACATTAAATTGGTGAGGAAGAAACCTCTGGAATTCCACTGAATGGTTTATTTCTTAGTTTTGTTGAAAGCGGAGCATCCAGAAGAACAGACATATTCATATCTTTATTTTCTATATCTTTATAAATTAATATCTTTATACCAGAAAACGTATATATATATATATATATATATATATATATATATATATATATATATCTGTGGCCACCAGCAGGAAAACAACTGAACTGGCAGCGCTCGTCCTCAGAGAGTCGCCCCTCACATTCATCCATGCCCTTATATACTTTACCCACCAGCACTGCCTAGTAAAACTACATTTATTATTTAAGATGGCTGGTGGGTAACATCGGGGTAAATAATGATGACGCCGACTAGGGAGAGAGAAAGCTCGCAAGCGTCTCTTTAACCCTGTCATACTATGATACGTAATACCCAAACATTACTAGTTAGACGTTTGGGAATTAACCACATAAAATAGAAACCGGTTTATTCCACGATCTCGACACCTCAGTGTGAAGATAGGGAAGAAACAGCAGTCCCCGACGAGGAGGCTGAGAAACAGTTTTCCTGATTTTTCATAGATACATTTCATGTAACAACTTCTTTATTTTCACTCTCATAATGTTCAGTATGAAATATTTTCATATTCATATGAAATATTTTTCATAATGGCCAGTTAATGTGCGGAGTGGAGCATCCTCACGGACAGCTTCTCACAATGCTCACAGTCAGCCCTCTTGAGAACTGACTGTTGGTATGCTCCACTCCCAAACAGCAACAAAAAGCTGATGTGTGTCCCCACCCAGCCCGTTCTCATCCTTTAACGTCATATGGAACGCTATATGCAAAAACGGCGCTATACTACGCACATGGCACCCTTTATCGTTAATATAACACGCGAACCCAAGACGTCATAAATTGTTTAGCGTGAATATGACACGCACACCCTACCCCACACCTAAACTTAGCCCTCACAACGCGTGTTATATTAATTATAACGGGTGCCATGTGCGTAGTATAGCGCCGTTTTTGCATATAGCGTTCTATATGTCGTTAAAGGATGAGAATGCGTTACCCCACCCGTAATATAACGAGGGCAGGGAACCACACAACGTTTAAAATCTTGCTTGCTTGCCATAATAATGAATGAATGAATAAAGAAATATTGGGCTTGACAAACAACAATAAATAGACAGGGACATATAACAGGTTTCGGTAGGTTTAGGTCTGGAGTAGGGTTAGGGTTAGACCACTAGGAGGCGCCTTCTGGCCCATATCTGTGTCTCACATTGATGCTAAAGGGTGCCATGTGAGTTGGATGTATACGCATTGTCAAAAGCCCCCTCTCCTTGGGATGAGAATGGGCTTGCACTACGCAGTTTAGCCAATTACAACACACCGGCCCAACTAACCAATCTGAGTCCATGTTTCTGAGTCTCTGTTTCTAAGGGAGTGGTGTCATAGAATCAGGAAGTCAACCCGTCGTTCAAATGACAGGAGAAAGAGGCTTACAATAAAGGTGAAATTTAAAAAATAAAACACGGAGACATGTTATATTGCAGCCCATAAACACAATCATGAAAATAAAAAAAAAGCAGTAAACCACCCCTTTAAAATGAAAGTGGGAGAGATAGATGTAGGATTTGATCAGTAGTTTGTGTGGCTGTTTTAATTAATCAGATTACAAAAATGAATAAAATAAAAAATAAAATGTATTTAATTTATCTTTTTGTTGAACATTTCAGTAGACAAAAAGTCTGGGAAACATTTTGAAAATGAATGTGGCATTCCATTTTATGAAAGTGGCCTTGTCGCATTTACCAAGAACCATTGGATAAAAACATGATGGATGTAATTATCTTTGAGTTCTTTTGCTTGTTGATGATAAACTACATGCCGAAGCAATGTTTACTCCAGTTTTTGGAGGGATCGGCACTGCTGGCTGAGACACTGGTCTGCTTTGGGTGAACTGAGATGAATGACGCGTACATATGCCAGCTTTACGCTGCGATTGACCGCTAACATATCCCTCCACTCACTCAGCACACAGATTAGAGCCAAGCCTGAGGCTTTCAGATGGACAACTCATCACAAATCAGCTAGCCAAAATTTACACTCAAGCCAGACCACATCCTTTTCACAAGGCTTTGAAAACAGTCAAAAAAATCTCATTGTTTATTCTGAACAGCAGACTTCTTGTGATAAATGTAATAAAGCTGGATATTGGAAGTCAAGTAAAGTCAAGTCTCCTTCATTTATATAGCGCTTTTTACAATATAGATTGTTTCAAAGCAGCTTTAGAGTGATAAAAGGAAAATAATGCAACAAAGATTGTTTGGGCAGTACAGCAGCTCAACAAGAAAGTAATTTTCCAGCTTAAGTAAGTTTTAAATTGATTAAATTCATTTGTAAAAATCATTAGTTATTAACCAACCAGTTATTAACCAATCATTAGTTCTTAATCATTAAGTTAGGGGCCGCTTGCACAACACCGTTTTCAACTTAAAACAGAAAACTTTTAATGCATTCTGGCTGTTCATTTACACGACAATGGCTTTTTGTTGCCTGAGAATGCAAACTTTGAAGTAGGTTTCAAAGTGCAAGTGTTTGAAAACAGGCTTTGAAAGCGATATTCTGTGTAAACTTCAAAAATGTGAACCTGTGAAAACAGTGATGGCTTGCACGTGCATTGAACAATTAAAAAACAATATTAATTATAGATACTGTGTTATGTTTGTAGTTGTAATTCCCCTGTTTTGCTCTGCTTTACTGGATTGTGGGTAAAAATGTTAAAGCTAGTGAGACGTAGGTCGGTGCAGGCTTTATTAAGACAGTTAACGGGAGCAGGATAATTAGACAGTTCAAAGGCACCTGCTTGCCATCCCATAGGGGCTGGAATTCTCTGGCCCCTTCCCCTCCCCTCTCATTTAAAAGCATGTTAACTCCTATCAGGGGCTAGCAGGCTAATTTAACTTCTGACATTTGATATCTGAGGAATGAGAAGGATCAGCCGTTTAGCCGGAACGGGATTACCCCTCCATCTACCCCCACTCTTTCCGTCCCCCACCCTGATGAGAAAGCTGCTCTCAGTCAGGCCAAATTCATTAATTTGCTCGCTGCTAAGCACTTTATCAATGACGGCAAAATGCCGCTGCATAAAGTGGAGCAGCGTCCCCTATGCTAGTGACAGCTAGCATAGGGGATGCAGCTGAGATTTTTCAGGCCTTGTAGGCCAACTGGTAAACTGCCACATAAACAGTCACGAGTTAACCGTTTAGTCCTATTCGCCCTAGTTTATTTTAAAGTCCCCGTGAAATCAAAATTGAACCTATTTACTTTGTTAGCGCATATTACTAGTCTTGTGGTGAACAATTAATCCGTGCAAGTAAATATATATATATATTTTTAAAAAAAATGTTTTAACATGGTAATCTTTAATCAAAATCTGAAAAGTTACTTCTGGTCTGGAATGGTTTCTTTTTCTGATGACGTAGGTTTCACAGCCTGGGTGGGGAAACGCTTAACCACTCCCCTCAAACTGTTAGTTTGCTATGAGCGAGAGATGGAGAGGAGGAGCGCTAGAGTAAAACCCTGCCCTCTGTTCAATATTCCGTTGCACTTTGAAATATGTCACAGCACTGGAGAAAAATCATTTGCAACTTCCGGTTCACGGGGACTTTAAATTTAAATGAAAATTAATTTAATTCTCATCTTATAAATGCATTTATTATTCAGTTGAAAGATATAAGTGCCACAGCCAGTGGCTGTGAAGACACACACAATGAATGAGACAATCAAATAGATATTTAGTCCAAGAATCAAAAACAACAAACAGGGGAATAACACGGAGGAACCACAAAACACACTGGCTTCAAATAATGCAAGACAGAGAACTAGAAGAAACAGAAGGCTTATATTCAAGGGCAAACAAAGAAGCTATTAAAGGCCCAATTACGGGCCCAAGCCGGTGATATATATATATATATATATATATATATACAGTATATATATATATATATATATATATATATATATATATATATATATATAAAGAAGCCGGTGGCACCGTCACCGTAACCCTGCTTTGACAGTTAAAAAGAAGTCTGCCAAAAACAAGCTTCCAGAGTTTGACAACCATTAAAAGCAATAGATAAATTCCCCAACCCCACACACAGAGACAGAGGGAGAGGGAGGGAGAAAATTCTCATGAAAATCACATTCAAATCAAAATCTGACTACCTGTTGGTCAAAGCTAATGACGGTAAATTAGAAAGTTGTCCGGCTTGATGAGTACAATATACGTACTGATTTTTAAAACTTATCCCCCCACTTTTGAAAAATTGTGGCGCTACTGAGCCCTTACCACGCCCGTTTCTAAAACTTTGCACGTCTACTAGCTAATAAATGTAATGTCTGATGAGTTTCATGCAATTTCAAGCATGCTAAGAGTCTCAAAAGCATCCAAAAGGAATATTAAAGATTGATGCATTGCCATGGCAACAGTATTTAAGATATCAACAATTCTTTCACAGGTCTACATCTGGCGTGTGTTTACAACACATAAAGTTTGAAGCAAATCAGGTAAAAATAAGAGGGTGATTTCAAAGCATTTTAAAAGTGACACACTTCCTGCTTCCAGTTGGTGGCGCTATAACTTTGACTCACAATAGTCACATTCATTTAATCAGCCTCTTACAGTGAAAACACTGCTGAAGATTCATCAAGATCAGTTAATGTATAAAGAAGTTATAACACACTTCCTTTTTCGCCTTTTCAATGTTTGGGCCCTAATAATAATAACAATAAGAAGAAGAAGAAGAAGAAGAAGAAGAAGAAGAAGAAGCAGAATCCTCAGGAAATCAATAGGGCCTTCGCCTTTTCAAGGCTTGGGCCCTAATAATAATCCTAAGGAAAACAATGGGGCCTTCGCTTTTTTAAGGCTTGGGCCCTAATAATAAACAGAGCATTTCCAAAAGGGTCCTCACACCATCGGTGCTCGGGCCCTAATAATAAAATCAAAAATGAAATGGAATAAAAATGTATGATCAAAATATATAAATCATTTTTAAATTAAAAACAAATAAAGATAAAACTTAAATTATTGAAACATGAATTCTACAGGGGTCTTGTAATTCTATCTTACACCCAAGTGGTTTTTGATGACAGAAAATAAGGAATTCCTGATGTATTGTGTTGGATTGGCAACCTAAATCCATAATAATTTAAACAAACTTTGAATTTCTCACTTGTGAGATGATAAAAAGGCATTATCTATCTAATCTAATCTAAGCTAAATGCAAATAAAGAAAGACAAATTCCATGATGGGTCAAACAGTGAGACCAAGACAAAGAGGAGAGAAAGGAATCGCTGGTTTGATAGCAGAAGTATTTGAGCATGTTGTGCTGCTCTGATAAATGTTTGAGCTTCGGCGTGAAAGGAGACGGCTTTGGATGAAACTGTGTAACACACTGCAGCCCTTTGAAGGTGCAGCTGTTGATGCTAACAGTTTCTCAGCTGCCCCCTTCAGACATAAGGCCTCTTTCACAAGCCACCGTGACAATCAGTTTCCAACCTACAAGCCAAACCTCTTAAAAATATCATGACAAAATGGATTCCAAACTTCGAATCCGAAAACATTAAATAACATGACAAATTCTCCTTTGCCATAAAAGAATAACACCAATTGCTGTTGACCTGTTCAACTAGCTCCATATGTAGTGTGACCTGAAGTCCTGTTTTCACAGGGACAGACCCATATCTCAGCTTTATTTTTAGTGTGACAAAAAACACGTTTTGTCACAAATTTCTTCATTCCTAAATGTAAATTGTCTTTGCTAGGCGATCATAAAAGTGAGTAGTAGTCTTCTGTCATGTGAGAATAGCCCAGGGAGTTTTAAAGGTGGGTTCCGTAATTTCCAGGGGGTCCGGGAAATGTTGCTATACCGTATTTTCGGACTTCAAGGCTTTTTTTAATCATCTGAAACGTGCTACGATTTGTATTCCAAAGTGAATTATATAATTAATGTATCCAACGTCAAATAAGCAAAACGTAGACATTTAAAAGTACACCCTTCAAGGTCTGTGTGACAAGTAAGCTGTCACAGTCTGCGTCTGCACCATCCTGTCTGCGTCTCCTGCACTACACTTCCCAGGATCCTCTTGTCTCCACACCTGAACTCACTCCCTCATCAGCCTCCCGTTCAGCATCCTGTTTCATCTGTTTCACCTGTTTGCACCTCATTAGTCCTGATTCCTCTGTGTATTTAGTTCTCCCTCCTTCATTCTGTCTTTGTCGGTCAATGTTGAATGTTACCCGTTGTACCCCGTCTTCCTGCCTGTATTTCTAAATTAAAGATATCTTCATTGTGACTCTGGAGTCCTCCAGTTCCTTCTGCCTGCTCCACACGTGTGACATAAGCAGTATTCTCAGCTGAGTTTTGGTTCATTTTTGCTAGATTCTTAAGGAAGTTTTTTCACAGAGATGTTGAATTTATGTGTACATGTTAAATAAACATACTGTTTATTTTATTTGCATCTCAATCATATTTGTCCTATTTTTTGCTTCATTGCTATTTATTTATATAACAAAAATAAAAGAGCTAATATATGATATATCTCATTATCATATCTCTTGGTCATATTGCTCACCCCTAATGGATGCTGCTTATGTGTGCAACACAAAGTTTCATTGCCAAAGATTTTTGCCACACAAAGTTGTGATAGATTATATGTCGTTGGGTGCCCTGTCCATCCCGTCCCGTATTACACCCGGTGATAATACACCGTGATAAATCTGGTCAACCTATCCATATATGTCTCATCACATTAAGACATGCAAAGTTCTTCAGTGAAGGTAATTTTTTCCTCACACAAAATCCCTGTATTTTTTTTTTTAGGTGATTCCAGTCAAAGACAATCACACCTGCTAAAGATGTTGTGATATATTAGTCACCGTTCTGAACATTTTAACTGGCGTAATCTGGCGATGCGTGTCATAATCCGATTTTAAATTTGCTTTGGGGCATCCACCAGTTTCTTATAACTTAGACCCACTTAGAAGATTCTTGACAGATAAATGTTCATCAAATCTTTTTATTAGACCAGTGTTTCCCAACATTTTTTTAATCATGACACCCACAGAAAAGTAGCAAAATTCTGTGGCACCCCCAACTCCCCTCCCCTTTTGCGCTCTCAAAATCTCGTTCTCCCCGTCATGGCAGCGGCGCCATCAGTACATAAACTGTGACAGTCCTTCCAATTCAACCCCCCCTGTTCAAGATATTCTGTTGTCACACTATATATTTCTTCTCCCGTTGTTTTGTTAGGCATTGATTTACAAAATAAATCAATGCCTGACAAAACAACCCTGGTTGGGTTGCGGAGAGTTTGGGTTGCGGAGAGTTTGTGAGTGGTTTTCTAACACCGACTCCCGTATAACGGAAATCATTATGAACATCAGCTATGCTAATTATTTCCCATCTGCCTTTCTGCTGTTAATCTCGGGACGGTTGTCCCGAGAAAAATGGCGTTCGTCAGGTCCAGTTTTGTATCCAGCCTCTCACAGGGATTTCGGATGCCCCAACGCCTGTGATGAGAGGACCAGCGCCTGTGAAGAGACGACTCAACGCCTGCGATATGTTATGGCGTCGTTTTATACATAAACAATATTTATATTTAATATTTAAATATAAACAATATGAATGTAAGCCAGAGGAGAACTGGCCCCCGACTGAGCCTGGGTTCTCCCAAGGTTTTTTCTCCATCCAATCTGATGGAGTTTTGGTTCCTTGCCACTGTCGCCTTGCTTTTGGCTTGCTTTTGGCTTGCTCAGTTGGGGTTATTTAGTGTTTAGCAATGTTGTTGATCTGTGTTGTACTACTTTCATGTTATCACTGTGAAGCTGCTTTGATACAATCTGTATTGTGAAAAGCGCTATATAAATAAATGTGACTTGACTTGACTTGAAAATAAAAAAGTTTCTCTAATTCTGTCATCATCTACGAATCGAACATTTGCCAGGAGCTGTGCGTGCCCACTAATGTCAGTCGACTCATCCAGCTGCAAGGAAAATTTGCCGCTGGATCGGATTTTTTCCAAAACCACACTTTCAATGTCTGAAGACATGTCTTCAATTCGCCTGCTAATTGTGTTGTTTGACAGGGGAACTTTTGATATTTCTTTCACTGCTTGTGGGCCTAGCATGGTGTTAACGATGGCTTTGCATGCAGGCAAGATTACAGTCTCAGCGATCGTGTGGGGTTTTTTCGATTTAGCAACTATTTCAGCCACAAAATAGCTTGCCTTTAATGCTTTCTCAGACACTTTTGCACTCTTCGTCATAATTTCCTCTTGTTTTTCGTGTTGCATTTTCAGTCAAATAAAATATCCTGCATCCTTGCTCACTAGAGATGGGTGATTTTTTGTCAGATGCCGTTTCAGTTTACTAGGAACCATTGATTAATTCGACAATTTGTCTCCACATACCAGACACAGAGGAAGAGGACATGATGGATCTCCGATAAAGATGAAGCCATGTGACAAGTAATTTTCGATGTATTGTCTTTTCTTTTTCTCACTGGTGCTCTCAGCTGTCTGCTCTGGACTGTTACATGAGGAAGTTGATGGCCCAGAAGCATCTGGAGCTTTTCTTTTTAGAAATCTGTCCATATTCTTTTGCACTAACATACACACGCATCGTCAAGGATAAAACACTCGCATATACGTTACGCATACAGACGTTGACGTTGCTGACAGGTCAGTGAGGGGGCGTATCGATTTTTTATTTTTTATTGTTAGTTTATTTTTTTTAAATTTCGTCTTATTTTGTATTTGAGACATTATATATTCGTAATATTTATTCATTTGTTTTATTTATATTTTATTAAAAAAAAATTGAACATTTTTACACGGCACCCCAGCTCTCGTTAGGGGGCACCCCGGTTGGGAAACACTGTATTAGACTATGAGACACCAAGTGAGACAGGCAGGTAAATGCCTAAAAATACACAAATATATAAAAAATAATTCCAGATTATGGACATCATCAGTCTGATCTGACAGAAACAAAAACAAATGACACTATGAACCGATTTCTTTTAGCAAATTAAAAACATGACAGAGTTGATAATGGAGAAACATCTTTCTTTTACGAGACTTCTTTTTAATTTTATTTTTATTTATTATTGAATTTATGTAAATAAATGTATGATTTAAAACCAAGTTTTTTTTAAAAAATTGAAATGTATGCATTCATGAATTGTTCATAATAAGATAAATAACATGCATTTAGAAAGATGAATCATTATTGTTTTATGATTCCCATCCCTACTCAAGATGCATATGGAGATTTGTGTTTGAGATAAAGCATTTACCCTGTTTTGATGAGTTTAGACTACATTTGACCCTTTGCAAAGCCCCCTTGGTTACTATTGCTAACTCATGCAAGCTTTACAGAACATCCTGCAAGAAAGTCCAGGAGATGATCTCTCAGTCAGCCTCATCATGCTCAGCTTTTCAACCCAAACCCAGATCATTGTTTCAAGTCCCTCTCCATCCTCCCTGTTAATGTATTGAGATACACTCCTGAACATTACTGGCATGCCTGAATCAATCTTTATATCTCCAAAGACAAGGCATTAAACTCTCCTAAACAGGCGCCCTATGAGTTTTTTTCACTGCTTTTATCTCACTTCCTTCGCTTTGTGAGTGTTTGTATGTGTTTCTTGTGCATCTCTTTCTATATTTTTGAGTTAGCCAGTGACACTGTAACATAAATAAAGACATGGCAAAACTATGTCAGAAATGATGTTGCTGCTGTCACATCAAAATCACAGTGGTACTTTAGAAAGAGTCTTGAAAAGCAATGTTTGTTTAATACACTTTAATAATTTTTGTCTTATATTTGATTATACCAGAAAAAAATCTGAAACAAAAAAGAGTAGCTCACTAGTTATCAGGAAATACACACTAAGCAAATATATTTATTGTAGGCAAAAGGCAAACACAGGGTAAACAGGTTGAAATGCAGAAATGCAGGTTGAAATGCAGTTGAAATGCAGTCTTGAACGGAGAAGATAATAACAGTCTTTCTCTTAAAGTGCCCCTATTATGCTATTTTAAAATCTACAACATGTTTACATGCATCAAAGGTCAAAAAATGTTTTAATTTTCTCAAAAAAACATTGCACATCATTTTTCAATGATTCTCAAACGACTACATGGATAAATCAATCTCTCAAAATTCATCCTTTCCTTGAGCTACTCTATGCCGAAAACAAAAACACCAATGCCATAAGTGAACTTCAGCTCCATCCGGAGGCTTCCTACAGCTCAGCGATTCCACACTGTAAACTAAAGACAGTAACGAATGATGACATCGATTTTACCATATCAATCAGAGTGCAATTCTCCTGAATAACTTCAGGAGAATGATCGCTGTGAACAATGGAGAACGGTAATAGAGTCTTTCCTTGTTCAAGGGCAAACAAATATTGAGGTAGCGGTGTGTGATTTTATGTGAAGCTGATGAGGTGAGCAATTAAAGTGTGTGCAGGTGGGAGCCAAGGTGGATTCTGGGAAATGTAGTGCTGGAGACTGGACTGATAAAATTTTATAAAATAAAATTAACTAATAAATGTAGACACTATTTTAATGAAATACACATGAAAACATGCTATGTGGGGTGATATAGAGTTAGAATTCAGGTTCAGTTTCTAATGTTCACAAGTCATCCACTAGACATCTGTGAAAAGACAAAATTCCCCATGTATTTTCAATGTTTGGTTGTCTAAATCACCCAGCAGTAGTTCCAGATTTGATTACTTAATAAATAACGCAGAATGCAGAGCACCATGGAACACCATGGCCATATGAATACCACAAATGAACATTAAAATACTGAAAGGCCCACAATTTATTATTTCTCAGATACTGAGCTTTTCACTTTTGTGTCAGATTTTATTTGGCATCAACTCGGAAAACAGTTGGGTTAGAGAAATTGAGAATAAAGAACTGATACGAGAATCACTGTGACCTTCAATGCCTTTGTACAGAAGTCTTGTCTTGTACGAGTTGGCAACTGTGGCATTGATTGGTTGCACAAGCAGGGCTTGCCCTGGTTCTCTACACCCTTACAATGGTTTTACAGATAGTCTGACTGCCTGGTAAAAAGATGTTTCTTTCAAACATCTGCTGCCTCTGCACAGCTAAGTTCATTCTCACTTCTTAGCTATATCGATCTCTTTTAAGATGCTCGGTTAGCTAAGTGAGTGTTGGCGTACCAAGGCCAGCAATTACAAGGGCTGAGCTCTTATCCAATGAAGACAACAAATGGATGGCCTGACACTCCCTCCCTCTGCTGGATAAGAGACGAGCTTCTGATTGACAAGGATGCAGCTCACCATATCAACTCACTTCTCAAACTGTCAATAAGGACTGTGGCTCACGCACACACATTACCTGATCCATTAACTGCAGAGATAAGATGGGGAGGGTGGACAGGGGGTGGGAATCAACCTCTGTTTCTAATCAATAATTGAAAATCAATGTCATACTTCACAGTTCTTTGATACAGGCTTGCTGTGAGGGGTGCTACAGTGAGATGAGAAGTGATGGACAAAGCCACAGCAGCAAAAACAGCAAGTGAGGTGTGTGTTAGTAGAAAATTAGAAAATACACTGAAATTCACTATAAACCTATTTATCAACAAAAAAAAAAAGTTTTTGTAATTCAGCAAAAATAGATAAAGGAAAAAAATAGTATTTGAGGAGAAAATCTGATGAGTTGCATGACATAAAGAAATCTAGAGACAGAAACAGACAGAGTGGGAGGGATACAAGAGTATAATAAATTTACTCAGCAGAGTTAGAAATTACTCAGCAGAGTTCACTCACTAATAAACAAAACCCCACTTGTATGACTACGTTATACATTATACATCATGCATCGGGTCAGAGGTCATCCTTCCGCTAGAACTTGACTTTCTCATGAACGCGTGTGAAGCCAGTGATTAGACTTTATAAAGTTTTAAATATGGATATTTTTCTTACAAAAACCCATTGTTTCGCTTCAAAAGTAATGTATTAAACCAGTGGTAAATTCCATAAATTCCATATTTACCTTTCCAACTTCATTAGAAAAGTGTAGCTTGGACATTCAACTAAACATCTCCAGTGGTTTTCCACAGAAGAAATAAATTCATCCTGGTTTGGAACCACATGAATTGACATTTCTGTGTAAATATTCCTTCTTCCCATGATGCCTAACTATATATTCCAGACACAAATCTAGAAACCCTGTGTGCAGGCTCGGGGTGGGTAATCAAGAGAATCAGGAGAATTCCCGGTGGTCCGGCTTCAATTTTGGGCCGGTCAAGGATTTATTTAATATATATATCTATCTTATCGAACATAAAGAAATATCAAAAGTTCCCCTGTCAAACAACACAATTAGCAGGCGAATTGAAGACATGTCTTCAGACATTGAAAGTGTGGTTTTCTTATATATATATATATATATATATATATATATATATCGAACAAAGAAAACGTCATGATCATGCGTAATAAATCATAATTCATGATGATGTACTCATATTAGTTAATGTTTTAATTAAGGTGTTGTTCATCCATGAAGTCATGAATGAAAAACGTTGAACTCGTGTTGGTTCCTGATGATTCATAAGATATTTGTAACGATCACCAGCTGGAGTGCCCTCGAGAGCCACCAGAGGGTGCTCCAGATAGACTATGATCACTTCCTCAAACTACATTTCCCATCACGCACTGCATGGACTCATTATCACCTGTGTCTCATCACCTTGTTGGTCTCTGATTGCATTCACCTCATCACCCTGTTAGTCCCTGTCTATTTATTCCATGTTCATACACTCACTCATTGCGAAGTTTTGTTGGTGTCCACTGCATGTCTGAGCATTTACCTGGTATCTGTAATTTGTTTGTTCCCTGCCTTGTATGTTTTGTTTGTTTGGATTGCCTACCGGGACTTTGACCTATTGTTTACCTGTGCGACCACGATTCTGGATTACCCCTTTATATTATAATAAAAGCTGCGTTTGGATCTAAACTTGCCTTTCTCAGAGCAGTGATTCATGACAATATTAATGCATGAATTAATGCATAATTTATGCATGAATTTATACATGAATTCATGATAATTCATGTACCCTTACCGTAAAGTGTTACCAAAAATCTGTATTGACAATATGATACGTTTAGAAAAGCATCAGAAAACAACGCAGCTAAATGACCATTAATGAAACTCAAGAACAATAATACTGCAGACGTGTAACGTTACTTCAAAACAAAAACAAAGAAAGACAAAGGTACTGCTAAACCATTGACCACCATGTGTTTTAAGAAAGTAAAGTACTTTATTTTTATTAACGATATTTACAGCTTATCGAAATGCTCTGTTTGTCATCTCCAAAGATAGAAGGAATTTTCCTCTCATTCAGACGAAGTCAATCGGCAAACCTTTCTTTTTACTGGGGGGGTTGTTGAAGTGGGAATCCTTGAAGTGCTTCAAGTCACTAACGTACATCCAAAAAACGAACATTTTGACTTGCCCTCTCGTAACTTGTGCATCATTGAGCTCGGACTACAAAATCGGAGCGAGAAATAATAATGGCGGATTGCTCGAAGTGTTGGACCGGTAGTCAATGTCCTTATTTGTCAGTTCCGCTGCAAATACGGTGACGCACTTTCTCAAAAAACGTCATAGACAACAGAAAAATCTGAACAGGTTGAAAAATATGACCAAAACAGAATATAAATATATAAACGAAGCACCTGAAGAGAATAATTTCATCTTTTCTGTACTTATAAACACTCCAAATATACAACAAAATGCATTTAAGGGCTAAAAAAGTGTATTTTGCATGATATGTCCCCTTTAAAGTGTGCGTACGCCCATAAGCAGTGTTGTAGTCGAGACCACCTCACTCGAGTCCGAGTCGACACCGAGACCAGAGAGAGTCGAGTCCGAGTCAAGACCGAGTCCATAGAGAGTCGAGTCCGAGTCGAGTCCGAGACCAGAGACGGTCGAGTCCGAGTCGAGACCGAGACCAGTGAGGGTTGATACCTAATTTACTTATATTTACTTAGAGAAATCCTTTTTTTTTTTTTTTTTTTTTACTGAATTTACTTGGAGTTTAAAAAATATGATCAGTTTAGGGTAAAAAGGCCACATAGTAGGTGGTGTTAAAAGTAATTTTATTACAATTTGTCATGCGCAGTTGCGCACTAGAAAATCACCAATCACTGGGCGTGTCAATCAATTTAAAGAAATATTTTTATTAACATACATTAATAATCATGAAAAATATTTTTAATTGAACTCGAGTGGACTCGGGAATAATTCCGAGTCCTAAAAAAAAAATGTTCGAGTACGAGTCAATTCCGAGTCCAAATGGACACGAGTCCATGACAAGACCAAGACCATTAAAATATGGTCTCGAGACCGAGTCCGAGACGAGTCCGAGTCTCGAGTGCTACAACACTGACCATAAGGCAGAATTTGCGTACGCACAAAAGTTTTCAGATTTATAAAACCGTTCGTACGCCAGAACCTGCGCAAAATTCACTTTATAAATCCCAGTCAGCGGGAGATTGTGCGCACGTCCGTCTCCACCCCGAAATAACCATATATGGAGATAACAACTTTACTATGCATATCCTCATCTGCATATCATTTGCATATGATTATATATCCACGTGATACCACGTTTAACGGTACAAGACATTAGTAAAATATGAAATGCGGATGTGCCGTCACATTATTACAAACATATTTTTTTTAGTAGCCTATATCCTTGCCTTGTTTTTGAATAAATAAATCAAATAGTGTTAAATACATTTCAGAGAAAGTTTTTCTCAATCTTTTCAACTGGCCAAATAGTATTTTTAATTGATTTATATTTTAATGCAAACAGATAGGCATGGTTGTGCATTATTTGCACCAAACAATTTTCTCAGACAATTTGCTATTATCATGATTTGCAATTATCTCTAGTTAAAACATTAAAACACAGCATGCCAGAAGAAAAGTGTTCAAAAGCATTGCATCCATAACAAATAGGTCTATTTCTATTTATTGAATATATATATTTTTTTGTAACTTCTCAGTAATGATTTCATGTAGTTTAAGTGTTTAACTCTATTAATGAGAATGGCATATTTAATTTAGGCTAAATGTTTATATCAGTAGTAAAACATAGTTTAAAATCATTATTTTATTTATTTAAACTGTTATTTTGAACATGCACTGTATTTATGATTTTGGACTCATAATGAAGATTTATGGTTTTACTCCATCTGCCGTTAGATTATAGGCTATGTGCGTCAGTTTCACCAAACGCGCGTGGTGGCGTGGTCATTTAAGAAGGGATGGATGTTTGCTTCAATGATAGGTTTGTGAAATTATATTTGAATTATATTTCTGTAAATTTATAATTTTCTTTAGATTCTCTGTCTAATAGTGACCAAAAAGACACTTAACTCCAGCTCAACATCGGTGTCACCAAAACACTTTTCTAAAACAGTGCGTACGCACGGTCAAGAGCATCCTTACTGTGCGCACTTATTTACGCCAAGTTTATTTTTTATAAATTATTTTATAACCCGATATGTGCTTAGAAAAATGCGTACGCATATTTCTATGCCCATTTTGTGCGTACGCAACGTTTATACATCAGGCCCCTGGGCTGAAAGTGTCCCCACTGCGGCCCTGCCTGTGTGTTTGTGTGTGTGTGTGTGTGTGTGTGTGTTTCTATGTAGGGCAGGGCTGCTGAGGGCCTCTCCACCTCTGTACCAGCAGGGCCCAAGCTAATCCCTGTCCTGAGGCCCCAGAAAGACATCATCCTCTGCCAGCCGCCTGGCCATCTCCCTGCTGCTTCAGGAAATGAACTCCAGAAGAACAGCCAGAACGAGACTGGTAGACTCGAGGCCAGCGAGGAGCACCTCTGTCTGGAATGAATAGACACAGGCATCCACCCCACCCGCTGTGACCCCAACAATGGTAAAGAATTTCTACCACATTCTCTATGAACCGGGCCAGAATAGCAGAGGAGACGAAGAGAGCAGGCATGGAAGAGAGGGCAACTAAAAGGATAAAAGTTTTAGAGATTGTGTGTGTGTGTGTGTGTGTGTGTGTGTGTGCGTGTGTGTGTGTGTGTGTGTGTGTGTGTGTGTGTGTGTGTATGTGTGTGTGTGTGTGTGTATGTGTGTGTGTGTGTGTGTGTGTGTGTGTGTGTGTGTGTGTGTGTGTGTGTGTGTGTGTGTGTGTGTGTGTGTGTGTGTGTGTGTGTGTGTGTGTGATAATTGCAAAGGTGGAGGAAAGGTATATTTGAGAGAGAGATAAAGAAATATGAAGCTGGAAAAGGAAAAGCTACTATGTCGTAAAGCTTAGAAGCTTATAGAAGCGAATGCATGCGAAACACCAGCACCTGCCATTTTAAAAAAAAAAGCTGTGAACATACACAGATATATATATTTACTCCATGAACTAACTCCACGAACATGGAAAACAGTGATAGATGCACCTCTCAACGTTTACGCTAAGGAGAAAATCCTTCAAAATAAAGGTCCGCCACCACATCAAAATAAAAGCCTAACAAGCGCGGATATAGTCGCTTCAAAGATATGTAGAACTTCAGAGTTCCTACTGGCGGTGCGAATGCAACCAGGAAAATGGCTCAAGGGGATCCTTTATTTCTCGAGGAACCACCATGGTGACCAGTTCCTATAACTAAGTTTTAAGAACTACCCAGTGCGAAAGCCCCTGTGACCATCACTTAACATGTTCTTATAAATTTGCTGACATAATAGAAGTGCTCTATTTTCATAGCATGAAAAAATAAATACAAAGTGCTTTCATGATACTCTAGATGGTGCAGGGTGAACAGTCCTTAACTCAATCTGTTTGCAATCACATTGGCCCGCATTTATCAAAAGTGTGTACACCA
Source organism: Pimephales promelas (assembly GCF_988280905.1). Lineage (NCBI taxonomy): Eukaryota > Metazoa > Chordata > Actinopteri > Cypriniformes > Leuciscidae > Pimephales > Pimephales promelas. Next base: position 8,091,544 of record NC_142790.1, read on the forward strand.
AATTTCCAGCGTACACCTTGCGTACACCCAAAACCACGGTGACTTTGAGATTTATCAATATGGACGGTGGCGTACGGCGCGCTCAAATCCTACACCAGCTCAGGAGGTGGTGTACGCACGTTTTGAGTTAGTGAGGAAATGTGCAGAAAAATTCCTAACACCACAAAACCCACTGATAAACTAAAAGATATGATATTATGACCCACTGTAAAAAAAAATAAACAAACAAAAAAACAACATAGTACTTATAAACATCAGTGTTTATTTTTGTGCAACGTGAACTTCAATGATTAATTTGTGTGACTTTACCAAAGCATTTGATTTGTAGGCTAAGCATATGTATTCCTTCAGTTGCGAGCCTGTGGGCTTTACCCTGACGTTTCAGGATTATCCCCAGCATGCACACGGACTCGGTTCGGTAATGAAAGGCTTTGAATGACCAAAAAATAATTCAGACTGACAAAATAATAAAAATTGCATTATTCTTCTTTTAAATGATATAATACAAATAATACAAATACAAATAATAATAACGACATCCTTCTTCTAAATAACAATAAGCGTCATTAATACAAATCATAATAATAAGAAGAATATTACAAATTGTCATTGTCAATTATTAATGTGAATGAATGGTACTTCACATCACATCATCATCATCACTATTATACATGTGACGTGATTCGAAATTGAATGCTCATTTCAAAAGACGTGCTGTAAAATAATGCATTGTGATATGTAATTTCGGCTCCACGTCGGAGAAGTTTCTCTTCTTTGCTGTCTTCCGTGTGTCCATGGCGTAAAATGAGGGCGTGGGGGGAGCGGAGACTTGAATATTTTGGGGCGTGTTATTCTAATGACGATTGTTTTTGGCCACGGGATTTATCAAGGGCAGGTATTGCGTAAACCTGGATTTCAAAGCTACGCACAGCTTCATAAATCAGGCGGTGAGAGGAGTGTAAGCAGCATAATTTTACGCCCAAATATACGCCTGTTTCTACGCAACAATGATAAATGAGGGCCATTGTTCTCTTTAGGGAACAGCTGATAGGTTCCTGCTGAATCAGTAGCCCACTCGCTAATGAACCTTTAAATACTTGGTCAGCATTTGTTTTAGCAGTTACAACGTGCTTACAGAAACCCCCCACTTCCCTAGCTCCACCCGTATATATCTGCTATAGGTAACTCGTATGAAATATGGTACAGAAGCAGCATGTCTTACTTGCTCACAGCAGCGTGCCATGTATGTATTGGCGGTAGCAAGTCCTGTACTTGATCTGCTGCAGCAGCATCAATAACAGCAGCAAAAGTGTATTATATCTGTATTCTGCCAAGACCAAGATAATATTGTTGTATGAAACATGAAAATCTGTAAAATGTAAAAACATGCGATCTGTAAAATCATTGCACATAACAGATAGACTTGTGTCATATATCGTTGAAAAGGTCTCAAAAAGGAGAATACAAAAGGCATATTTGTTTCAGTTAGAGACAAAACTTTAGCAAGTATTTATATGAAAAAAATTCAGCTGACCCATGAGTAAACAGTAAACACGTTTTTTGTTTGTAACTTTGTGAAAAAAAAAAGTAAACTATAGCAGATCAGATAGATAGTGATAGGGTAGAGAATAATTGGACAATGTTTTACAGCTGGTGCGTGCTTGGATTGGTTTGATCGTTCAGATTGACAAGTCCTGATCTACCGTGCATCATAGAATAAGAGTGCTCATTTGAAACAGTGCTGGAAGATCACCAGAATATTAATATTACTTAATATTGTTTATTCTATGTATGTGTAACCCCTCACACCCGGGTCCTACTCGCCCCGCTCCGAGCGGGCTTCGAACCTGGGTCTCCGGCATGAGAGTCGGCCGCGCTAACAAGGAGGCTAAAGACTGCAGCCTCTAGCGTCTGTCGCTAGAGCACCTATTGAGACCAGGGGAGTGAGGTTTACTCGCACAGCAACTACTAGCTGGCCTCCGTTACATATGTTTATTGTGGAGTTTACACAAGTAGTTCTAATGTTCAGTAAAATCACTAGCTTGGAGGGTTTTTTGGACCCTTCATTAATATTAAAGGGTTAGTTCACCCAAAAATGAAAATTAAGTCATTAATTACTCACCCCCATGCTGTACCAACCCCGTAAGACCTTCGTTCGTCTTCGGAACACAAATGAAGATATTTTTGATTAAATTTGAGAGCTGTATAACTACCACATTGGCTCCTAAGGGACTGCCTCTTGACGGCCCAAAAAGTCAATGAAGAAAATGTTTAAATATCCCAAGTGACTACCGTGGCTCAACTATATGTTTATCAAGCGACGCGAATACTTTTTGTGCGAAAAAACAAACAAAAATAACGAGTTTATTCGACTATTTCTTTTCTTCCTTGTAGGCCAGAACGAGACTTCCTTATAGATTTCCACGACGCATGCGCGAGAATTGCGATCTGAAGTAGTGAAGGCTGGTGTGAGCAGATCGCAAATCTCGCGCATGCGTCGTGGAAATCTAAGGAATTCTCGTTCTGGCCTACAAGGAAGAAAAGAAATAGTCGAATAAACTCGTTATTTTTGTTTGTTTTTTCGCACAAAAAGTATTCGCGTCGCTTGATAAACATATAGTTGAGCCACGGTAGTCACTTGGGATATTTAAACATTTTCTTCATTGACTTTCTGGGCCGTCAAGAGGCAGTCCTTTAGGAGCCAATGTGGTATTTATACAGCTCTCAAATTTAATCAAAAATATCTTCATTTGTGTTCCGAAGACGAACGAAGGTCTTACGGGGTTGGTACAGCATGGGGGTGAGTAATTAATGACTTAATTTTCATTTTTGGGTGAACTAACCCTTTAAGAAATGAACAGCATACCTAATCCATTGCATGGCTTAAAGATATTAATAAATAAACCCTACAGCAATGACAGCAAGAAACTAGGGCTGTGATATTTCAATGCATTCATTGCCTTCATTGAGTTGTGTTACGCTTTCTTTCCTCCCTAAAAAAACCCAAATTAATGTCCAAATCAGCTAGATCAGTGATTGTCTTTAAATACAGTTTACTGTTGCTAAATTGAAAGGTGGGTTTGATAATAAAAAGAGTTATTAAAACTACATTAAGAGATTGAGACTGTGTGTTCCCTAATCGGCTTTCTGTGTGCGCGCTCCGAATACGGACAAGTGAAAAAAAAAAGTTAAATTTGAGCTTCGGGTTCTTCCCTAAACAGTTAAATACATGTCATGTCAAAATGTTCTGCTTTGTGAGTATTCGCTTAAATACCGTCAGTTATGTCTGAAGTGAACATAAAGTGTTAGGAAATTATTTGTACGTATAAAAGTATATTGAATCCATGCATTCAATCTTAAAGTGACAGCAGACTAAATTTCCTGATGTGTCTTTTTCAATAATGTTACTCAAACAAGAAAAGACAGAGAAAATCTACTTTATGCTAATAAAGATGGTTCTGTGTATTTTTATTTCACAGGAATGCTAGCTCTAAGTTGCTCAGAATCACTTCTAGGAGAGGGAATGGAATATGTTGCACATGTTGTTTGCCAATAAACAGAGAATTTCTCATCTTTTAATTTGTTTTATACTTAAAATGTGTTTTTGTTAAGAATAGTATTTGTTATTTTGGTGATCAGAATCAGTGATTGTATTCGCCTTAAGAATCCTGATCAGAGCACCCTTAAAGCCCCCAATATACTCACTGTGAAATTCTTTTTTTTTCTTTCACTTAGGAGTAAAACAAAGTTCGAAATATGAACACATTTGTCACATTTCTTTACATAGCTCTTTATTTAATAGATTGTTTAAAATCAAGCAGCTTTGCCGTATTATACATGAAAAATAGTGTCAGTGTCTCGTTTCATCAGAAGTCCAGCTCTCCAGTGCATTCATGTTTTCATTTGTGGGTCATGTCTGACTATGATGGACTGAACAGGTGAAATTAACCCGTAAAAGATTTCCAAGTGAAAGAAGGTGGAGCTTCCGCACATGCCTGCCTACCTATTACGTAATCACCATTGACCAATGGTAGTACAAAAGCGTCTACCACTTTTTTCGGAGAGTTCACTTTGGGAAGCTATTTTGAAAATTTGTAGGCCTGATTTTTGTTCAAAATGAAATCACATCAGTTTGTTCATTGATTTCGCTTGAAGTATATCAAGATAACGGCCACACATTCACTGTGGCCTTTATCTAATGATGACCTTGCTTAATCGACAAGGAAGTTTTATCGATTAAATTATTATGGACAATTAATTGATCACCAATTAATCATTATCATCCCAGGGCAGTTGGATACTGACCCATCCACCCACAACACCCTAGTGGCCACCCTGAAAACCAGAACTTTTCACCTTAACAATTGCATAGCAACACCAAACCACTCACAAAACCCCAAGACCTCCAAAAAACTGCAACTGCATGCTAACAACTACTCAGAACACCTTTACAACAACACAGCAACACCCTGGCAACCACTCACAACACCCTAAAGAGCATCTTGAAAACATCTGTCTCCTAGAAACCACTAAGGGACTGTTTGTTATTTATTGAAGGGGCCACTGGAGGAGATTTAAGATCTGTAGTCAAAAAAGACTTGAACCTCCCTTCGCCAGCAATATTTTTTTCTATGACCCTCCAAAATGATTGTGAAAAAAGGCATGACCCTCCCCGATAATTTATTGATTACTTCTGTACTGGTTTGCGCTTGGCAAAGATGATAGCCATGATAAACGACTAAACTCCTGCTTTCTCATCTTACTAGGGTTGTAACGATAGACCAAACCTACAATTCGGTTCGTATCACGAGTTTTGATTTGAATTTTTTTTTTTTTTCAAAAATCATGTTTTCGGTGCTGATGCAGGTGACGCGTTTATGTAACATGCAATTTTGGCCTCAAGTTGAAAGGCATTTTGTGCATAGTAAAACAACATTTATCAAGTTCACTGATAATTATACATACATTTATCAATCATTATGATACTAAAATCATAATAAAGTAGTATGCTTCACTTTCAATAGTCCAAATTCATGGCCATTTTCGTCTTTCTTCTGTGGATTTCATCAGCTCCTGATTGATCAAATTCAGATAGATCGACAAACCGGTTCATTCAACCGCACAGCGCGCACACCTCACGAATTCAAGCCTACGGCTCAGATTTACTCACTAACACTGATCTGGAAACGCAATAAGAATGGATATGGTTGTATCGTTCTACAGCGCGAATTATATCTGCAGCAGTTCGGGTGCTTCAGTCCCAATACACTCGACGTACATTCACATCACATGTTAATGCAGCGGTAGAGTTACACACACAGGACAATGCACTTATTCACAATAACAAAAGTTCATTATTTGCTCGTGCTTTAAAGCTTTGCCCGGTAAACATTTCTTTGCCGTTCTGTTCTAATGCACTTTTTCTGAGCGCGTACTGAAGCGCGCGCGGACTGTCAAACAGCGCCACTCTGATTTTTGTTGGGTCAGACCCATCTGACAGCGATGGCCCGGGGGCCGAAACTGAGAGAGCTACATAGAAAAAATATGCACCAAACAAGCCACTTTGAAATGTACCTGTTTTGATGAATACAAAAGTTGGGTGACCCTCCCCTATATGCTAAAAAAAGTTGGATGACTCATCAAAGAATAAAAAGACATGGACCTTTCCATAAACACCAAACGGTCCCTAACCAACGCCTTAGCAACCAACCCAAACACCTTGGAAACCATATCTAAGCACTAACAACTACTTAGAACCCATTTACAACTGCATAGCAACACCCTGACAACCACGCCTAGCAATGGTCAAGGTCAAGTTTATTTATATAGCACATTTACAAACAGTCACTACTGCCCCAAAGTGCTGTACAGATACAGAAAACAGCATACAATAAAGCATAATAAATAACAAAATAAGACTCTTATAAAATAGAATATGCCAAAAAAAAAACAGTAAAAACAGACAACAAAAAAACTATCTTAAAAACAATACTGATAAAAAAATGTCTAAATGACACAGCTCAGCTTGTGTTAAAAGCCAGTGCAAAAAGATGTGTCTTTAAAAGTGATGTAAAACTCTCCATAGAGGTAGCTACTCTAATATTGAGAGGAAGAGAGTTCCAGAGCTTAGGGCCTGCTACTGAAAAAGCTCTGTCCCCTCTGGTTTTCAGTCTGGACCTTGGACAGTCTTAAAGCAGCTGGTCAGTGGACCTAAGTGCTTTGACTGGAGCGTGCAAAATCAACATGTCAGATAAATATGATGGAGCCAACCCATTTAGAGATTTAAAAACAAACAATAAGATCTTAAAATGGATTCTAAAAGCGACAGGCAGCGAGTGGAGAGATGACAGTACAGGGGTGATGTGGTCTCTGCGCCTTTTCCCTGTCAGCAGGCGTGGTGCAGCCGCATTCTGAACTAATTGTAATCAGTGAACTGAAGACTGATCAAGGCCATAGTACAACGAGTTACAATAGTCCAAGCGATTTGTAATCAGGGCATGCACAACTTTTTCCAGTTGGCTATGGGGCAGGTAGGGCTTGACCTTCCCTAGAAGTCTTAGCTGAAAGAAGCTTGTGTCATGGCACGGTTAACAAAATTGAAGGGGAGGACTTAAGTGCAGCAGAAGGGGAATATTTATTAATAAATGAAAAAAAAACCACAAAAACAAAAATCCACGAGGGGGAAAACATACTTCATAAAACTTAACTGAACTGAAACACAATACACTGACGATAAACACATCGAGAATCACGAGGAACAGGGGAGACATAAGACAAAGATCTGACAAAGACAGCAAACAAAAGGAGACTTAAATAGGGAACAAATCAAAAGGGAACAGGTGGAATAACTCAAACTCTAATCAGGTAACGAGGGGGAGGGATCAACAATAACAGGAGCACATGGCTCAACATAACAAAACACCCATGTGCTAACAAGACAGGACAGACATGTGACATAACCCCCTCCCTACGGAGCGGCTACCAGACGCTCCATCAGGCTAGGGCGGGGCAGGAAGGAACAGACCAGGGTGGGACGGGAGGGACAGACCAGGGCGGGGCGGGAGGAACAGACCAGGGCGGGGCGGGAGGGACCGAGCAGGGCGGGGCGGGACAAACAGACCAGGGCGGGACAGGAGTAACAGACCATGGTGGGGCGGGAGGGACAGAGACATTAGGTGACCGGGGCGAAACAGAAAGTCCATAGGGCGGTGAGGGAGAAACACAGAGTCCATCGGGCGGCCAGGGCAGTGAAGACACCTTGGGCAGAACAATCCTTCCAACCATAGATTCTCAAATAGCTTACCTGATCTATCTAAGCTGCTAAGTGAACCCAAACAAACAGATGAATTAGAGGAAATGTCTAGCAGTTTAAGCACAATTTTTACTAGTACATTAGATATTGTTGCACCAATTAGATTAAAAAAGGTTAGAGAGAAAACTAAAGCACCATGGTACAACAGTGCTACGCATGCTATCAAGAGAGAAACTCGCAACTTAGAGTGTAAATGGAAACAAACTAATTTAGAGGTCTTTAGAATCGCGTGGAAAGACAGTATGTCCCGTTATAAAAAGACACTAAAAAAGCCAGGGCTGAGCATCTCCGCAAACTAATCGAAAATAACCAAAATAATCCAAGGTTTTTATTTAACACCGTGGCTAGACTAACAAATAAACAGACATCACCGGAGCAAAATATACCATTACAGTTTAGTAGTAATGATTTTATGAATTACTTCAATGAGAAAATAGAAAGCATCCGAAACGCAATTATAAATGTACAATCCTCTATGGTGTCTTATGATTCAGCTTCAATTATGGCCCCTCTAGAACAACTACACCGCTTTACAATGATAGGACAGGAAGAGCTAAATAAACTTATCATTGCATCGAAACCAACAACATCTTTATTAGATCCAATACCCACTAAACTACTGAAAGAACTATTACCTGTAGTGGAAGAGCCTCTCCTCAATATTATTAACTCGTCTTTATCGTTAGGTCATGTTCCAAAAATATTCAAGCTGGCAGTAATAAAACCTCTCATTAAGAAACCGCAATTAGATCCAAATAACTTAGCAAATTACAGACCCATTTCAAATCTTCCATTTATGTCCAAAATACTAGAAAAAGTTGTGTCTGCTCAATTGTGCTCTTTTTTGCAAGAAAATTATATCTATGAAAAATTCCAGTCAGGATTCAGACCGCATCATAGTACAGAAACTGCGCTAGTTAAAATTACAAATGATTTACTTTTAGCTTCTGACCAAGGCTGTATCTCAATACTAGTCCTAATTGATCTTAGCGCTGCGTTCGACACTATAGATCATAAAATACTCTTGGATCGACTACAAAACTACACTGGTGTCCAGGGACAGGCATTAAGCTGGTTTAGATCGTACTTATCGGACCGTTATCATTTTGTCTGTTTAAATGGGAAAAAAATCAAAGATAACGTCAGTAGACTATGGAGTACCGCAAGGATCGGTTTTAGGCCCTCTGCTATTCTCAATATATATGCTGCCACTTGGTAATATTATAAGAAAACATGGAATTAATTTCCACTGTTACACTGACGACACTCAATTATATATGTCATCACGACCAGATGAAAACACTAACTCATCTAAAATGACAGAGTGTCTCAAAGATATAAAATGCTGGATGACGCGTAATTTCCTGCTATTAAATTCAGATAAAACGGAGGTATTACTTATTGGTCCAAAAAACTTCTCACAAAACCTCTTACAATACAACTTTAATATAGACGGATGTCCTGTTACTTTATCCACAACAGTAAAAGAGGTGGGTGTTATACTAGGCCGCAACTTGTCTTTCGAAAATCATATTTCATATGTTACAAGAACAGCCTTTTTCCACCTTAGAAACATTGCTAAGCTACGTAACATGCTATCTGTTTCTGATGCAGAAAAATTTGTTCACGCATTCATGACCTCGAGACTAGATTACTGTAATGATTTATTAGCCGGTTGTCCTGCATCCTCAATAAACAAGCTACAGTTAGTACAAAATGCAGCTGCTGGAGTTCTTACTAGGTCAAGAAAATATGATCATATAACACCGATTTTACCATCGCTACACTGGTTACCTATTAAGTTCCGTATCAACTACAAAAGACTACTACTGACCTATAAAGCCCTAAATGGTTTAGCTCCAATGTACTTAAAGGACCTTCTTTCGCCCTACAATCCACCGCGTTCCTTAAGATCACTAAATTCAAGGCTTCTGGTCATTCCTAGGATATCTAAGTCCACTAAAGGAGGGAGGGCATTCTCGCATTTAGCTCCAAAACTCTGGAATAGCCTTCCCGATACGGTCCAAGGCCCTGACTCGCTGACACAGTTTAAAACTAGATTAAAGACGCATCTCTTTAGTCAAGCATTCACATAATGCTTACCTTTTAGTCCTCTGTTATGCCATATGGAACCGTTTGCCACTGAAACTGCTTAACGCACCAATGGGGCTCGACAGCCTTTTAGACAAACGGGTCAGCGCGTATGGTTGGGTTGCGGAGAGTTTGGGTTGCGGAGAGTTTGTGAGATAGTGGTTTTCAAATCATTATGAACATCAGCTATGCCAATTATTTCCCATCTGCCTTTCTGTTGTTATCTCGGGACGCTTGTCCCGAGAAAAATGGCGTTCGTCAGGTCCAGTTTTGTATCCAGCCTCTCACGGGGATTTCGGATGCCCCAAGGCCTGTGATGAGAAGACCAACGCCTGTGAAGAGACGACTCAACGCCTGCAATATGTTATGGCGCCGTTTTATACACAAACAATATTTATATTTAATATTTATATACTGTATAAACAATATGAATGTAAGCCAGAGGAGAACTGGCCCCCGACTGAGCCTGGGATCTCCCAAGGTTTTTTCTCCATCCAATCTGATGGAGTTTTGGTTCCTTGCCACTGTCGCCTTGCTTTTGGCTTGCTCAGTTGGGGTTATTTAATATTTAACAATATTATTGATCTGTGTTGTACTACTTTCATGTTATCACTGTGAAGTTGCTTTTATTCAATCTGTATTGTGAAAAGCGCTATATAAATAAATGTGACTTGACTTGACTTGGGCGGCCAGGGCGGTAAAGACCCCTCGGGCGGCCAGGGCGGTGAAGACCCCTTGGGTGGCCAGGGCGGTGAAGACCCATCGGGCGGCCAGGGTGGTGAAGACCCCTCGGGCGGCCAGGGCGGTGAAGACCCATCGGGCGGCCAGGGTGGTGAAGACCCCTCGGACGGCCAGGGCAGTGAAGACCCATCGGGCGGCCAGGGCGGTGAAGACCCCTCGGACAGCCAGGGCGGTGAAGACCCATCGGGTGGCCAGAGCGGTGAAGCCCCCTTAGGTGGCCAGGGCGGAGCAGACTCCGACTCAGGAACAGACCCCGGCTCAGGAACAGACACCGGCTCAGGAACAGACACCGGCTCAGGAACAGACACAATAACAGAAAAGGTCACAAGGACAGACACAAACACAGAGATAGACTCTGGGTCCGGAACCGACATGGGCACCAGCTCTGGAACAGGCATTGGCTCTGCCTCTGGAACAGGCATGGGCCCTGCCTCTGGAACAGGCATGGGCTCTGCCTCTGGAACAGGCATGGGCTCTGCCTCTGGAACAGGCATGGGCTCTGGGTCAGGTACATGAACAGTAACGACGGGCATCTCCAAAATCCGAGCCAGACTCTCCAGATAGTCCGTCACAACCTTGGCGGCCACGCCAAAGGGGATCTCTGGCTCAGTCTCAGACTGGACAGACAGGGCATGAAGAGTCTCTCGCTGGGCAGACAGGACGTGAACAGTCTCTCGCTGGGCACACGGGACATGAACAGTCTCTCGCTAGGCAGACGGAACGTGAACAGTCTCTCGCTGGGCAGACGGGACGTGAAAAGTCTCTCGCTGGGCAGACAGGACGTGAACAGTTTCTCGCTGGGCAGACGGGACGTGAACAGTCTCTCGCTGGGCAGACGGGACGCGAACAGTCTCCCGCTGGACAGGCGGGACGCGAACAGTCTCTCGCTGGACAGGCGGGACGCGAACAGTCTCTCGCTGGGCAGACGGGACGCTAACAGTCTCTCGCTGAGCAGACGGGACGTGAACAGTCTCTCGCTGGGCAGACGGGACGTGAACCGTCTCTCGCTGGGCAGACAGAACGAGAGCAGTCTCTCGCTGGACAGACGGGACGTGGACAGTCACTCGCTGGGCAGACGGGCATTTCCTCCTCCTTCTCCGTCCGCGACGGCGAGAAGTAGGTCCCGAGCTGTCCCCATAGACCGACGAAAATTGGGTAGCCCCAAACGTGGCGATGAAGTAATCCGGGCAATCCAAATAATCGTCATCCATATAATTGTCCTCCAGGTTTGCCCAGAAAAACTCCTTGTCCTCCATGCTACTGAGTCCTGATGTGGTCGGATCTTTCTGTCACGGCACGGTTAACAAAAGTGAAGGGGAGGACTCAAGTGCAGCAGAAGGGGAATATTTATTAATAAATGAAAACAAAACACAAAAACAAAAACCGACAAGGGGGAAAACATACTTCATAAAACATAAAACTTAACTGAACTGAAACACAATACACTGACCATAAACACATTGAGAATCACGAGGAACAGGGGAGACATAAGACATCCAAAAAAGACAGCAAACAAGAGGAGACTTAAAAAGCAAAAGGGAACAGGTGGAATAACTCAAACACTAATCAGGTAACGAGGGGGAGGGATCAAGCACATGGCTCAACACCCACCCACAACACCATAGCCTCATCGTGATAGGTCTGGCACCATTCACTTTTCTTCAGTAAACCATTCACTTTTCTTCAGGGGGGGGGGGGGACAAATGTTCTGTTAAAACTTCCCACTATGCAAGGTCAACAAATCTACAAATAAATAAAACTCTGAACAAACAAAATAAAAGTGAATCACTGTTACAGGAAGTCTGAGCAAGCATTGTCCTAATTTCAGTGCTTTATATGTGCTACAAAAATGCTGAGATCAACAGCTAGAAATGTTTGCACTGATGTTTACTAGTTTTTGAAAAAGAGAGAGGGAGGTGGGGACCAGCAGGATAGAGTGTCGAAACAGTTGATTATGAGTCCCATCAAGTGATCAATGATTTCATTAATAAGACGAATCATACAGCTGTAACCATGCTGACAACAGAGTGAAAAATGATCCTGTAGCACATTTACCAAACTCTTCCTCTTGGGAATTCCAGAATTACCCCCATACGCACACATCCACACATCCATTCAATAATTTCCCGTAAGTGTTACAGCCCAGCACCAATCGGAGAAAAGGGGGAGGGGGGGGGGGCAGGTCAGACGGGACAGAAAAATGAAAGGAACGTCAGGATAAACGGTTCTTACAGGGAGAGAGACAAGAAGGGGAAAGGAGAAAATCCATTTTGAGCCCCCATTTTCAATTAGGCTCCACAAGCTGTTATCACAGGTGTTGCAGAATAGGCCAGAGCGAGGGAGAGTGGCTGCTATCCGGCTGCTAAAATGAACCCTTATCTGCACGCCACAAAGATGGGCCGGGACAGACTATCTGTAAATTACTTTCCGGCCGCGCTGCTAACAGGAACTTTATTTCTGTCAGATGACATTCACCTCTATTTGCTGCTGATCATTTAAATAGCTGTCTAAAAAGAGGGATGTCACCTGCCTCTCTCTTTCTTTTCATTCTGGCTCTCCTTTCATACTTTTCTTTAATAGTTTTATGAAATACTTAAAAGCATATAAAATATTACATATTACAATTTGTTTTATATAAGTATTTTTATAGTATAGTTTAACTACTTTAAATTATTAGTGGCCTCTAGCTTGACAAGTTTCAAAGAGGCTTCCCTGACAAGGTTTACAGTGAATGCATCTCAAGTCAGTGAAAACGCAAGTTCAAACAATTTGCCTGACAACCTTCCAACGTCTTCTCACCTTTTTCTCCTCTGTTTGTCCTAACTTTCTTACTTCCCTCCCTTAGTTATTCATGCTTCCTTCATTTTTGTTCATTTCATCACTCTGGCATCCATGAAAAACTTTGATAAACCAACAATCCCGAAACTATTTTGCGCTCTCATTCTTTCTGTCTCTCTCTCTCTCTCTGAATGGCAGGTGCCTTTTTGCCCCTTTCTAATTAACAAATTATCCCATGACGACCAGGTTTATTCAGTTGAAGCGCACAGACATCGCTCTCTCTCTTTCTCACTCTCCCTCTCATGGTCCAGGCAGCAACAATAGAATCAGAGGACTTTGTGGTCCACTTGCCTAGCAAATGATTTGAGTTGAGGAGGAGGGAAAGCCCCCTTCCCTTCACCCCTTCCAAAGAGGACCAATCAGGCCATTGTGGTGGCACAGTCGGTTCCTTTGAGCTGTCAGGCCAGGGGAGCCGGTCCACAGATGAATGCTTTGCAGGCCTGCTCCAGTCTGAATCTAACCATGTGGGAATGCTCCCCACCAAGCCTGCACAATTACACACTGCGGCTAAACTTTTTCACAAACTTTTAGGCCATGTGGTGAGAGAAATAGGAGAGGAAGAAAAGTATGGAAAATGGGAAAAGAGAAATTTTCATCATATATTCTTGTATATAGTTACAGCATAGTGCAACGACAAAGTTATGGTTTTGATTCCACCTTGTAACTAAGTAACTGTGGCTATTTCAGATCTACACAGAGAATTATGAAAATATTTTGGCCATAATTTACAAATTTGTCATTAATCACAACTAACATGATTTGCCACTAAATAAGATGATTATATGATTAATTAATTACTTTTTTAAACGAATTCACAAAAAAATTCTTAACTATAAATCTTTCATTTATTTTATATAATACAATGATCTGATCAACCACCTGTATTCTTTACTTCCTATCAACACTATATCAAATAATTTATCTTAACAAGCTTGTATTTCATCCTTTTTCTAAACTCCAACTCGCACTGTGTTATTTGGGGTTTCCCCTACTGCACATCCTCCAGGTGTGCCAGGGCTGATCTTGGATCAGTTTCAGCATTTATCTAGAGGTAAAAGATTAATGTTGCACTTCTACTGGCCAATCCTGGGTCTGTTGAAAAAGGGGGGCAATTGGCCACTGACACTGTTGGGCTGCTCACAATTGCCTTTTGTTAGTCTTGAGGGGGCGGCCTGGGCAACACAGGTTAAAGTTGACGGGGTTTAGGTTACATCAGATAAGAGGTTATGGGTATTGGGAGACCAGGAGAATTTAGGGAAATTATAACCACACCAGGAATGTGTAAGCTATCTATTGGCTGAGGTAAGGCAAGTCTGTTATGATCATTAGCCCATTATGGTCTGTTGAGAGCTTGGGGTCAGGACTGCGAATCAAAGCGTATGAAACAAAAACTTGGCTACTCTCAGAATTTCAATTTAGTTTTTTTTTTATTTTGCATGCCTTATCAAGATTGTCTCTTATGGTATCTGAAAATGTCACACTAATGCTGAATCAGAAACTGATGCTGTATCAGAAACATAAAAAACTCTGAACGAAAGACAATTTCATCTTTTTTGTGAAACATAAAACTTGAGTCCCATGGAGTGTCAAGGGTGAAGGTATTCGTTTAAAAGTGATCCCCGCATCTCTCCCCTGAGTGTGGGACTGAACCCCCGCCAGATGATCACTGCAGCAAACTTTCCAAGACAAAGCTTATGTTGTTCGGAAAAGTAATTACCATTGTATTACAGAGAAAAATCCACAATCAGTAAGCTAAATTACATCCATGCTTTTTCCACAACAGAAAAGCTGTATCCCCCATCTCATTCCAAACTTTCAGCCCCCCTCCTCTAATTAATGAAAGAGAGCTGGCCATCTGGGAATGACTAACAGTAGGAAAGAGAGAGATGGGGAGGGAGCTCCTACGAGCAATTAACGATGCCCTCCTTCACAAAAAAAAAGAAAAGAAAAAAATTCTCTTTTTTTTGACTTCATGCCATATTACCAGAGGCTTTCATGTGGAGTGGTACAAAACCAGACCACTCATCAACCAAGACACACGCCCACACACCATTTGTGTAAATTATTGTGTAGAGAAGGAAAGTGTTTATCAAAACATTGATATAAAACAAAATTCTAATATCATTTTAAGAGAGTCATTTTTAGCTAATCCAGGCTGTTGCTTGCAGGGCCAAGCTAGTAATTTAAAGTCATTCTCTGACCAAAGCTGGTTTAGATGTATGATCAACTAGACTATCATTGACCTGGTAGGACCCTCTTGGTCAAGCTGATTAGAGTTTGTAGACTACTTTTAACCTGTAAAAGCAACCCAGGTGCATTGAAAAAAAAACTTTTTGTAAAATGATTTTGTTGCTGCTTGTAAGTTTTGCAGCACTTTCAAAGCGAAATGTCCAGTGTGACAATAAAAGTGTGTTGGGGTTAATTTTAAATAGATTAATTTGAATCTGGTAACATTTTGCTGCATTAGTACGTTGGTGGTTGAATGTATTATGGCAGTTTGGAAAATAAATGTGCAGTGAGTGAAGCTAAATGCAGGGCACATTTTAGGAGAGCCTCTAAGTCTGGCCAGTTGATAATACCTAGAATATCAAAATCAACTGCTGGCGGTAGGTGCTTTTCATATTTAGCACCTAAACTCTGGAACAGTCTTCCTAGCATTGTACAGGAAGCAGACACACTCTGTCAATTTAAATCTAGACTAAAGACATCTCTTTAGCCTGCCATACATGTAACTGTCCCCATTATCTTCAGTTCATAACTTCCTTTGTTGATTTTCCCGCTACATCACCATGGACGCTAACACCATTCATTACAGATGTTCGTCCTTTTAGTCATTGTGGATCAATCTCGGATCTCTTCACTCCATCTCTGCCTATCGACCTCTGGGCTCCGCCTTGGCTCCTTCCACCTTGGCTCCACCGAGAGACTCTCGGACTTGCGGCCCCACCAGGTTCCCTTGTCCTGCCACCTCTCCCTTGGTCATTCATCACACCACTACCACTATGGCCTTGTAAGCCATCAGCTGCATTCTGTCTATCCACCTCTACGGCTGCAGTGGGTTCCTCCTTCACCTCGGCGTTGCCTCTGCCTCAGCCCACTGGTACTCTGGCTTCGCCTTTGACATTAGTCACCGCAGCATCGCCTTGGTCTCCAGTGCCAGCAATGTTGATCACTTCCATCAGCTCTCCCTCTGCACCTGTGGATCCATCAGCCTCGTCTTCGTCAGTTTTCCCCCAGTTGTTGTTAGCTTCCATACCATCTTGGCTCCTCCCTCCCTCTACTCCGCCATGGGCTGTCAGCACTGACAAGCTCTGGGTCTGTGTCACTGGGACATTTCATTGTCGCTGCCGGGGTCTTGTCGTCGTCCTCCCATCAACATCCCTTCGCCTCATCCTGCCATCATCTCTCCTCTTCTGCCTCTAACCATCCCTTCGCCATCACCTCACCCACCTCCAATGCACCCTCTGGCCCTTCCTATGTAGTTCTGTTACGGCGTGAGATTGTGCCTTGCAATCTCCTTGGGGGAGTACTGTCTCCATTATCTTCAGTTCATGCCTTCCTTTGTTGATTTCCCCATTACAATATATCACCATGGACACTAACACCATTCATCACAGCTGTTCATCTTTTTCGTCAATCATCACCATGTATTTACAGTTTTTTACGATTACTATGACATATTTTTCAATACTTTTAACAATTTTCCAAAACTCTTAACACAGTTAGCACTACATCCGACTCTGTAAGCTATACTATTTAAACATTTCTTGTTGCTTTAACACATTAACAATGCATACAATTAACACAAATTTAAAATGCTTGAACTTCTTTTACACACAAGCACAAACAAGACCAAAACAATGGATTTTTACAACCAAATTTACCATTGCTTTAACACTGTATGTCAGAACAGATAACACCATGTTCTAAACCTAATCTTACAGGTTAAAGGTAAACAGCTGTTTATATTGTGAATTGAAACACAAATATACCCCCTGTATTTTATTCTATTGTTACTGAGAAACAGCTTATTGAATAATGCAAATATGGGACAATGCGGAATTTCCCAATTCCAGTGTAGTCATTGGCTGGTTTGATCCCATCAGAGGATGATGTCCCTTTTCCTTGCCCATTACTCCCCTTTCCCTTTCTAAACCTGGAGATGGAAGGTTTTTGACCATAGTCCACAGTACCTCCTGGATGAAATGGATGCTGCATCCCAGGACATCCCAGCTAAACACTGCCAGCGGTGGATAAGGAATGCCAAATGATTCTTCCCAAGAAGCCTTGCCAGAGAAGTGTGATGTGGATGAGAACATTTGGCCAAATGGAGAAGACCAGGATGATTAGAAGATGGCTTTTTCTGTTTGTACATTTTGTATTTTCACCTACAGTAATGCTGTAAATGGCAAGTATTGCATATTTTTGTTATCTTGCAGAAATATCCTGTTGCAAATAAAGCCTTTACTGCACCAATTCTGTCTCTGTCTTCTTTTTTTCATAAACTATAGATTCTATTCTGAATGAAGGCTCATTCCTTTTTTGCATTGAATTTCTACAACATATACACTCTAAAAAATGCTGGGTTGTTTCTACACAAATTTGGGTCATATATGGACAAAACCAGATTTTGGGTTACAGTAAAAATTCAATTAAAAAAAATACAGTTGAAAGTGAAAATTGAAGTTGGGTTAAAAAATTTGTCCAAATTTTACCCAAATTTGGGTTTTGCATTGTTTAGAGCAGGGGTGCCCAACCCTGCTCCTGCCGATCGACTGTCCTGCACAGTTCATCTCCAACCCTAATCAAACACACCTGCCTTTAATTTCCAAGTGACCCTGAAGACCTTCATTAGTTGCTTCAGGTGTGTTTGATTAGGGTTGGAGATAAACTGTGTAGGACAGTCGATCGGCAGGAGCAGGGTTGGGCACCTCTGGTTTAGAGTGTATGAAACAAAATGCAAACAATCGCTAAACCCCAAAAAAACAAAACTGTAGAGAAGCTTCAAAATAAACTGCAGTGCAAAACAATCTACTACTGTATTACTGTAACAATACAATATACTGTCTATTGTGTATGGGCAGACCTGACATACTGTGTATTTTATACTGTGTATAAAATAATGCAGTTTCTGTAATTTCATCTCATGTTAGTGTTTTTTATGACATTGTGCTATGATAGACTAAATGTGCCTGTTGGAAGAGAACATGTGTAAGTGTTTTGGTAGATATAGTGTATTGTGTTAGTGTATTATTGTTTTTTGAAAATTAGTGTTGGAGTTTAGTTTACAGTGTGTGATTTTGAGCATGAATAAAGGTTTTTTGGTGTGTTAAGAGTTTAGAAAATTCGTTAAAAGTACTGAAAAAATTGTCATAGCCATTGTAAAAAACTGTAAGTTCCTCCCTCGGTTCTGTTGTTTGTCGGTTGTTGTTTGTGTCTGTGTAGCTCTGTTACGCCAGTTTACTTGCTATCTGATTAAACTTCTTATATGTGTTAATCCTGTCTTCTGTAGTTTTCATTGAGTGACAGTAACATATTATCAGTTTCTGTAATTCAAATAATTTAAAATGACAACAGGGCAGCATAAACTAGGCCATTTGGAACAGGAAACCACATAGGAAAGAAAATCTAAAGTGTGATAACTTTAACATCAAATGGAGACTTTTACTTGAGTCTAATGCTTCTCACACTTGTCTCCTTTGACAAAAAACTCTAACACTCTCACAATGGTCTGTTTTAAAGTTTTTTTAATACTTTATAAAACTACACGTTAAACATTAGTTAAACATGAGTAAACAGTTAATTCATCATTCATAAAGCATTAATAGACATTAATAAGCAGTTTATAAATACAGCTATAAATGCTTTCTTTGTTTAATTTAATTTGTTTATTAATTGCATTTTCATCCTTTATTAATGATCAATTAATCATTTCTAAATGAAGAATTGCATTTTTATAAACCAGTTATTTAAGAGTTGTCAGTGATTCATAAGATTACTTAGAATGCTTAAGTAAATGATTAATAAACTATTTAAATGTACTTTCATACATCTTATTATTTAGACATATAACAATGGTTACTTAGTGTGTTGATTAATGCTTTATTAACATGTATGCTGTAATTCAGGGTTAATTCGGGTAGTTATAAAGCATTCAGTATTGGTCAGTTAACTATGTTTGTGAGCTCATCTAAAGTGAGAACTATTCATGCTTTGTAAAGCATTTATAAAGGAGATTTAAAGGCTGTTAAATATTTCTATGTTCTGTATCACTGTGTTGTGTTTGTTACATTTTACTGTTTAGAAGATTGATGCGCCTTTAAATCTCCTTTATAAATGCTTTACAAGGCACGAATAGTCCTGCACTTTAGATGAGCTCACAAACATAGTTAACTGACCACTACTAAATGCTTTATAACTACCTGTATTTATAACACAGTCTCATCCCAAAAAGTCATATAACTGACGTCTTGGGACGTTTTTTGACCATACGTCAATATCCGCCTTTTTAGGGCCCCCTTAAACGTCGGTAGATGGCGATCCCGGGCCGTCATACAACTGACGCTTTACCTTTAACGTCAGTTAGGTGACGGGTTAGGTTTAGGGTTAAGTTTAGGTCTGGGGTAGAGTTAGGATCCCATAACCTCATCTACCGACGTTTAAGGGGGCCCTAAAAAGGCGAATATTGACGTATGGTCAAAAGACGTCCCAAAACGTCAGTTATATGACGTCTTGGGATGAGACCGGGTTGGTATTTACTACATTTACTTACACATTCTAAGTGATCTTATGAATGACTGACAACTCTTAAATAACTGGTTTGTAAATAATGCTATACTTCATTTAGAAATTATTAATTGATCATTAACAAAGTATGAAAATACAATTATTAAACGCATTATAGATATGCTTATAAATCAATTAAAAAAAACATTTATAGCTGTATTTATAAACTGCTTATTAATGTCTATTAATGCTTTATAAATGATGAATTAACTGTTTACTCATGCTTAACAAAATGATTAATTGTGTGCAGTTATTATAAAGTGTTACCCAGCTGGGTATTATGGTGCCAGTTGGTTAAATTTAGCATAGTTGCATATAGTAACCCAATAACTAGTTTGAATAAGTATCAATTAACCAAAGAGCAATCAGTCTTACTTTTCAAATTCAAATTAAACAGATCTAACTTTTTATTTAAATGGTTCAAATGACTCATTTAAATGAATAAAAACGTTTTTACCAGGCTTAAGGACAACATTTAGATTACTAACTTTTACAGTTTTTTTTCAATTGCTAAACGACAGTGAGCACAACTGGAGCTACATATGCAAAACTCTAACTCCAGTCTGCACAGCAGCAGTTCACGTGGACCAAACTCTATTTTGTTTTTCATTGCTTGAACACAGTTTTCAAAACTCTACACACTTATTCCATGCCTTTAACCACAACCTGCAAAACACTGTGGATTTACAGCACTTTGTTCAAATGCTAACACACTGCTGTCAAAACTGTGAACCACACATTCAAAACAGAATAGATTTCAGCCTTATGCCTTTCACACACTGCTGATTTTCAAACAATTTCAGCTGAAAGGCTGACAACTTTTGGCCTAGTTTAGACCCTAAAGCATCAAATTAACTTATAAGCTCAAATTAAGCATTATATGACCCCTTTAATACTCTCTCATTTGTCTCCTCTAAAGTTTCAGAAGAGATCTCAATAACATCACACACTGTGCTCAGAAATGTTTTCCTTAGCTAGAGACTCTGGATCTTGTCTCCTCTAAAGATACAGAATATAAGTATGAGCACAGTGTGTCAAGTTACTGAGATCTCTTCTGAAACGTTAGAGGAGACAAGTGTGAGACCATTGGAGCCTTTAGTTTAGGAGAAAAAACTGAGGACAGTGTGTGATGTAATTGAGATCTCTTCTGAAACTTTTAAGAAGAAAAATGTGAGAGTGTTAGAGTTTTTGTCTCAGGAGAAAAGTTTGAGAAGCAGGAGACTCAAGCAAAAGTCTCCATTTGATTTTAAAGTAACCTAATTTCTTTCTAGGAGATACATTTGAGATGTTAAAGAGATCTCACTTTTGATTTTTCTTTCCTATGGGTCAGGCCACCAAAATGCTGTTGTCGTTTAAATTAATGGCCTGAATTAAAAGACATTAAAAGATTTCTATTTTCAGTTGAAAACGTTAGCGTTGGTACCAATGATTTTTACAAATAAAATTTATCAATCAAAAACTTACTTAAGCTGGAAAATGACTTTCTTTTAGAGATACTGTACAGCCAAAACAATCTTTGTTGCATTAAATTCCTGTTATCACCTATTATGTAAAGCTGGTTCAAAACAATCTGTATTGCAAAAAAGCACTATATAAATAAAGGTTACTTGACATGACCTAAATTTCTACCCAGCCCCCCCTAAATATTTGCACTTAACTCCATAATATGTGCACTAATTCATGATCACTGGGAGGGATCGATCAATGGAAAACTTGTTAAGTCTTTAAAATTTTAACATCCAACAAATTATACACTTCACCTTTAAATAAAAAATAAAAAAACAGAATGAATGGAGAATAGAAGTTTGAGCCTGACAAGTAGTTAAAGCAGAAGTTTGAGGTTGAAGTGTTGAAGCTATACCATTGGAGGTTGTGCTGGAGGCCACGGCCTTCTCACTAATGTCGGCACGGGTGGACGCGCTCTTGGTGGCTACAATGGTCTCCACTCTCTTCTTCTTCTCTGCTGCAGAACTGGTCTGGGACTGGGTTTCCATGACAAATGTGCATTCCTCAGTACCTCATCAAGACAGGATACCTGCCGGGTAAAAAGTGTCCCAAAGGTTGGAGGTCAGTGGTCAGAGAAAAAAACATTTAAATTAACAACAATAAATCTCATTAACAAATAACACACAATTAATAACAATCAATGAATTAATGCATAGACAAAAAATTTTGTTTTCCCAAATTCCTTACAGAAACCATATAAAATAAAAAAATTTCCCTTTTACCGTAAATGGAGACTGAATGGAGACATTTGCTTTAGTTTCCTGCCTGTCAGATTTTTCTCCTCAGAGTAAGTTACTAATAATCACACATATTAAGATTTCAACAAAGTATCAAACTATGCTCCAGTAGACTAATATGTCAACTATTGACTCTGCTGAGCTTATTGAAAGTGCAATAACATTCTACTCAAAAACATTTTACGCAAGTGTTATTGGGGAGTTATGTGAAAAAGCATGAAGAACAAGGAATTTGGTAACACCTTTGGAATGAGATGGCACAGGCCAGGTCAATGGGATTATGAGTGAAAAGGTCCCGGTCTTAATTGGTGCAGATGACTGGTCGGCCGCCCCATAGAGCACACAAAAGACACAATAGCTATGAGTGGACACAAGCTTGCCATATTTGATTGTCCGAAGGAATGTGTATGTCCCAATCTCTCTCCATATGTTCCCTTCCCTTCTATCCTTACTTTTTTAGTCCATGTCAAATGGATTACCTCATAATTTTCCTCTTTCACTCTTATCCACTTGCTCTTTTCTTGGGATTTGAGGAAAATGAACTGAGAAGGGAAAAATCTCGCTCCAAATTATTATTTTTTTTCCCAATTTGTTTGTACTTTATTGTCTCTCACACATGCACGCACGCGCACACACACACAGACACACACACACACACACAAGTGTCCTGCACTGACATAGCACTTTATACAATACAGATAGTTTCAAAGTAACTTTACAGTTATAAAGAGGTTGATTCAGTTGATTCAGTTTGGTTCAAAAACTGTGTAAAGTTTCTCATTTGTTAATTAAGCTATAAAGTACTATTACATACTATTATAAGTACATACTATTAATTACTTTAGCTATAAAGCAGTGATGTCATCATCCAGCTCCGGTCAGTTCTTATCCAATAGTGTCAATGCTGTCAAGTCAATAATATTACTGCTTTTTAAGTGTCCTCAACTAAGCAAGCAGAGGCAAAAGTGGTAAGGAACCCAAACACCATCAGGTGGCGGAATGGAGAAAAAAACCCTTGGAAGAAACCAGGCTCAGTTAGGGGACCAGTTCTCCTCTGTCCAAATGAAAAAATAAAATAAATTCGTGTGATCATGATTCCAGGCTGCATGACAAGTCAGATTGTCGATTGATATTCAAAATATTTAATCCAGCTCCTTCTGCTTAGAGATCAGATACATCAGTTGAAGCTGGCCATAGGGGTCTGTGCAGAGGACTTTTCTGGATCTTGTGGTCTTCATTGAGGTTCTGTGTAAAAATTAAACCCAAATTCTTGATAACTGGAAGGTTTATTTTTTTACTTTTTTATTTGTTTTTGCAAACCAGGATTGTTAACAGATGTTGTGTTGAGAGGTCAAACGTCTCGGGTTATGACTATAACCCTTGTTCTCTGAGAAGGGAACGAGACACTGCGTCGATAAAATTGACTCTTTGGGGACGCTCCCTAAGCGTGCGCCTCTGAAGTATGAATGAAACTAATCCAATCCTGATTGGTGTTGCGTCATGACGTAACATGTGACGGCATACCCGGAAGTATAAAAGTGACGCTGTCACAACACACACTAGCCTCGCGATGAAGCAAGACGCTCAAGGGTCTAAAGGGGCATGGCAACACGACGCAGTGTCTCGTTCCCTATCGAGGGAACTCAACACTGCGTCGATAAAATCGACTCTTTGGGGACGCTCCCTAAGCGTGCGCCTCTGAAGTATGAATGAAACTAATCCAATCCTGATTGGTGTTGCGTCGTGACGTAACATGTGACGGCATACCCGGAAGTATAAAAGTGACGCTGTCACAACACACACTAGCTTTCGCTCTTCAGCAAGCGCTTTATGTTGAAACTGTCTGTCTTATTTGGTGTTGTTTGTCTTATTATTGAAAGAAAGTATGGCCAGTGAACAATTCAAGAGGTGTGTGCATCCCTGTCCTCGTTACATCACGGGTGGGGACGCACACTCTCTCTGTGTGTATTGTTTGGGAGTGCAGCACGCACGGGCAGCTCTCGAGGGGGCTGCTTGTGAAATGTGTGAGGCTTTGCCTATTAGAGTGCTGCGCTCCCGGCTGGCGTGCTTTGACGAGCACGGTCAGGCTCGCGTTCCCCAGGGTTCCGGTCCCGCATATGTCGAGGCGATGCGGCGACTGAGATCCTGGGGTTCGCAGCGGGATCTGGCGGAGGAGAGTGAGAATGCTGAGGCATTTTCTCGCTCGCCATCGGCTGATCCCGCAGCCTCTGAGAGTGGTGTGGGAGCCCGCGCTGCGGTTTCTCCTACCCGCGATCAGGTCCCGGTGCTTGAGCTGTCTACTTCTGAGGAAGGGGACGTGCTCAGCATCGATGCGGACGACCGTGATCTCAGCACGCCATCACGCGGCCTGGGTTATGAGGCTGGTGGAGGTTGTGACACGCGCTGTGGCCAGACTAAACATCAGCTGGCCACAACATGAGCAGGAAACGCAAGTCACCAGTAAAATGGACGAGCGTTACCTGCAGCGCAGGTCACAGCCTCACCGCCGGGGTCTGCCGTTTTTCCCTGATCTCCATAAAGAGATCTCGAGAACGTGGGAAAGACCGCATTCGTCCCGTATTTCGAGTCCCAATGTAATAGATTACAGCAATGTTATGGGGGCTCGAGATATGGGATATGGGAAGATGCCGAAGGTGGAGGAGGCTTTAGCGAGCTATCTCTCTCCCGAATCGGCGTCTTCCCTAAAGACCCCGGTGTTGCCTAGTAAGCCCTGCAGAGAGACATCTGCATTGGTGGGCAGGGCTTACATGGCGGCGGGTCGGGCTGGTTCGTGTCTGCACTCAATGGCGATTTTGCAGGCATACCAGGCCGACCTCCTGAAAGATTTGGATGAGGGGGAGGGGCCTACTCCTGAAGATGTCGCGGAGTTGAGGAAGGCCGCAGATTTGTCTCTCCGGGCCACTAGGGAAGCGGCCAGCGCTATTGGCCGCTCTATGGCGGCCATGGTGGCCACGGAGAGGCATCTGTGGCTGAACTTATCCGGTATTAAAGAAAAGGATAGGTCCTTCCTGCTGGATGCGCCGCTTTCGGCTTCTGGCCTGTTCGGCGACGCCGTTAATTCGGTTGTCGACAGGTTTCAGGAGTCGAGAAAACAATCTGCGGCGTTCCAGCAGTACCTCCCCCGGAAAGCGAAGGCCAAATCTAGTAGGGGGGGGCAAAGCAAGCAGCCCCAGCCATCAGCCAGCTCCTCCCACAGGGCAGAGCAGAAGGAGAGCGTTTCCTCTAGAGCCCCCCCTCCTGGGTCTTGGCAACAGAGGAAACGCTCCCAAAAACCGAAGTCCTCCAGCCAGAGGGGCGACCTGAGGGACGTCATTCAAGCTAAGAGGACTTCGGAAAAGAGGTCCTAGCCAAGGCAGGACTTCAGAGGGCTGCCCCCTCCGCAGTGAGACAACCGAGGTTGTTCTCACAACGGGGCCCTCTAGGAAAAGATGCAGGTCCGCCGTTAACAGCGCTTCGGGCCGCATCAATTTCCAGCGAAAAGACACCAGAGGCCAGCCTCGAGAGGCTGGTACCCTTAGCAGATTTTGTAGAGGGATGGTATCATCTTCCCAACATATCTCCATGGGTCCTGCAGATAATACGAGTTGGGTACAGACTGCAGTTCGCGCACCGCCCCCCCAAGTTCTCTGGGGTGGTGCTCACTGCGGTGGTCCCAGAGCAGGCTCAGGTGCTGGAACAAGAAGTACAGACTCTGCTGTCGAAAGGAGCCATAGAACGTGTTCTTCCGGTAGACAGGGAGTCCGGGTTTTACAGCCGGTACTTTATAGTTCCAAAGAAGGATGGGGGGTTAAGGCCAATTTTGGATCTCAGGGTGTTGAACCGGTCTCTGAGAAAGTTCAAATTCAGAATGTTGACCATTCCAACAATCGTGAGTCAAATCAGATCCGAGGACTGGTTTGTCACGATAGATCTGAAAGACGCCTATTTTCACATCTCCATCCTTCCTTGTCACAGGAGGTACCTGAGGTTCGCTTTCGGGGGCGAAGCATACCAATATCGGGTTCTTCCGTTCGGCCTAGCACTCTCTCCCCGCACATTTACCAAGTGTATGGACGTGGCCCTTGCTCCACTGAGACTTCAGGGGATTCGCGTATTGAATTATCTCGACGACTGGCTTATTTTGGCCCAGTCTCGGGAGATGGCAGTTCGGCATCGAGATGTCGTTCTTGGCCATATTCAAAAATTGGGGTTAAGACTCAATTTGAAGAAGAGTGTGCTAGAACCGTCCCAGGGCACGACCTTTTTGGGAGTCGTGTGGAACTCGATTACAATGCAGGCACGTATGTCTCCCGCACGTATCGAGTCAATTCTGGCGATGGTGTCCAGGGTGAGGCTAGGTCAGGCCGTCACTGTGAAACACTTTCAAAGGATGCTGGGCCTCATGGCAGCGGCATCCAACATTATTCCTCTGGGCCTCCTTCACATGAGGCCCCTCCAGTGGTGGTTGAAGACCAAGGGGTTCTCACCCAGAGTAACGCGCAAGTGCCTTCAGTCTCTGCAAATATGGAAGAAGCCTTGGTTCCTATCCCAAGGGCCAGTGTTGGGGGTGTCATGTCGCCGGGAAACCGTTTCGACAGACGCCTCCCTTACGGGCTGGGGCGCGGTCATGGACGGCCGCTTTACCAGGGGTCTGTGGCAGGACCATCATCGCACTTGGCATATAAATTGCCTGGAGATGATGGCGGTATTCAAGGCTTTGAGGAGCTTCCTCCCAGACATCGAGGGTCGCCACGTCCTTATACGTACGGACAATACGTCAGTGGTGGCCTATCTGAACCGACAGGGGGGACTCAGATCGCGCCCTCTGTGCAAACTGGCGCATCAGATTATCCTTTGGTCCCAGGGAAAGATATTGTCAATAAGGGCAATGTATATCCCAGGGGTTCAGAATCGGGGAGCAGACATCCTGTCGAGGCAGGGGCTGAGGCCCGGGGAATGGAGACTTCATCCGGATGTGGTGAAGTCGATAGGGGAGAGGTTCGGACCGATGGAAGTGGATCTGTTTGCGTCTCGAGAGACGTCCCACTGTCCACTTTGGTTCTCCCTCTCACATCCAGCCCCGCTGGGGTTGGATGCCATGGTACAGGCTTGGCCGAGGCTTCGCCTGTATGCTTTCCCCCCGATCGCTCTGCTCCCTGGGGTCCTGGAGAGGGTCCGTCAAGAGGGCATCAGTCTACTTCTGGTTGCCCCGAGATGGCCGACACGAGTATGGTTCTCGGATATAATATCACTCCTCATAGCTCCGCCATGGCCGATTCCTCTGAGGAGGGATCTATTGTCTCAGGCGGAGGGCACAATCTTCCACCCTCGCCCAGAGTTGTGGAAGCTGTGGGTCTGGCCTCTGAGGGGGTTCAGTACCTAAATGCTGGCTTATCAGCTGAGGTGGTTGAAACCATACTTAGCTCTAGGGCCCCATCTACCAGGAGATTATATGGCCTCAAGTGGAAGGTGTTTCACACTTGGTGTGGAGAACGAAGGTTGGATCCAGTAAACTGCCCAGTGGCTTCAGTTCTGGAATTCCTTCAGGATCGTTTCTCTGCGGGTCTCTCCCCGTCCACTCTTAAGGTGTACGTGGCTGCCGTTTCGGCTTTCCACGCGCCAGTAGATGGTGGACCTCTGGGGAGGCACCAATTGGTCATTAGGTTTCTCCGTGGTGCTTGGAGGATGAGGCCGGCGATCAGGTCCAGGGTGCCTGCCTGGGATCTGGCAATAGTTCTGGAAGGGTTGTCCCTCGCTCCCTTCGAACCTTTAGAGTCGGCTTCGCCTAAGGACTTAACGCTGAAAATGGTCTTTCTCTTAGCGATTACCTCTCTTAAGAGGGTGGGAGATCTCCAGGCCCTGGCGGTAACGCCAGCTTGCTTGGAGTTTGCCCCTGGCAAAGTAAAGGCCTTT
The DNA here is from genome assembly GCF_988280905.1 of Pimephales promelas. Lineage (NCBI taxonomy): Eukaryota > Metazoa > Chordata > Actinopteri > Cypriniformes > Leuciscidae > Pimephales > Pimephales promelas. Next base: position 8,119,468 of record NC_142790.1, read on the forward strand.
TTGCACCCGAGTCCGGGCTACGTGCCTAAAGTTCCTTCGAGTACGGCTCGCTCTGTAGTCCTTCAGGCATTCCATCCTCCACCTCATGTGTCGGCGGGAGAAGAGAGGCTTCACTTGCTCTGCCCCGTCAGAGCTTTGAGTGTATACTTGGAAAAGTCTGCTTCTTGGAGAAGATCTGACCAGTTGTTAGTATGCTTTGGGTCACCTAAGAGGGGGCTCCCGGCGACCAAACAAACTATAAGTAACTGGATTGTCCAGTCTATTACTGAGGCTTACAAGGTGCGTGGGGTTCCTTCACCTTTGGCCTTAAGGGCTCACTCGACTAGAGGCATGGCTTCCTCTAGGGCCCTTCTGTCGGGAGTACCTCTGCAGGAGATTTGTGAGGCAGCCGGCTGGGCTACCCCGCATACTTTCATCAGGTTTTACAGTCTCAGCCTTCCCAGTACGCCCGGTGCACACGTACTCGGCCCTTGCTGAGTGCCTAATCAGTTTCACTCTGGGGCGGGTCTGTTCGGTGCGTGGCCTAGTGGGTACTCGTTCCCCAAAGAGTCGATTTTATCGACGCAGTGTTGAGTTCCCTCGATAGGGAACGTCTCGGGTTATGACTATAACCCTTGTTCCCTGAGAAGGGAACGAGACACTGCGTCGTGTTGCCACGCCCCCTTTTCAGACCCTTGAGCGTCTTGCTTCATCGCGAGGCTAGTGTGTGTTGTGACAGCGTCACTTTTATACTTCCGGGTATGCCGTCACATGTTACGTCACGACGCAACACCAATCAGGATTGGATTAGTTTCATTCATACTTCAGAGGCGCACGCTTAGGGAGCGTCCCCAAAGAGTCGATTTTATCGACGCAGTGTCTCGTTCCCTTCTCAGGGAACAAGGGTTATAGTCATAACCCGAGACGTTCCCTTCTCAGGGAACAAGGGTTATAATCATAACCCGAGACGTTCCCTATCGAGGGAACTCAACACTGCATCGATAAAATCGACTCTTTGGGGAACGAGTGCCCACTAAGCCATGCACCGAACAGACCAGCCCCAGAGTGAAACTGATTAGGCACTCAGCAAGGGCCGAGTACGTGTGCACCGGGCGTACTGGGAAGGTTGAGACTATAAAGAATGAAAGTATGTGGGGTAGCCCAGCCAGCTGCCTCACAGATCTCCTGTAGAGGTACTCCCGAAAGAAGGGCCCTAGAGGAAGCCATGCCTCTAGTTGAGTGAGCCCTTAAAGCCAAAGGTGAAGGCAACCCACGCACCTTGTAAGCCTCAGTAATAGCCTGGACAATCCAGTTACTTAAAGTCTGTTTGGTCACCGGGAGCCCCCTCTTAGGTGACCCAAAGCATACTAACAACTGGTCCGATCTTCTCCAAGAAGCGGACCTTTCCAGGTATATACTCAAAGCTCTGACGGGGCAGAGCAAGTGAAGCCTCTCTCCTTCCGCCGACACAAGAGGTGGAGGATGGAATGCCTGAAGGACTATAGAGCGAGCCGTATTTGAAGGAACTTTAGGCACGTAACATGGACTAGGGTGCAAAAAAGCCTTTACTCTGCCAGGGGCAAACTCCAAGCAAGCTGGCATTACCGCCAGGGCCTGGAGATCTCCCAACCTCTTAAGAGAGGTAATCGCTAAAAGAAAGACCATTTTTAGTGTTAAGTCCTTAGGCGAAGCCGACTCTAAAGGTTCGAAGGGAGCCAGGGATAACCCTTCCAGAACTACTGCCAGGTCCCAGGCAGGAACCCTGGACCTGGTCACCGGCTTCATCCTCCAAGCACCACAGAGAAACCGAATGACCAACTGGTGCCTCCCCAGAGGTCCACCATCTACTGGCGCGTGGAAAGCCGAAACGGCAGCAACGTACACCTTAAGAGTGGACGGGGAGAGACCCACAGAGAAACGATCCTGAAGGAATTCCAGAACTGAAGCCACCGGGCAGTTCACTGGATCCAACCTTTGTTCTCTACACCAAGTGAGAAACACATTCCACTTGAGGCCATATAATCTCCTGGTAGATGGAGCCCTAAAGCTAAGTATGGTTTCAACCACTCCAGCTGATAAGCCAGCATTCAGGTACTGAACCCCCTCAGAGGCCAGACCCACAGCTTCCACAGCTCTGGGCGCGGGTGGAAGATTGTGCCTTCCGCCTGAGACAACAGATCCCTCCTCAGAGGAATCTGCCACGGCGGAGCTATGAGGAGTGATATTATGTCCGAGAACCATACTCGTGTCGGCCATCTCGGGGCAACCAGAAGTAGACTGATGCCCTCCTGACGGACCCTCTCCAGGACTCCCGGGATCAGAGCGATCGGGGGAAATGCACACAGGTGAAGCCTCGGCCAAGCCTGTACCATGGCATCCAACCCCAGTGGGGCTGGATGTGAGAGGGAGAACCAAAGTGGACAGTGGGACGTCTCTCGAGACGCAAACAGATCCACTTCCATTGGTCCGAACCTCTCCCATATCGACTTCACCACCTCCGGATGAAGTCTCCATTCCCCGGGCCTCAGCCCCTGCCTCGACAGGATGTCTGCTCCCTGATTCTGAACCCCTGGAATATACATTGCCCTTATTGACAGTATCTTCTCCTGGGACCAAAGAATAATTTGATGCGCCAGTTTGCACAGAGGGCGCGATCTGAGTCCCCCTTGTCGGTTCAGATAGGCCACCACTGACGTATTGTCTGTCCGTATTACAGTTTTTTTCAGTCGCTAACAAGCATTTGTCCAAACAGTTGTCACATTTTCAAAACTCTAAACACAATTAGCACAACATCGATCTTTTGTGGCCATACCATTCACACATTTCATGTTGTTTTCACACAATATGCAGTCAGTGAACACATTTCCACAATGCTTACATTTTCTTAACAGACAAGCTATACCTCCCAACAAAATTATGGATTGTTTTTGTAGTATTTACAAATCTTAACACACACCATCCCAAAATAGCAAAAACAATATTCCAAACCTTAGATGCAGTATAAAAACCTCTGCTTCTGCAATGATATCAGTTTAAAAACAATATATCTCAGCTGATAATAAACAAAACAAATTTAATAATTGACCCACAGCTTATTTATGTTGGGTTATGTTGGGTTTATGTTATTAGATTCAGTGGCAGGGTTTATTTTTTTTTTCTATTACATTGACTCTTATACAGTAAAAGGAGGCCATTACAGTAAAGAGTAATGTTTTTGGAAACAGAAAAAGACAAACACTGTAACGTCTGGATGAGGAAGAGTAAGAGCAAGGGGCCCAGGGAGAAGAGCAGGCCCAGTGACAGATGCAGTGAGAGATACAGTGGGAGGTGCAGTGAGAGATCCAGTGAGAGGTGCGGTGAGAGGTGCAGTGAAAGATGCAGTGAGAGATGCAGTGAGAGATACAGTGAGAGGTGCAGTGAAAGATGCGATGCAGTGAGAGGTGCTGTGAGAGGTGCAGTGAGAGATGCAGTGAAAGGTGCAGTGAGAGGTGGAAAAAAAACTTTAAAAAAATATTTGTTTTTTACTGGAATGCTTTTGAATGTAAACATTACTGTACGTGGACAGTTCCCAACCAACAAATGTAGTGTAAAAAAGGTGGATTACATATTTTTCGTGCAAATACCTGTAAAACTGAAACATCAAAGTCTATGCAGTTTTTGTAATGTCAACAATAGCCAGTATTTTGAAACCTGGGGCTCGTTCTTCGTACGTTGCTTAAAACATCCGAGATCAAATGAGACATCCAAGATAATATCATCGTGCTAATCATGATCCGGCTAATTGGGTTCTTCGAACACACCTGTTGTTTATGATTAGTATTGCTGGATTGAGTTATCTGAGATAACTGCGCGTTCTCGCGTTGGTTTAAAAGGGGACATGTATCGATAGCAGAACCAGTGATCAGCAACGGTGCAATTGGCTGTTCAGCTTGGCCAAAGAACACACCCAGTTTTTCCTCCCAAGCAGAGCAAACGCTTTTAATGCAAGGTTATGCCGAATTTCAGTCTTTAATTAAAACGCCAGGAACACCTCAAAGTGTGCAAAAGCCAGGAGAGAGTGCTGGCAAAAGTAGAAGACAAATTAAATGCGTTTGTGGTGGCCATGTTAGATGTTTTAATAACTTATTATTATTATTATTTTATTTTTATTTTCATAATTTCATAATTACTTTGTTCATTGTAATGTCGAGTCACCACACTATAATAATGGACATGGTGAAAGTGAACTAAAAAAATATTCTACTTAGGCCTAATGGTAATTTTACTAGGCCTTATAGGCCTACTAGTCTCTTTTAAAAAGGCACTGTTAAATAAATAATTGTCTGTTTATAAAAGCAAAGGAAAAAGGCTGAGAAAAAAATAATAATGATGCTCCTGACCCTGGCAGAAGAGCTGACCCTTGGGTTGAATGTGAATTTCAGCTCTTCCAGACCCACATCAGGGACCAGTAGCAGCACCTTCATTACTGGGAAATGAGATTTAAATTATCTTTGTACACTGTGAAATAATTTGTTGCTGCATTAAATCCGAATTATAATCCGAATTAGACCTATAATCCGAATTGGCTAGTCATTTCAACTGTTAAATCTTGAGTAATGATAAATTGCTTTGTCTTGTGAAAGTAAAAACTGATAAACTTATGTTAATGTAAAAATATTTTGCCATGAGTTATCAATCACATTGCACTTGGGAGTGAAGAAAACTTCTCAGATGACTGTCCTTTGGAGGAAGTACTTTAATTTAATTGATGGCTTTAATTGATTTATACTTGTGCCTATATATGCCTATTATTTCTGACAGGAGTCACATGTACAGAAAGGCCTACAGAAGAGTCTGCACACAGCAGTGATACAGGGGTGGGCAGTGTAGAGACAACCTTTCCTTTTTATTTGTTGCATGAGGCATGTGTGACACAAACGACACAGGGTGAAATATGTTCCCTATATGTGTCTTCAACAGAAAATAGAGTATTTTGAAAAAACAAAAATCAGGGGGAGAAATAGAACTTGACTAAGTTGCACTAGAAATAGAGTTGCTTCAAAATATACTTCAGAGTAAAATACACTAGGCCTATTTCACACAGAGTACTATTGCTGACCTTAATATCTCTTTTAAAAATATGACTGAATAACTGGCTTTTCTTTATAAAGAACTATTGAAATAAAACTCTAAGCATTTTGCAAATTTGTCTTGTCTTTTATTTTAGGCTTAATATTTTTTTCATTTATTTTTTATGTTTCTGATGTTGGCAATGTTGTGTAATATGGCACATGTCACAGGCCCAGTCAGGTGCAACCCTCAGGCTTTTCAGACCCTGAAATCTTCCCTTTAGTTGGCCAAAGGTCATTTCATTGTGTGCCCTTGTCCTAGAGCTGCATTGTAACTGGTCTGGGGTTTGGGTCAGGGAATGGGGTCATAAAACACCTGTCTCCTCCATGCAGGATCCTGTTGTTATCGCCTGTATAATGGAAAAATGCAGTTCTCAGCATAAGTGTATGTAATACCGTGAGTTTGATAATTATAATTTTCCTAACCACGTTCAAATAATGTGCATAAATGTGAATCTCTGAAAGTTCTTGAGTCATGCAGAGATCCTGGCCATTTTGCTTTCACACTGATTTGTGATATGGAACATGGTCACACACCATCTAAGTTTACTCAGTCAACTGCCTTTTAAAAATATTGATATAATATTATAATCTGGAATTAAAAAAAAAATTTAATAGTAACTTTTACATTATAACTTTTACATTACAATAGTAATTTTTACACATTTACATTGTGAGCCCCCTTTCTCCTCACAAAATCCCTTCATTGAGGGGAACGTGTGTGCAGTCTACAGTGTATGGCACCAATCACGTAAGTTAAGCCTGAGGGACTGTAAGTCATAATCGGCACGGTGATTGCATTATCTTCATTAAAAATTATAATATACCCTAAGTTGGCAAAAAAAACTAAGCGCGCTAGGTAAACTTTGCGAATGGCATGACAGAAAGCTTCTCCGCATCTCCAATAGTGTAAAGGAAGCCACTCGCAAAGAATTTTAGGGCGATGCAAACATTTTTGTTGAATACATTGTTGTTGAAGCCCGGCATCGAATCGAACATTAATGTGCATTTACAACAAAATAAAGTATAAACAACACCCTCACGACGATCGTTTCACGAGAAAAAAAAAATAATCTCAGAAATTAGACTACACTAACGAGCTGCGCTAAAGAACTCAAGTCCAGGAACAAGTCCAGGATGAGCGTCGAAGAACCAAACGATCCAAGATCATGGCAAATCGCCAACAATCAAATCCAGCTAACCGAGTTAGCGAGGTACGAAGAACGAGCCCCTGGTGTACTTTGATTGACTGCATGTACCTTGTGAAGTGAAAACAAGTGTTATTCTTTGACAGAATAATTTCATTTTGAGTAAGTTGTCCAGTGTTTTGGTAAAGTTAGTGTGTGCAGAGAAATATGTATTCTATTTTGAAATGAAGAGTTAGTGTATATTTAACAAAATGTGTTTTTGAGAAGAAAATGATCCATTTGGCCAATTGTGTTTTGTAGGTGTGAGTCTGTGTTAAGAGTTTAGAAAAAGTATCTGAAGTATGGGTAAGCGCTTGTTAGCGATTGAAAAAAAACTGTAAGACGTGGCGACCCTTGATGTCTGGGAGGAAGGTCCCTTAAAGCCCTGAACACAGCCATCATCTCCAGGCAATTTATATGCCAAGTGCGATGATGGTCCTGCCACAGACCCCTGGCAAAGCGGCCGTCCATGGCCGCGCCCCAGCCAGTAAGGGAGACGTCTGTCGAAACGGTTTCCCGGCGACATGACACCCCCAACACTGGCCCTTGGCATAGGAACCAAGGTTTCTTCCATATTTGCAGAGAATGAAGGCACCTGCGCGTTACTCTGATCATACGAAACGGATTCCCTTTGGGGGAGAACCCCTTGGTTTTCAACCACCACTGGAGGGGCCTCATGTGAAGGAGGCCCAGAGGAATAATGTTGGATGCCGCTGCCATGAGGCTCAGCATCCTTTGAAAGTGTTTCACAGTGATGGCTTGGCCCAGCTTCACCCTGAATACCATCGCCAGAATTGACTCGATATGTGCAGGAGACATTCGTGCCTGCATTGTAGTCGAGTCCCACACGACTCCCAAAAAAGTCGTAGTCTGGGATGGGTCTAGCACACTCTTCTTTAAATTGAGTCTTAATCCCAATTTTTGAATATGGCCAAGAACGACATCTCGATGCCGAACTGCCATCTCCCGACACTGAGCCAGGATAAGCCAGTCGTCAAGATAATTCAATATCCGAATCCCTTAAAGTCTCAGTGGAGCAAGGGCCACGTCCATACACTTGGTGAATGTGCGGGGAGAGAGTGCTAGGCCGAACGAAAGAACCCGATATTGGTACGCTCCGCCCCCGAAAGCGATCCTCAGATATCTCCTGTGACATGGAAGGATGGAGATGTGAAAATAGGCGTCTTTCAGATCTATCGTGACAAACCAGTCCACGGACCTGATTTGACTCACGATTGTTGGAATGGTCAATATTTTGAACTTGAACCTCTTCAGAGATCGGTTCAACACCCTGAGATCCAAAATTGGCCTTAAACCCCCATCCTTTTTTGTAACTATAAAGTACCGGCTGTAAAACCCGGACTCCCTGTCTACCGGAAAAACACGTTCTATGGCTCCTTTCAACAGCAGAGTCTGTACTTCTTGTTCCAGCACCTGAGCCTGCTCTGGGACCACCGTAGTGTGCACCACCCCAGAAAACTTGGGGGGGGGGGGCGGTGCGCGAACTGCAGTCTGTACCCAGCTCGTATTATCTGCAGGACCCATGCAAATATGTTGGGAAGATGATACCATCCCTCTACAAAATCAACTAAGGGTACCAGCCTCTCGAGGCTGGCCTCTGGTGTCTTCAGAGTATCTTTTTCGACTACCTGAAGCTGAATACTGGCAGGCTGTAGACGATCCGGTCCCTGCGACCATAACCAATGTTTTAAAATCGTATTCTCGCTGGAAATTAATGCGGCCCGAAACGCTAACGGCGGACATGCATCTTTTCCTAGAGGGCCCCGCTGTGAGAACAACCTCGGTTGCCTCACTGCGGAGGGGGCAGCCCTCTGAAGTCCTGCCGTGGCTAGGACTTCTTTTCCGAAGCCCTCCTAGCTCACTGAATGACGTCCCTCAGGTCGCCCCTCTGGCCGGAGGACTTCGGTTTTTGAGAGCGTTTCCTCTGTTGCCAAGTCCCCGGAGGGGGGGCTCTGGAGGAAACGCTCTCCTTTTGCTCTGCCCTGTGGGAGGAGCTGGCTGATGGCTGGGGCTGATTGCTTTGCCCCACCCTACTTGATTTGGCCTTCGCTTTTCGGGTGAGGTACTGCTGGAACGCCGCAGATTGTTTTTTCGACTCCTGAAACCTGTCGACGACCGAATTAATGCCGTCGCCAAACAGGCCAGAAGGCGAAAGCGGAGCATCCAGCAGGAAGGACCTATCTTTTTCCTTAATTCCTGATAGGTTCAGCCACAGATGCCTCTCCGTGGCCACCATGGTTGCCATAGAGCGGCCAATAGCGAGGGCTGTTTCCCTAGTGGCCCGGAGAGACAGATCTGTGGCTTTTCTCAACTCCGAGATGTCCTCAGGAGTAGGCCCCTCCCCCTCATCCAAATCTTTCAGGAAGTCGGCCTGGTATGCCTGCAAAATCGCCATCGAGTGCAGACATGAACCAGCTCGACCTGCCGCCATGTAAGCCCTGCCCACTAATGCAGATGTTTCCCTGCAGGGCTTACTAGGCAACACCGGGGTTTTTAGGGAAGAGCTCGCTAAAGCCTCCTCCACCTTCGGCATCTTCCCATATCCCATGTCTCGAGCCCCCAAAACATTGCTGTAATCTATTATGCTGGGACTCGAAACACGGGACGAGTGCGGTCTTTCCCACAATCTTGTGATCTCTTTATGGAGATCGGGGAAAAACGGCAAACCCCCGCGGTGAGGCTCTGACCTGCGCTGCAGGTAAAGCTCGTCAAGTTTACTTGTGACTTACGTTTCCTGCTGTGGTCAGCTGATGTTTAGTCTGGCCACAGCGCGAGTCACAACCTCCACCAGCTCCTCATAGTTTGGGCCGCATGATGACGCGCTGAGATCACGGTCGTCCGTATCAATGCTGAGCACGTCCACTTCCTCAGAAGCAGACAGCTCAAGCATCGGGACCTGATCGCGGGCAGGATCTCTCCTCTCACTCTCCTCACTCTCCTCTGCCAGATCCCGCTGCGAACCCCAGGATCTCAATCGCCAGACCGGAACCCTGGGGAACGCGAGCCTGACCGTGCTCGTCAAAGCACGCCAGCCGGTAGCGCAGCACTCTCATAGGCATAGCCTCACAGTGTTCACAAGCAGCCCCCTCGAGAGCTGCCTGTGCGTACTGCATTCCCAAACAACTCACACAAAGAGAGTTTGCATCCCCACCCGTGATGTAACGAGGGCAGGGATGCACACACCTCTTGAATTGCTCACTGGCCATAATCTTTTTTTCTTAGATAAGAGACAAACAACACCAAATAAGACAGTTTTACATGTAGCGCTTGCTGAAGAGCGAAAGCTGGTGTGTGTTGTGACAGCGTCACTTTTATACTTCCGGGTATGCCGTCACATGTTACGTCACGACGCAACACCAATCAGGATTGGATTAGTTTCATTCATACTTCAGAGGCGCACGCTTAGGGAGCGTCCCCAAAGAGTCCGTTGAGTGTTGAGTTCCCTCGATAGGGAACTTGAGCTGTGTTGTAAATTCCAGACAGCTTCCATATAGAAACATACTTATGTTACTTAGAAAACTATTAAAAAAACTTTTTTGATAATTACAGCAATTTACTTCTGATGGATAGACAGAAACCAATATTTTTTAACGTTTATTATTTGTTTTTATATTTGTTATATAACGGGGTTGTTTTTTTTTTGTTTTTCGATTGCTAAATGACAATGAGCACAACTGGAGCTGTGCAAAACTCTAAATACAGTCTGCACTACCAACAGTCACCTGGGCTAAACAGTTCACATCACCTGCAAAACTCATTCCAAGCAGCACAACTCTTAACACATAGCTCAAAACAGGCTCATTGCAGCCAAACACTATGCACAACCCTCACATAGATAACACACACTGTCACTCAGAACACACTAAGTAAGAGTAAAAACAGTAGCATAAACACCATTACGGGAAATACAAACTTTTCATCTTTATTGTTTGAACAATTTCATACAAAGTAATATTTTCTTCAAAGAAAAGAGTGACAATCTTTCACATGATTTATTTATTTTTTTAGAATATTACAATTCTTTAAGGTAAATGAAAATTACCAGTTTGCTTCAATAGTCTGTGGTAATTTATGGAATTACAGTAATGAGAAAAATAGGTAGAAACTAAAAGTGCACACTGTAATTCGAACAAATAATTGAGGGGCTGATCCTGCCTCTCTCCAGCATCAGGCCACAGGTTTCCAGCCTTTCAGCTGGAATAGCAATCAGCAGTGTGTGAAAGGCACAAGGCTGAAATCTATTCTGTTTTGAATGTGTGGTTCACAGTTTTGATGGCAGTGTGTTAGTATTTGAACAAAGTACTGTAAATCCACAGTGTTGTGCAGGTTGTGGTTAAGGTCATGGGATAAGTGTGTAGAGTTTTGAAAACTGTTTAAGCAATGAAAAAGGAACTAGAGTTTGTTCTGAGTGACTGTGTGTTATCTCAGTGAGGGTTGTGCATATGTTTGACTGCACTGAGCCTGTTTTGCAGGTGATGTGAACTGTTTTGCACAGGTGACTATTGATCCCCTTTCACACAGCGCGTTGATCCCAGAAAATTGCCGGGAAATAACCAGAACGCCTTCTGTGTGAACGCAAACACGACTCAGGATTGATACCGGCATCGATCCCGGGTTGGGGACCTAGTAACATTGCTGGGATCAGTCCCGGAACGCGGACTGTGTGAACAAAAGGCAGGACTAGGGATGGGTACCGAAACCCGGTATTAAACGGGCCCCGGTGCTGAATTTTGAAAGACCGCTGTATCGATAAGCTTGGACGTTATCGGTTCTGCTGTCGGTACTGGAGAAATTATTTATCATTCCTATAAAGACGTTATCTTGAACATGTTTATATCGCCAGCCTTTTCTATATATAAACTATATTTTAATTAAACCATTTGTCTGTGATGCAAATTTGAAATTCGCAGTTCAGCAGAGAGAGAAGAGAGAGAGAGCGATCTCTCACGCAAAGCCACAGCACGCGCAACACGACAGCCCTGCTTAATGAGTGACAATGAGGACAGAACTAAACATTCAACGTGGTTACACTTTAGATCTGGGATATTATTCTAATATATTTTGTATTTCGGCTTCCAAAGATTATAAAAAGAAGATATTTGAGATAAAACCGTTAAAAAACAAGATGCATGATCTGTCCAGCTTAACTTCCTTTATACTTCACAGCACTGCGGAGCGCTGTCAGTTCTTCCTAAAACCCAAACGTACCGTCAGAATCAGCACGATCGGCGATTGTTGCAAAATGCTGTCTTCTACTGTTGCAAGATCAAAAAATGGCTATTAAAAACACAAAAGCCTGCGCAAGAGCCTGTTCACAAGGCGGTGCGCGCTCCGAAACGGACTGCAACGAGACAAGAAAAGTAGCCTATACTTTGGGCTTCGTGTGTCCTCCTTAACTATCAAATATACATAAATGTCAAAATGACCAGCTCTGAGATTCGCTTAAACACAGTTTATTCACTTAAACACAATTATGTCTTAAATGGACGTAAATAATAGGGAGAAATTGATGGTGCTTCAGTTACCGGTTACCGATTAGATTTGCTCTCGGTCTTAAAGGGGCAGCAGTCTAATAGCCTAAACCTGCTGACGATTCAGCCATTAATGCAAATCAAACAACAAAAGGCAGAGAAAATCACTCACAGCTTTTGAATAAGTAACTTTAGATTTAATAAGCATTAATCTATCTATGATAAACTATACAGTGCTATTTTATATTTGATTACTAAATTAGGTTTCTTTTCAGACAGAAACAATTACCTGAAAAGATATGTTAGTACACCTTCCTGAAATTAAAGCACTTTTGTATATAATTTGTATCTTTGATTGATTTTATTCTTGTGTTTGTACTTGTTTTTTTTCTTATGTGTCCTTTTTGTATATAAAACAAAAAAGCCTGCACATTGCTGCATAACAAAAATATATTTTTCTTCGTTTTGCTTTTTCTATTTTACATTTCAAAATATAGAGTTTAATTATGTTCTTAATTCTAAAAAAAAAAAAAAACACCAAAAAGAACCGATAAGAATACCGTTAAAGTACCGGATCGATAAGCGGTATCGGTAAGAGTAGTAATACCGATAAAACCTTAACGATACCCATCCCTAGGCAGGACCAATGCCGTGAGTGGTGTGTCATAGTGATGACGCTTGTGCCATCGCGCGACTCTGTTGCTCTTAGAAGAAAGTTTGAGTTCATCATCAACAAAGAAAGGACGAACAAATGTCTGCAAACTGGAATGAAGCACAGAGCAGGAGCTCCTCTCTATCCGCGCTGAAGCTGAGATCGTTCACCAGCTGTGGAACAGTATGCGCATGTACATGTTTTCGACACGTGCGTTTCACGTCTCGTCCTGATGTCATGTGTCTTTCCGGGATATTTACAGGTTGTGTGTGAACGCACTAACAGATCCCGGCAAATCACTGGCAGTGTGAATGATCCGAAATCAAACAATCCCGGGACAAATGCCGGGTCACATTATCTGTGTATTTTCCGGAATCTCTGTGTGAAAAGGGCGCCTAAAACGTCAAATATTGAAGCATGGTCAAAGGTGAGGCCTTGGGGTGAGAATGTGTTGACAAAACACAATTGGCCAAATGGATAATTTTCTTCTCAAAAACACATTTTGTTAGATATACACTAACTCTTCATTTCAAAATAGAACACATATTTCTCTGCACACACTAACTTTACCAAAACACTGGAAATATTACTCAAAATGCAATTATTCTGTCAAAGAATAACACTTTTTTTCACTTCACAAGGTACATGCAGTCAAAGTACACCAGGTTTCAAAATACTGGCTATTGTTGACATTACAAAAACTGCATAGACTTTGATGTTTCAGTTATACAGGTATTTGCATGAAAAATATGTAATCCACCTTTTTTACACTACATTTGTTGGTTGGGAACTGTCCACATGTACAGTTATGTTCACATTCAAAAGCATTCCAGTAAAAAACAAATATTTTTTAAAGTTTTTTACCTCTCACTGCACATGCACCTCTCACTGCATCTCTCACTGCACCTCTCACTGCATCTCTCACTGCATCTCTCACTGCACCTCTCACTGCATCTCTCACCGCACCTCTCACTGCATCTTTCACTGCACCTCTCACTGTATCTCTCACTGCATCTCTCACTGGGCCTGCTCTTCTCCCTGGGCCCCTTGCTCTTACTCTTCCTCATCCAGACGTTACAGTGTTTGTCTTTTTCTGTTTCTAAAAACATTAATCTTTACTGTAAAAGGCCTCCTTTTACTGTATAAGTGTCAATGTAATAGAAAGAAAATAACCCTCGCCACTGAATCTAAGCCAGACTGAAAACAGCTGTGGTTGGCCCAATTTACCCAACATAAATAAGCTGTGGGTCAGTTATCCAATTGTTTGTTTATTATCAGCTGAGATATATTGTTTATGAACTGATATCATTGCAGAAGCAGAGGTTTTTGCTATTTTGGGATGGTGTGTGTAATTGCTAAAACACTAAAATTCATTGGCTGAACAAAGTTCTCAGTTGCCCGAACTCATTTAGCTAATTGTGCAGTCTGTTGTCAATACCGTAAACAATTTCACATGGTAAAACACAATTTGCAGATCTCACTTAGACTTTTCAGCAAAACTCTGAACACATTCTCATTCTCAAAACACATTCTGCACTCTAATGCACATGTCATCCATACTTGTAAACACAAGTGGCAACAATCAAATACAAATAGAGAACACATGTCATTTGATTGAACACATCCACTCAAAACTGATTCAACCTGTTTCAAATGATGTGACACAACTAATATTAGCCAGTTCAGAGAGCAAACTGAACTGAGAGGTTGTTGATGGTGGAAAGGAGAAAATCTGAGAATGGATAAAAGAAACAATGTGTGAGAATGAGGGCGTATGCAAGGTGGGCAAGAAAGAGGAAGAGGAGGAGGAGGGCAAGAAAGAGGAAGAGGAGGAGGAGGACAAGAAAGAGGAAGAGGAGGAGGAGGAGGAGGGGGCGAGGAGGAGGAGGAGGAGGGGGCAAAGAGGAGGAAGGGGGCGAGGAGGAGGAGAGGCGGGGGGGAGGAGTGGGGGCGAGGAGGAGGAGGGGGGGGGGCGAGGAGGAGGAGAGGCGGGGGGGAGGAGTGGGGGCAAGGAGGAGGAGGGGGGTGAGGAGGAGGAGGAGGAAGACGAGGAGGAGGGGGCAAGGAAGTGCACTGCTGTAGACTGTTTGAGATTTGTTTTGACATATAGTTCTCCCTGAGAACTATAGGTTTTCAATAATGTGTTTTACAGTTTTTCTCAAATGCTAAAACACAAAAGCCAATCCTCTAAACCAAATGACCAGTTGTCTAAACACATTTACTAAATCTAGCCATCATTTTCCAATTTCATAAACACATTTCACATGAAGACACAATTCACAAAATACAATCCTCCGTTCACATAAATCTTAACACATTTTTCCTTGCTAAAACACAAGTTGCAAAAGAACTCTGCTCATATTCTCAAGTGAAAGCTCATGTGATGCAAAATGCTTGCCACAGTCAGCAATATTTGAACAAAATGAACACACCTGGCGTCATTCATTACACACAACGACTCAAAATTGAAAACACCTGTTGCTAATGCTGTGATCACATGTATAAAAGCAAGTTCAGAGTGCACAGTTTGCTGAAGATTCCAAACAAACACAATGGAAGAAGGCAGAGTAAGGGGAAGAGGTAATCGAGTCAGAGGAGGAGCAGGCCAAGGAGGAAGAGGAGCAGGCCCTGGAGGAAGAGGAGCAGGCCAAGGAGGAAGAGGAGCAGGCCAGGGAGGAAGAGGAGGAGGCCAACAAGGGAGAGGAGCAGGTCCAGAAGGGAGAGCAACACAACCTCGCACCATCATTACGACGAGATGCGAGCAACAGTCATTGACCATGTCATTGTCCATGGCATGACAATGGCTGAAGCAGGACTAAGAGTCCGTCAGAAGAGCGTCACAGCCCCCTCAGGCCGCGCGCCCCGCTAAACGCCAGGCGAAGCGGCGTTCCTGAGACGGGCTGCTCAGTGATGAAGTCGAGTGTTTCACAGGAGGTGGTAGCAGGCCCCCTCCTTCCCCCGGTGGAGGGCCGGGGGAGAATCTTTTGTTCTCAGCTTCCCGCTGCTCACCCACGGGTGGGCAGCACCCTGAGTTGGTTAAAGAAAGACTTGACATCATCACTGAGCACACAGACAGGAATGAGCGCACACGACATCCCAGTGCGTCGCCCCGCTCATTCCTCTCTGTCTCTGAGGGTGCGGAAGGGAGCATGTGTCGTCCCTCGACTACACCACTCCCTTCCCCCTCTATCGCCAGACCCCCGGCAGAACAGACCCCCGTGGAACGCTGGTCCTTCCCTGGTCTCTTCTGTCGGGGAACAGAGCTCGACTGTGCACCCGCACGGGGTAACTCCTGTGCGCATGCCGGTCTCCCCGCCTCGCTGCCCCTCCGCGGGGACGTCTGTGGTTCGCATGACCCCGCTGGTTCAGTTCCTGGGAGCTTGGCTAGAGCTCCCCGGCCTGTCCCGCTGGGTCATCAGAACGATCAGATTCGGCTACGCGATTCAGTTGGCACGGTCTCCTCCCCATTTCAGGGGAGTTCGCTTCACGGTGATCGGTGGCAATGCCCCGGTCATGAGAGCGGAAATTGCAACCCTGCTGGCGAAGGGTGCAATCGAGATGGTCCCTCCAGCCGAGATGAGGTCAGGGTTTTACAGCCCCTACTTCATTGTCCCCAAGAAGACC
This sequence comes from Pimephales promelas, assembly GCF_988280905.1. Taxonomy (NCBI): domain Eukaryota; kingdom Metazoa; phylum Chordata; class Actinopteri; order Cypriniformes; family Leuciscidae; genus Pimephales; species Pimephales promelas. The sequence goes on from NC_142790.1 coordinate 8,135,510, forward strand.
GGTGGGTTACGACCGATCCTGGATCTGCGCATTTTGAACCATACTCTTCATCGATTGCCGTTCAAAATGCTCACAGCCAAACGCATTTTCGAATGCATCCGGCCTCAGGATTGGTTTGCAGCGATAGACCTGAAGGACGCGTTCTTTCATGTCTCCATTTTGCCTCGACACAGACCGTTTCTGCGGTTTGCTTTCGAGGGCCAGGCATATCAGTACACGGTTCTCCCATTCGGGTTAGCTCTGTCACCTCACGTCTTCACAAAGATCGTCGAGGCAGCCCTTGTTCCCCTTCGCGAACACGGGGTTCACATCCTGAACTATCTCGACGATTGGCTGATCCTAGAACACTCTCGAGAACAGGTTTGCGAACACAGAGACCTGGTGCTCCAGCACCTAGCCCGTCTGGGCCTTCGGGTCAACCGGGAGAAGAGCAAACTTTGCCCCGTGCAGAGGATCTCTTTACTCGGTATGGAGATAGACTCGGTCGCCATGTCCGCGCAGCTCACGAACGAGCGCGCGCACTCACTGCTGACTTGTCTTCGACAGTTCGAGAGCAAGAGTGCGGTTCCACTGAAACTTTTTCAGAGGCTCCTGGGGCATATGGCATCCGCAGCCGCGGCAACGCCGCTCGGATTGCTTCATATGAGACTGCTTCAGCTGTGGCTTTGCGATCGAGTCCTGAGGTGGGCATGGCATCGTGGCTCACTCCGAGTTCCAGTGACTCCAGCGTGCCGCCAGACCGCCTGGTCGAACCTCAGCTTTTTACGGGCCGGTGTCCCTCTTCAGCGAGTTTCCAGGCATGTCGTTGTCTCCACCGATGCCTCTACCACGGGTTGGGGTGGCATGTGCAATGGGCATGCAGCCGCGGGTTCCTGGACAGGACCCCAGCACCTCATGCACATCAATTGCCTCGAGCTGCTGGCAGTACGCCTGGCCCTGCACCGCTTTCGAGCACTGCTCAGGGGTCAACACGTACTTGTCCATTCGGACAATACCGCTACGTATATATATATCAACCATCAGGGTGGTCTACGCTCACGTTGGTTGTCGCAGCTCGCTCGCCACCTCCTGTTATGGAGTCAGAAGCACCTGAGGTCCCTTCGTGCAGTGTACATTCCAGGAGACCGGAACCTGGCGGCCGACGAGTGGTCACGGGTCCGCCCAGCTGATTTGGGACCAGTTCGGGGAGGCACAGCCTCTCGGGACTCATCCCATTGCACCCAGTTTTATTCCCTGTCCGAGGGCACGCTCGGCACAGATGCACTGGCGCACAGCTGGTCGCGGGGCCCACGCAAGTATGCGTTTCCCCCAGTGAGCCTTCTTGCACGGGTGTTGTGCAAGATCAAGGAGGACGAGGAGCAGGTCTTGATGGTAGCCCGCTATTGGCCCACCAAGACGTGGTTCTCCGAACTGATGCTCCTCGCGACATCATCCTCCTTGGCCTATTCCTCTGAGACAAGACCTACTCACTCAGAGATGGGGCACCCTGTGGCACCCTCGTCCCGATCTCTGGAGGCTACACGTGTGGCTCCAGGACGGGACAAGGCAGGTTTGAGTTCGCTGCCACCTGCGGTGGTGGCAACCATCACTTCCGCTAGAGCGTCGTCCACGAGACACCTCTACGCGTTGAAGTGGAACCTCTTCGTCAACTGGTGCTCTTCCCGTGGAGAAGACCCCCGGAGATGTTCGATCGGTGTCGTGCTTTCCTTCCTGCAAGAAGGGTTGGAGCGTAGGCTGTCGCCCTCCACCCTTAAGGTTTACGTCGCAGCCATTGCCGCGTCTCATGATGTAGTAGAAGGTAAGTCTGTGGGAAAGCACGACCTGGTCATCAGGTTCCTGAGGGGAGCGCGGAGGTTAAATCCGCCTCGCCCTCCCCTCGTGCCCTCTTGGGACCTCTCAGTAGTTCTAAGTGCTCTGCAGAGGCCTCCCTTTGAGCCCTTGCAATCGGTAGAGTTAAAGTTTTTGTCCATGAAGACAGCACTCCTGGTTGCATTGGCCTCCATCAAGAGGGTAGGGGACCTGCACGCATTCTCCGTTGACGAAGTGTGCCTGGAGTTCAGGCCGGCTTAATCTCACGTGATCTTGAGACCCCCGGCCTGGATATGTGCCCAGGGTTCCTACCACTCCCATCTGGGACCAGGTGGTGAACCTGCAAGCGCTGCCCCTGGAGGAGGCAGACCCAGCCTTGGCACTGGCACCACCCTACGGTAGGCATTTGGTAGCATGTCCCTCCCGGGATATGTTTCCCAGTGTACCTTGGTATTCCTGTGTCTAAGTAGGTACTCCTGTTATAAGCTAAGGTAGGAGTCCAGACTTTCGCAGGGCACTGGAAGACAGCTATGAAGATGGCGTGATGGCACAGACCGTCATTCCGACGTAACTCGAAGTGACTACGAAAGGGAATGTCTCTGTTACGGATGTAACCCTCGTTCCCTGAGTAGGGAACGGAGACATTACGTCTCCTTGCCACTTCTGCTGTACCGCTGTTCTGCTGTACCTCAGCGAAGACATACTGCGGTTGCGTTCACTTCCTCCTTTTATACCCACGGGGTGGAGGATTGGCTTTCTATGCGAAACCCCCATTCTCCGTCATTCCGACGTAACGTCTCCGTTCCCTACTCAGGGAACGAGGGTTACATCCGTAACCGAGACGTTTTTGCATTGAGTTTTGTTACAGTAGTGTACAGAATTTACTATAGAGTTATACTCTTCACATGAAACTCACAAATCTAAATGCCTAATCCTCTGCAGAGATCTAAGAAGATCCATTACTGTAAAGTTTCTAAAAATATGCATTGGCAGTTATGAAACAACGAACCTTCTCACAAATTGAGAATTGTGTTTTCAATTGTTTTGCTGTGGTGTGTAATGATGTGTATAGTGTTTACATTTTTGAAAGCTTCGAGCTGCTCTTTTGGTGTGAAAGTTAGAGTTTTGAAGGGAGAAGGTGTGGTTGTGTTTATGTAACTTTAGAAAAGGGTGTTGTGTTTAGACATTGGAGAACTTTGGTGAAACATTTGTGAAATGTGTTTTAGCATTTGAGAAAAACTGTAATTTTTTTTGTTGTATTGTTTACTGACAGTGTATATCATTTTGATCACTTTGTTTATGATTTGAGAGCAGTGTTTGAATTTGAACACAGGTAAAACTGTTTTGAGAGCAGTGTTTGATTTTGAACACAGGTAAAACTGTTTTGAGGCAAAAGTTTCATTTTGCAAGAGGTTTTGTAAATAGTGCTTGAAGATGAGGTTTTGTGTTTAATGTTTTCAGAAAATGAAGCAAGGTTTCAGAAATTGAGTTTTAGCAATTGAGAAAAACTGTAACATTTGTAAATACTACAAAAACAATCTATAATTTTGTTGGGAGGTATAGCTTGTCTGTTAAGAAAATGTAAGCATTGTGGAAATGTGTTCACTGACTTCATATTGTGTGAAAACAACATGAAATTTGTGAATGGTATGGCCACAAAAGATTGATGTTGTGCTAATTGTGTTTAGAGTTTTGAAAATGTGACAACTGTTTGGACAAATGCTTGTTAGCGATTGAAAAAAACTGTAAAGAGATTAAAAAATATATTTTGTGCTCAGGAGGCTCATCTGTCTTATTCATATGCCCCATAGAAATGTTCATAATTTAATATTTGAACTTTATTATATGCAGGTGTACTTTAGTGTGTAGGTCAATAACACAATGTCAATTACGTGAAATTAATAGATGAAAAGCTTATGGCCTTAAAGTGTGCACCAGGATGTTAAAGCCAGCTATCTTAACACCCTGAATTGAAGAAGCTCACAATAGAATGCATTAAAACCACTGTTTTGTGGCAGTTGTTTCCCAAAACAATTCTCATATTAATGCTTAGTCCTTGTACAGAAGGAGACCCACACCAAATTAGCTGTGGGAAAGAGAAAGGGCATTTTTGAGTCTGCGTACTGGCCCATAATCTTTTCTCACAAAAAGAGAAGCGATTAACCAGGTTTAAAATACCGCAATTCAGCCTTCTCCAAAGGAAAAAAAAAATCTTATTTTAAGCACATTAAGCAAATCAATTTAACATAAATTATACGCTCTGCTGACAAAAGCAGGGAGTTGAAAGTCAGCTGTGAATGGTACTTCAAAGTCATGCACCCAAAATACACTTTGAGTCATTAATGTGCTTGATTGAAATTTGAATTAGTTTACTCTTCCTTGGAAGGGTTTTCCTCTTCACCTTGGCATCATGCAAACATAAGTTGCCTCCAAAGGTGTTGCATGCTTCTTATACTTGCATATTCCTCACAAACAAAAAGTCAGTTTCTATACAGTGGGATTTAGGCTTGATTCAGGGTCTCTGGCATGTAGGTGAGAGGATTAGAGTTTAAATTAAAGGTCAAACAAACATATTTTGGGTTTTGTGGGAACATGATAGGCCTACTAGGTTGATTTCAAATAGGACAATCCAATCTGACTTCTGACCTGTAATGCTCCCTGAAACATAATCATACACTGTTCGTTCATTCGTTTGTTTGCCAGGGGAGAATGGAGACTGAGTCTGCTTCCCCCAAGGTTTTTTTTTTTTTTTTCTCCATTCTGTCACCTGATGGAGTTTTGTTTCCTTGCCACTGTTGCCTTTTTTTGGCTTTTGTTGTCTTTGTCACCTTTGTTGCCTGTTTCGCCTGTGTTGGAAACATTTAATATTCAACAATATTATTGATCTGCCTGCATTGACACCATTATATGAGAAGTGAGAACTGAACTGTGCTGGACAATGACATCATGGTTTTCTCTAGAGTGGCTACAGTACATATATAAATGAACTAAATAATAACTTTTTTACAACAAAAATGATCCATCACTGAACTTATTTAAGCTGGACTATTTTCTCTTGGAAACAAACTTTGTTGCATTATTTTCCTCTGTAAAGCTACTTTGAAACAACTTGTATTGTAAAAATCGCTAAATAAATAAAGGTGACTTGAGACACTGAGAGTTAATTTGAAACCATTCCACACACACACACACACACACACACACACACACACACACACACACACACACACACACACACACACACACACACACACACACACAATCTATTTTAACTCCAGATAAATTCCAAAAACTCAAATACTCCATACATAAATATAAATAAATATATACTATGACTATACCAGTTTATGTATTCATGTATCTACACTGATCCTAATGGAAATTTGGTGGCAGCTGCCAGGTGGTGCCAGAAAATAGATCTTTACATTTTAAAAAACAATTTGTTCAAAAAAATACAATTAATATGTATGTAGAATTAAATTGGTTTAGTACCATGTATGTGTTTTTTAAACATACATTGTTAAAAGTAAAATATTTGTATACCAAAAAAATCAATATGCCTTAAATAAAAATATAATAAAACATTATATTAAAAAGAAAAAGCATATGAATCTATACATCACTATATATGTAAACATTACAGTTTTTTTTTCCAATTGCTAACACACAATTTTGCAAACTAGTCTGGTTTTATCAAAATACTTAACACAATTCACAAAAACCACACACCCAAACTGCAAAATACCTCATATATCCTGCAAAATGAAGCACTGCAACCGAAACTATAAATAGCATTATCAAAATCACTTTTGCATGAACTGGCACACACTTCATTCATATTACCAGATTTTTGCCTAAACAACTACACACTGTTGGGCATAATGAAAAGCTCTCATATGCTTTGCCATAATACTAAAATATGTATCAGATTGTTCACATGCACAGAAATATTTGCAGACACACACATGCTGTTGAAACTTCATTTTACAGTAATGTATTTTTTCACTACAGTAAACAAGTCAGTGCAACGTATGCACAGCAGAAATATTTACATGGGACTGAAAAAAAATACTTACAAAAAACAGTAAACTGAAAAAGAAACTTCCAGAAAATATATTACAGTAAAAAAAAAAAAAAGTGGCAAGAAAAATATTTTTTTATAGTTTTATAGTTTTTATAGTGCTTACATCCTGATTAAAGTGTTAACAATTAACCATTGAGGTGTTTGGCCAGATGGCACATGTAATTGGCCAATTAGCTCATGTAGTGCCATTTTGAATGGTAGTGTTTTGAAATGGCAAACATGTGACTTTATGTCAGATTGCTTTGTCTTATGCAGAGAGAACTGTGCTTGGTGCATTTAAAAAGTGGCATTTTGAAATGCAAAATATGTGTAAAGCAGAAAATGTGTTTAGACTTTTGGAAACTTGAGAAGAAGTTTTGCTCTCTGTGTGTCTGTTTAAAGAATTGTGCTGTGCATGTCATTTTAGTGTGTTAGCAATTGGAAAAAACTGTAATATTTGGGGTTACTCTGTCTCTGTGCTCTGAGAAAGACTGAATATCTGTTTGATTAACCAGCCCAATTGCAAAAAAAATTCAACAGAACATTACATAATTTTTTAAACATAAAAAAGTAATAAATTCGCTGCAATGTCATCCTAGTGATCCATTACCCCATAACCAGTTACATGTAGGTGTTCATATTAGTGGGAAATATCTATCGATGGTGAAGCAAACCAGGAAGCTGTTTGGAGGAAAAATGGGTAGTTTCTACAACGTTTTTCACTTAAGATGTTTTAGAGGAACTGGAGAGGGACCGAGAATGACTTTCACTGCTGATTGAACCCGCCAAGTCTTACATTCCTTGGTAACAATTGCACAATGATGTAATCTTAATGCTTACACAGTCCCTCTTTTGCTCTTGTTGCTCAGTAGATAAGAACTGAATAAAGAACGAGCAACAATACCAAACCTCTAGTGAGCACCGGCTCCTTGGCTTATTAGCTGCCTTGTTTGTTTGTTTGTTCTGCCCCGCGTTGGTTTGTAAGCTGAGAGAGAGTGAGTGGAGAGATTTAGAGACCAAGAGACCCAAAAGACGTTGCAAATGAAGGAGTGGCTTTTTCATCTTTATTCTTCCCCCAGAGGAGAGAAGTTTTTGTTGTGTAGTCCTCTCGCAAATGCTCCTGACAAGACTCATTTCCATGCTATACCACTGAGCTCCTGGGTCCTGTCTGATGGATTGCATGCTTTATTCTCTTAGACAAGAGATGGGCAATTCTTGTCTTGGAGGGCCACTGTCCTGCAGAATTTAGCTCCATCTCTAATCAAAGATTACACGCTTGTAATTGTCAAGTAATCCAGAAAACTTTGGTTAGATTTTTCAGGTGTGTTTTTGTTAGAAACAAATGAAAAGGGGGAAATGCAAACTCTTCCAAACTCTTCAAATCTCAGTCAGGGCCTAACACACAGACAAATGAAATGAAAACACACAAGGTAACTTAGTTATACGAAGCAGTCAAGTTTGTGTGTGAACATAGGGGGAAACGGCTGTAGGTGTCACGGCTATTATCTATTACTCTCTCTCTCTCTCTCTCTCTCTCTCTCTCTCTCTCTCTCTCTCTCTCTCTCTCTCTCTCGAGTGCATGCTGGGAGTGAGTGGGCGGAGCGTGGTGAGTGTGGATGTGAGTGGTAGCCGATTTGTGGCTGGTAAGAGTGCTCTTTTCAAACTTTTTCTTTTTTCTTTGTAAGTGTTTATGTTTGTGTTTTTTTGTTGTTTTAGTTTTTTTGTTTTGTGAGGATAGTCTGCTTCCAGCATTTTGCTGGAAAGCATGGCGACTCCAAACACGATGGCTTTTGAAAATTTAACTCGCCGTCATGGAGTGAAGATTGATTCAAATGTTAACGTGGAAGATGTGTGTTTGGCTGCGGGAGACGTTGTGGGTCATGAACACATCGTGTCCACTTCGCGAATGAATAGTGCGTTTGTGCTTTTTTTTAGCACTATTGAGAAGGCAAATGAATTAGTGCAAAAAGGTGTTGTAATCAAAGGTTCACTCACGCCGGTGTTTCCTCTGAGTACTCCCGCCAAGAAAATAATGATTTCAAACATTCCTCCTTTCGTGAAAGATGAGATGATTGTGCAAGAATTGTCCCGTCATGGAAAGATCGTTTCCCCCATCAAAAAAATTCCGCTCGGATGTAAATCTCCTCTAGTAAAACATCTCGTGTCTTTTAGGAGACAGGTGTTTATGATTCTGAAGGATGGTGAGGATGAACTTGACCTGGTCTTTAAATTTAAAATAGAAGGCTTTGATTATACTGTTTTCGCATCATCTGACACGACGATCAAATGTTTTGGTTGTATGAAAATCGGGCATCTCAGTCGTAATTGCCCTGATAAGGTGAATAAAAACACAGAGCTGATTGATGCAGCTAAAGCGGGGAGCGCTGTGGATGAGAGTAGCGCGTCTGAACCTACTGTGTCGGCGATTCCCGCGAGTACAGTGATCGAGCCGCTGGAGGGAGCGAGCAGCGCGGAGGTGCGGGTGTTTTCTCCTGTTGATCATGGTGTTGTGGCGGAGTCTCTGGCGGCCGAGAACGCGGTGGGGTTGAGTACATTATCTTCGGCGTTTGTAGAACAAAATAGAGAGATTATACAGGAAAATCTGAGATTGAATGACTGTGAATTGGATATGGAAGTTGAATCTACTTTCAAAACTCCAATTAAAAGAAGAAAGAGTCGAAATGATAAAAACAGTAAACAGGTCAAAAAAAGTGACGCTGCTGAAGATGTTTCGGATGATGATGATGATTCTGATTCTAATGTTTCTGTGTGTTCAGAGGTTTCTGTCTGTTCCCAGAATGAAGCAGGGAATGTTCTGTACAAAGCTGAAGATATTAGTGTTTTTCTTCAGGAAACGAAGGGGCTAAAAGGTGTGCAGATTGAGGATTATTTTCCTAATCGTGCACAATTTGTGAAAGACACAAGATATCTGATAAAGGAAGGGGCTTTCTCAGATCTTGAAGTGTATTGTTTACGGAAGTTTGTAAACAAGTTAAAAAAACAAATTCCTAGTAGAGATGACAAGAATGCCATGGTTTAAACCTCTGAGCTTGGTTTTTTTGACCTTATGCACACTCTCTGTTTTTTTCCATCTCAGTTTCTTGTTGAACCTAAATAAAACTATGAGTCAGCTAAAAATCGGAACTCTCAATTTAAATGGAGCTAGAGAAGTTCGTAAGAGGATGATGTTGTATGAATTTATTAATCAGAAGTCTGTTGATGTCATGTTTATACAAGAAACGGACAGCGATCAAAGAAATGAGGTGGATTGGAAAAGAGAATGGGGAGGTCAACTTTTTCTTAGTAATAAATCCTCTATTAGTGGAGGTGTTGCAATTTTATTTAGTAAAAATATGACTCCAGTATCTTATGAATCTGTTGAAATTGAAAAAGGTCGTTTTTTAAAAGTTATTGTTAAATTTGAAAAAATTGTGATGGTTTTTTTTTAAATATTTATGCTCCTAATAATGGAGTGGAAAGAGTTTTGTTTTTAAATTTAATCAACACTACTCTCAAAGGCCTAAATACAGATGATTTTTTAGTTTTAGGTGGAGATTTTAACTGTACAGAGAGTGATAAAATAGATCGAAATCATTTAGAACCACATGTTGCATCTCAAAGAGTTCTCAAGCAAATCATTCAAACTTTTGATTTTTGTGATATTTGGAGAAGTATGCATAAACAATTAAGACAATACACATGGGTTCATTGTAAAGATAATTCTTTGTCTTTGGCACGTCTTGATCGGTTTTATAGCTTTAAGCACCAGCTCAATATTTTTAAATCTTGTCAAATTAATCCTGTAGGTTTTTCAGACCACAGTGCGGTTCTTTGTTCTGTCCTAGTTAGCCATGTGAAGTCAAGAAGTGCCTATTGGCATTTAAATACGTCTTTACTTGATGACAAGCATTTTAAAGATTCTTTTACTTTTTTCTGGGATGTTTTTAAACAACAAAAGCACTTATATAGCTCTGTACAGCAATGGTGGGATTGCGGTAAAATACAAATTAAAAACTTTTGCCAGCAATACACTCTTAATGTTACAAAAGAAATAACTAGATCATTGAAGATTTTAGAGACTGAGATACTTGATTTGTACAGTTTGTCTGAATCTACAGGCAAAAAAGAATATATGGAAGCTCTGACATCAAAGAAAACTTTATTTGCAAATATGTTGGACATTAAGGCACAGGGAGCGCTGGTTCGCTCACGTTTCCAGAATGTCACACAAATGGATGCACCTTCCAATTTTTTTTTCAGTATGGAGAAAAAAAACAGTCAAAGCAGAATAATTCATTCTTTGGTCTCTGATACAGGACAGGAATTAACTGAAGCTTCTGAGATAAGAGAAGTTGCTGTACAGTTTTATAAAAAATTATATACAGCTGATTTGATAAATGAAAAGATGAATATTAGTAGCTTTTTTGAAGGTCTGCCAAAGCTTGATGAAGAGAGCAATGAAAGTTTGCAAAAACCTTTGACAGAGCAAGAACTTTATACAGCAATGATGAGTATGGCGAATGGGAAATCCCCTGGGATCGACGGGTTACCCATTGAATTTTATAAAACTTTCTGGCCCATTTTAAGAGAAGATCTCTTATTAGTGTTTGATGAAAGTTTTATTAATGGGTTTCTCCCTCTCAGTTGCAGAAGGGCAGTTATCACTCTATTGCCCAAAAAAGGTGATCTTCAAAATATAAAAAATTGGAGGCCTGTATCTCTCTTGTGCTCAGAGTACAAAATCCTGTCCAAAACTTTGGCTACAAGATTGAGTAAAATTATAGGGAAGGTGATACACTACGATCAAACATATTGTGTACCAAACAGATCAATTTGTGATAATATTACTCTAATCAGAGATGTTTTGGAAGTTTCAAAGTTGTTTGGTATAAATATTGGCCTTAATTCTTTGGACCAAGAGAAGGCCTTTGATCGGGTTGAACACCTGTATTTGTGGAATACTTTGCAAGCTTTTGGGTTCAATTCAAGTTTTATTGATATGATCAGAACAATGTATTTTGAAATTGAGAGTGTAATCAAAATTAATGGTAGTTTGTGTGCCCCCTTTACTGTACAGAGAGGGGTTAGACAAGGCTGTGCCATGTCTGGGTTATTATATGTGCTGGCTATAGAACCATTGCTTTTTATGTTACGGAATAAGTTAAAGGGTCTAACATTGCCACAGTGTAATAATGCTTTTTATTTATCTGCATATGCTGATGACGTTATTGTTTTTATAAATGATAGCAATGATGTTGAAATGTTAAAAGAAAGTTGTTAATGATTTTAAAGAGATTTCTTCAGCAACTGTAAATTGGGGGAAAAGTTTATTGGTTGGCTTTATTGGTTGTAAAATGGAAAGGAGGGAATCCTACTCTACCAGGAGGCTTATTATGGCAAAAAGATGGGTTAAAATATCTTGGTGTGTTCTTAGGAAATGAAGTTTTCATGCAGAAAAACTGGGAAGGAATGGTAGATAAAGTAATAGGACGTTTGAAAAAATGGAAATGGCTTCTTCCACAGCTGTCTTTTAAAGGACGCACACTCATCATTAACAATCTCGCGGCTTCTTCCCTCTGGCATAGACTTGCATGTGTTGATCCTCCTGTCGGTCTCTTACCGAAAATTCAAGCAGAAATTGTGAACTTCTTTTGGGACAATTTGCACTGGATCCCGCAAAGTGTTTTGTTCCTGGCGAAAGAAGATGGAGGCCAAGGTCTAGTGCATTTGGCTAGTAGATGTGCTGCTTATCGTCTTCAGTTTGTGCAGAAGTGTATGCTGGGATCTAAAAGACTGGTGTGGAGACCAGTGGCTCAGTGCATTTTATGCAGAATAAGTGGACTCGGCCTGGACAATGTTTTGTTTTTAATGGATTCAAAAAAATTCGATTTTAGAGGAATTCCCGCTTTTTATCGAAGTCTTTTTAAAATATGGAGTCTGTTTAAACCTCAATGAATGGAACCATTAATGTCGCTGTACTGGTTATTGGAAGAGCCCATTGTGTGTGGAGCACGTCTTGATGTATCTGGGGATGAAATACCGGGTCTGAAATATTTGTTGTACAGAAGTGGATCTTTACAGTTGAAACACATTATAAAAAATGCAGGTCCTGAATTTAAAGATGCAGAAGCAGTTTCAGCCTTTTTAAAGGTAAAATCTGAGCGATATGTTAAACGTTTTTTAGATAAACTACAGGGGGCTTTGAATGTACAAGAAAGAACTTTACTTGATGAGTACAACAAGAAATGTATATTTCCAGACTGCGAAGATTTTTTTCCAGATATAAGTATTGTACCTGATCTTGTTTCATTTAACAATATTAATCCCTGGATGAAAAAGGAAATTGATGTGCAAATTGATTTTTTTGAAGCTAAAGGGAAAGCATTGTACAGAAGTCTTGTCAAAGTGATGAATTTGAAATGGTTAAAGAATAGAAGTGATACTGTATGGAGAGACACGTTAGAGATTACTGAAACAACAAAACCAGTGTGGAGGATTCTGTACAAACCTCCTTTACCTAAAAGAGTTGGTGATCTTCAGTGGAGGATACTCCATGGGGCTATTGCAGTTAACTCTTTTGTGGCAATGTTGAACCCAAATGTAAGCGAGAATTGTCCTTTTTGTAATGAAAGGGAGACTGTGTTTCACTGTTTTCTGTTTTGTAATAGACTTTCTTTTTTGTTTAGCCTTTTAGAGCTTCTTTTTGAATCTTTTGAGATGTGTTTTACAAAGCAGGATTTTATACTTGGTTGTATGTACACTATTAAGAAAAAATACAAATGTCAATTGCTTAATTTTATTGTTGGTATTGCAAAATTAGCTATTTATATAACTAGGAGAAATACAATTGAACAGAAAGGAGAACAAGAACTTATACCAGCTTTCAAAAAAATGGTAAAATCACGACTTGTAATTGAGTTTAATTTTTACAAATTAATGAGTACATTGAGTATTTTTGAAATTGAGTGGTGCTGCAATAATGTGCTGTGTTCATTAGTTGATAATGAACTGGTTATTTCAGAAGTGTTGATGTAAGTTTTTTTTAGATGTGAAAATATGTGACCTTTTTTTGTGAATGTTTTTGATTGTCATATTTGTGTAATAAAGGATTGTCAAAATTCAAATTCTCTCTCTCTCTCTCTCTCTCTCTCTTTCTCTCTCTCTCTCTCTCTCTCTCTCTTTATTTAGCACTTTAAACAATTCAGATTGTTTCAAAGCAGCTTTACACAGAGATGAACAGGAAAATAATGATCAACGATGCAAACAGAATTCAATTCTACAAAAAAAAAACCAATAGTGTCACTCTTCAGGCAAAGTCAGTTAAGAGTTGATTAAATACAACTGTGTGAAGTTCATCAAATTATGTAATGAGTTTATATCGCTATAAGCAGCTCCACAGAAGACAATAGTGGCGTTATTCACTTCAGTTCAATGTTGATTCCATTCAGTTCAATAACAGTGTTGATGCTGCAAAAACATCAACCATGAAATATACATATCTATATAATATACATTTTTAAAAAATATATTTTAAATAATGCAGATATTAATATAAACATATATACTTCAGGTAAAAGGTTTGGAAAAATTAAGCTTATTTTATGATGTTTTTAAAGTATCTTGCTTGCCATGCAAGGCTAATTTTACTTGATTGAAAAAACACAAAATCTGAAAAACTGTGAAATATTATTATAATTTATTATAACTGTTTTCAGTTGTAATATATTTTAAAATGTGATTATTTCTGTGATGGCTGTCACAAACTGCTCTGAGACTGATCTAATCCAAAGACGTAATTTAAAGTACAGGCAAGGTCAAACACAGGCAGGCAGTCCGTACAAACAGAACAAAAAGACAGGAGACAGAGGCAAAAAGGCGAATCCAAACAGGCAAAAATCCAAAACAAAGAACACGGGACCAACAGAGAGAATGCTTGGAATTGCAGCGTAACAAGACTTCACAGGGAATGACAGAAAGAACCAGGCTAATATCCACTTGTTTCCTGGGGGTGCTACTGTAAAAAATAAAGTGGGTGCAACTTCTGATCAGGCGGCGATAGAAGCATCAATGGTATTTTGTGTGCTATTTAGCAAAGAGGCTTGGTGTATTTCGGATAATGTTTTTATACTTAAACTAAGGCGCAAACCTTTATGAGAGATTTCATTACGGAGCTCAGGGAAAACATGTGCTGTTCACGGTTTCCAGTGAACACAGTCATATAACCAAACTAAACTAATTCAGTGGCAAATTCTATTATCCAACAATTTTAGACTAAAGATTTTAAGTGCAGGCAACTGTGAAGTAAACATTTTATATCTAATATAATATATGCTATACATATGTGTCAGGTCTGTGAGGCAAGTAGACTACGCTGAGTTTTGGTTTATGAGACGAGCTGCAGTTCAGGCACCGGCACCTCCGTGTCTTGATTATTGTCTGCTATATTTACTTATTATTTATCAAATCCAGGTAATTTGTTCATGAAATATTGATTCAAATTAAGATACAATTAATACAAAATGAAATTAATTTTAAATAAATGCTTATTGCTTTCTGTTTGAGCTCTCTGTGAAAGTTTAAAGCAGTCTTTTAGTGCCGCTTTCAAGGAACTGTCACGTCCGTAACATTGTTTTTGCCTCATAAATATGAACATGAAAAATAAAATAAAATGAATATTTTATGTTCTGTGGAGAGCCAATGCTTTTTCATCCGGTGGGTAGTATTAAGTTTGCGCAGTGTAATTCACACATTTCACAGAATTGCTAAAGAAATTTGCCACCAAAAAGTTAAAGGGGTGGTTTTATTGCTTTTTTTCTTTGCATGATTGTGTTTATAGGGTGCAATATAACATGTATTCGTGGTTTTTCTTTTTTTAAAAGTCTTATTTTTTCATAAATTTCACCTTTATTGAAAGCTGCTTTCTCCTCTGTCATTTGAATGACCTGTTGACTTCCTGAGGATATGAAACAGGCAATGGGCTCAGATTGGTTAGTTTGAGCCGGTGTGTTGTGATTGGTTAAACTGTAGTGCACGTTGTCGGGAAAATTCACGCCCATTACCTTTAAGGCCTAAGTTGCATGTGTTGTTCATGTCAAATGTAAATAATGGTGTCGATACTGCGGTATCAGTACAAGACAGAATCAGACCCAGCAAGTGGCGATGAAGAGAGGCAAGCAGAACCTCACCACACACGGCTCTTACAAAACGTTTGTTTTACACAATAGCATTGAACTGACTGGCTACTATATACACAAACAGCGTTGGCATTGGTTTACGTTCTTGATTAAATCGAAAAATAACATCATATATAGATGAAAAACACATTTACAACATTAGTACATATACAACATTCAGGTCCATAATGTTTGTACGCATTTGTCGTAGGCACAAAATAGCATAACTAGTAGCCTAGTGGCTATAAAGCCAGCGCTGGCATTTGATAAAACTAAAACATTACATCTGAAATTATACATGCAAATGCATTTAAAATGATTAATTCTTAGCCCAGGGGTTCTCAACTCCAGTCCTTGTGACCCACTGCTCTGCATATTGTGTATCGCCGTTTCTCAATACCAAGTATGCAAACTTCGGACTTGTGTCCTTGGTAGTTCGGACTTGCCTAGTTCGGAGAACAAACTTCCGAGGACGAGAGGACGCAAGTCCGCTTCTTCTGCAAATGGAACAGAGCGTACTTGATCGTGTCACTCAGCACACTCTGGCTGCTCCTGTTATCTCTTTATATATATATTAGGCAACAATAAAACGAAATATGCTACAAATCTGCCTATTTTTGTCAACAATAAATAAATAAAATATTTTATAAAACACCACTCTGCCTCTTTTCATAAAAAAAAAAAAAATCAACATATTAGCCTAATGGCCATGTGGTGCAGGCAACACGATTCTCTTCACTGTATTAAATAAATGAACACAATCTTTTTGTTTTCATTTTAAAAATATGAAACATTGATTTTTATTTACATTTATCAAACAGAGACAGGGTTGAGTCATTATATTTAATTGTTCATATAGTGAAGATAATGTAAAAAATGTTGTTAAAGTTAAATAGCCTAAATTATCTGAAGTTGTGAAACTTCAAAAAACGATTTTTTGCCATGGAACAAACTATAGTTTAATGAGACCAAAGATAGACTTATACACAAGACGAATTATACGTCAAGTTTATCCACTAGACTTGAGAGCCAGTGGCAAACGTCAGAAGCACTAGCCGAGGTAAAGCTGTTCCAGTCGGGGTTGACTCCGAAAACGTCAGAAACGAAAACTCCGAAAACGTCAGATGCATTTTTCAAATAGGCGCTATCTTTATAAATAAACTACAGATTTGAGATTTAAACAACCACATTCTTGCCTGAAACACTCTTAAAATTACATTTCATGACACAATAACAGTAGTATTTTGATATTACGCAGGTTTTCTCCTCTGCTTGCTGATGCTTGCTGGTTGGTGCGAGATGCATTCTGGGATACCTGGCTATCTCAAGTCCGCACAAGTCACCTCTCGATGCATCCTCGGTAAATGGGGCGGATCAAGAACACATCCGGGGATTTGAAGTGGACTTGGCTAGATGTGAACTTTGAATTGGAACAGTACTTGGGCAGCGACTGATGACGTTTCACAAGTCCACAAGAACACAAGTACAGACAAGTACGTATATTGAGAAACGTTGTATGTCTCCCTTATTTAACACACCTGATTCAGATGCTCAGCTGAGAACCCCTGTCTTAGCCTACTTACAGGTTGTGGCCCATTAACTGCTGCCTCTGGTTTTAATGTTGGAACTGCTTCATGTTTTAGGAACAGTTTCTTGTTGAATCCGGCATTGAATTCATGGAGATTCTGGAAGATGTCTTTTGTAAAATGCGAAACAAGTCAAGTCAAGTCAAGTCACATTTATTTATATAGCGCTTTTCACAATACAGATTGTATCAAAGCAGCTTCACAGTGATAACATGTAAGTAGCACAACACAGATCAACAACATTGCTAAACACTAAATAAATAACCCCAACTGAGCAAGCTCAAAGCAAGCCAAAAGCAAGGCGACACATAGAGCTATGTCATTTTCAGGAACATAATCAAACATAAATTGTATCCATTGTTGACGAACTACAATGTCCGTGGGAAGCCCGAACACAGAAGACCTGACAGCAGGGTGAACATAACACGCTTTTGATGAGCCGCAGAAATATGGCCATGCCCTTTTTTGCATATTCCGGAGGGAGGGTTGATGTAAATATATGGGTTAGTGATGTCTAAAACCCTGTTGTAGTCCCATTCGAGTCGTTTTTGTAGGCATTAAACTTCCTGATTTTTAAAAGATGATATCTCTGCTTACGTTGAACTTTCAGTGCTGCAACTTTGCAGATACTGTTCATGTACCAACAGCAATATTACACACTATTTACAGGTTTTGGTCCCACTTTATATTAAGTGGCTTTAAGTACTGTGTACTTACATAGGAAAATAAGTACAATGTACTTATTGTGTTCAGGTTGTATTGTAAAACACTTTTGCTGCTATTGAGGTGTGATATGGGTAAGGTTAGAGACAGGTGTGGTGGTATGGGTAGGTATCAGGCTGGGTTAAGGTGTAAGGGAAGGGTAAACTGTGTAATTACAAATGTAATTACATCAATTAATTACAGTTGTAATTACATGCAGGTATTTTCAAAATATAAGTACAATGTAAAAACATGTATGTACACAATACGTCCAATGTATCAAAGTAGTAACTTCTATGTAAGTACATAGTACTTAAAGCCACTTAATATAAAGTGGGACCCAGGTTTTTTTTTTCGATTGCTAAACGACAGTGAGCACAACTGGAGCTACATGTGCACAACTCTAACTCCAGTCTGCACAGCAGCAGTTCATGTGAACCAAACTCTAGTTCGTTTTTCATTGCTTGAACACAGTTTTGAAAATTCTACACACTTATCCCATGACTTTAGCCACAACCTGCACAACACAGCACTTTGTTCAAATGCTAACACACTGCTGTCAAAACTGTGAACCACACATTCAAAACAGAATAAATTTCAGCCTTGTGCATTTCACACAATTGTGAAAAGCCTTGTGCAATTTGAGCTCAAAGGCTGAAAACTTGTGGCCTAATGCTTAAAAGAGGCAGGGTTACAGTATTACAGTATGTACTTTTAGTTTCTACCTTTTTTTCTCATTACTGTAATTCTGTATATTACTACAGACTATTGATAGTGTCACGGTGCGGGTGCAGGCAGAAGAACGGGCTGAGTTCAGAATCTCGATAAAGAGACGTTTAATACAAAAATACAGGCAGGAGGACAGGGTTTCACAGCGTAACATTCAACATTGACCGACAAACACAGGCTGACAGAGGGAGAACTAAATACAAGCAAGAATCAAACTAAACGAGGTGCAAACAGGTGAAAATGATGATGACGGGACGAGGAACAGGTGGCTGATTGGGGAGTGAGTCCGGGAGAGGAACAAAAGGATCCGGGGAAGTGTGGTGCAGATGACGGGACAAAACAGGTGAGGACGACAGACTGTGACATTACTCCCCCCTCCCGGAAGGCGTGGCCTCACGCCATAACATCAATGGGGAGGGGGGGTGGGCACCCTGGAGGCTGTGGAGGGCGTGGTCAGGAGGAGACAGCCCCCCAGGGCGGAGCAGGATGAGGGCGAGGCCAGGGCGGAGCAGACTGAGGGCGTGGCCAGGGCGGAGCAGACTGAGGGCGAGACCAGGGCGGCGCAGGCTGAGGGCGTGGCCAGGGCGGAGCAGACTGAGGGCGTGGCCAGGGCGGAGCAGACTGAGGGCGAGACCAGGGCGGCGCAGGCTGAGGGCGAGACCAGGGTGGCGCAGGCTGAGGGCGAGACCAGGGCGGAGCAGCTGGAGGGAGGACCCCTGGTGGAGCCGATGGTAGTGGGGCTGACCACACCAGGGGGCCGACTGACAGGGGCGGAGCGGATGGGAGAGGAGACCAGGGTGAAGCAGAGGGACAGACGACTTTGGGTGCTGAGGAGGGACCGAGGGACCGTGGTGACACCGTAGGCTCAGGTGACAGAAGTGACGACAGGGGCACAGAGGGACACGGTGAGGCCAGAGGGAGTGAGGGCTGACGGGTGACTGGAGGGAGTGAGGAGTCCGACAGAACCGGGGGGGTGACATGACGGGGCGGAGCCAAGGGAAGGAAGTCCAAAGGTGAAGGGAGGATGACGAGGGAACGAAGGGAGTCCGGAGGGTCGAGGGAGCCTGGTCGAGCTGGTGGACTGAGGGGCCATGGAGGAGCTGAGGGAGGTAGGAGCCACGGGGGAGCCAATGGGACCGGGGGCCGAGGAAGTGTCCAGATGGAGGAGGTGTGAGGCGAAGGCCAGGGATCCAACGACCCAGCTGGGTCAGGGGAGCTGGCAGACGGAAGGGCTGACGGCTGCGTGACGGGAGGAGGTGGGAGAGGGAGGCTGGGTGGGATCCTGGTCTCTGGCGCCGGCTGGACGGTCTCTGGCGCCGGCTGGACGGTCTCTGGCGCTGGCTGGACGGTCTCTGGCGCTGGCTGGACGGTCTCAGGCGCTGGCTGGACGGTCTCAGGCGCTGGCTGGACGGTCTCAGGCGCTGGCTGGACGGTCTCTGGCGCAGGCTGGACAGTCCCTGGGGTTGGCTGGACGGTCTCGGGGGGGCTGGACGGAACCAGCAGTGAAGAGCATACCGTCTCTGGAGAGCTGGACGGAACCAGCAGTGAAGAGCATACAGTCTCTGGAGGGCTGGACGGAACCAGCAGTGAAGAGCATACAGTATCTGGAGGGCTGGACGGAACCAGCAGTGAAGAGCGTTCTGGCTCAAAAGGACTGACGGTGAGCGCGGACTTCCGGGGAACGAGACGTAACCGGGGTCGCAGGACCGGGTAGGGGATCCCCCGGAAGATCACGACGTCCATGTTGTCTGGAGGGCTGGACGGAACCAGCGGTGAAGGGCATACAGTCTCTGGAGGGCCGGACGGAACCGGCAGTGAAGAGCATACAGTCTCTGGAGGGCTGGACGGAACCAGCAGTGACGAGCATTCAGTCTCTGGAGGGCTGGACGGAACCAGCAGTGAAGAGCGTTCTGGCTCAAAAGGACTGCCGGTGAGCGCGGGCTCGGCAGGGCTGACGGTGAGCGCGGGCTCGACAGGGCTGACGGTGAGCGCAGACTCGGCAGGGCTGACGGTGAGCGCAGACTCGACAGGGCTGACGGTGAGCGCGGGCTCGGCAGGGCTGACGGTGAGCGCAGACTTCCGGGGAACGAGACGTAACCGGGGTCGCAGGACCGGGTAAAGGATCCCCCGGAAGATCACGGCGTCCATGTTGCTTTTGGGTCGGTCAATCTGTCACGGTGCGGGTGCAGGCAGAAGAACGGGCTGAGTTCAGAATCTCGATAAAGAGACGTTTAATACAAAAATACAGGCAGGAGGACAGGGTTTCACAGCGTAACATTCAACATTGACCGACAAACACAGGCTGACAGAGGGAGAACTAAATACAAGCAAGAATCAAACTAAACGAGGTGCAAACAGGTGAAAATGATGATGACGGGACGAGGAACAGGTGGCTGATTGGGGAGTGAGTCCGGGAGAGGAACAAAAGGATCCGGGGAAGTGTGGTGCAGATGACGGGACAAAACAGGTGAGGACGACAGACTGTGACATTACTCCCCCCTCCCGGAAGGCGTGGCCTCACGCCATAACATCAATGGGGAGGGGGGGTGGGCACCCTGGAGGCTGTGGAGGGCGTGGTCAGGAGGAGACAGCCCCCCAGGGCGGAGCAGGATGAGGGCGAGGCCAGGGCGGAGCAGACTGAGGGCGTGGCCAGGGCGGAGCAGACTGAGGGCGAGACCAGGGCGGCGCAGGCTGAGGGCGTGGCCAGGGCGGAGCAGACTGAGGGCGTGGCCAGGGCGGAGCAGACTGAGGGCGAGACCAGGGCGGCGCAGGCTGAGGGCGAGACCAGGGTGGCGCAGGCTGAGGGCGAGACCAGGGCGGAGCAGCTGGAGGGAGGACCCCTGGTGGAGCCGATGGTAGTGGGGCTGACCACACCAGGGGGCCGACTGACAGGGGCGGAGCGGATGGGAGAGGAGACCAGGGTGAAGCAGAGGGACAGACGACTTTGGGTGCTGAGGAGGGACCGAGGGACCGTGGTGACACCGTAGGCTCAGGTGACAGAAGTGACGACAGGGGCACAGAGGGACACGGTGAGGCCAGAGGGAGTGAGGGCTGACGGGTGACTGGAGGGAGTGAGGAGTCCGACAGAACCGGGGGGGTGACATGACGGGGCGGAGCCAAGGGAAGGAAGTCCAAAGGTGAAGGGAGGATGACGAGGGAACGAAGGGAGTCCGGAGGGTCGAGGGAGCCTGGTCGAGCTGGTGGACTGAGGGGCCATGGAGGAGCTGAGGGAGGTAGGAGCCACGGGGGAGCCAATGGGACCGGGGGCCGAGGAAGTGTCCAGATGGAGGAGGTGTGAGGCGAAGGCCAGGGATCCAACGACCCAGCTGGGTCAGGGGAGCTGGCAGACGGAAGGGCTGACGGCTGCGTGACGGGAGGAGGTGGGAGAGGGAGGCTGGGTGGGATCCTGGTCTCTGGCGCCGGCTGGACGGTCTCTGGCGCCGGCTGGACGGTCTCTGGCGCTGGCTGGACGGTCTCTGGCGCTGGCTGGACGGTCTCAGGCGCTGGCTGGACGGTCTCAGGCGCTGGCTGGACGGTCTCAGGCGCTGGCTGGACGGTCTCTGGCGCAGGCTGGACAGTCCCTGGGGTTGGCTGGACGGTCTCGGGGGGGCTGGACGGAACCAGCAGTGAAGAGCATACCGTCTCTGGAGAGCTGGACGGAACCAGCAGTGAAGAGCATACAGTCTCTGGAGGGCTGGACGGAACCAGCAGTGAAGAGCATACAGTCTCTGGAGGGCTGGACGGAACCAGCAGTGAAGAGCGTTCTGGCTCAAAAGGACTGACGGTGAGCGCGGACTTCCGGGGAACGAGACGTAACCGGGGTCGCAGGACCGGGTAGGGGATCCCCCGGAAGATCACGACGTCCATGTTGTCTGGAGGGCTGGACGGAACCAGCGGTGAAGGGCATACAGTCTCTGGAGGGCCGGACGGAACCGGCAGTGAAGAGCATACAGTCTCTGGAGGGCTGGACGGAACCAGCAGTGACGAGCATTCAGTCTCTGGAGGGCTGGACGGAACCAGCAGTTTAGAGCGTTCTGGCTCAAAAGGACTGCCGGTGAGCGCGGGCTCGGCAGGGCTGACGGTGAGCGCGGGCTCGACAGGGCTGACGGTGAGCGCAGACTCGGCAGGGCTGACGGTGAGCGCAGACTCGACAGGGCTGACGGTGAGCGCGGGCTCGGCAGGGCTGACGGTGAGCGCAGACTTCCGGGGAACGAGACGTAACCGGGGTCGCAGGACCGGGTAAAGGATCCCCCGGAAGATCACGGCGTCCATGTTGCTTTTGGGTCGGTCAATCTGTCACGGTGCGGGTGCAGGCAGAAGAACGGGCTGAGTTCAGAATCTCGATAAAGAGACGTTTAATACAAAAATACAGGCAGGAGGACAGGGTTTCACAGCGTAACATTCAACATTGACCGACAAACACAGGCTGACAGAGGGAGAACTAAATACAAGCAAGAATCAAACTAAACGAGGTGCAAACAGGTGAAAATGATGATGACGGGACGAGGAACAGGTGGCTGATTGGGGAGTGAGTCCGGGAGAGGAACAAAAGGATCCGGGGAAGTGTGGTGCAGATGACGGGACAAAACAGGTGAGGACGACAGACTGTGACAGATAGCCTGACTTCGTCATACTCATTTTCTAATAAGAAAATGAGTCTGATATCGCTCCGTTGGGCTTTGATTATAAGGGCGTGTCTTAACCGAACCAGGAAAAAAAAAACCTCTGCACTCAATTGGATAGTCGGTAAACCTACAACCAATCAGAACAACGCAGTAAGTCAACTCCTTTGCATAGCGCAGTTTTCAAATACAGAACTTACTTATTTTAGATTAGAAGTTAAATGACGATTGTTGCTTCTTTTACTTACTTCTCCATGAGTGCGACCAAAGGAGAAACAACAACGACCACAGGCTTTTCATTATGTCCCATCTTCTTAGCGACCGTCAGAGCCAGCTGATAAGTTACACTTTTCCCGAATCATGTTGGAAGGACGCCAAAAATATCTTTCTGATCGACAAATGCCTTGATTGCAGTTCTCTGTTTGTCTATTACAGTTTTTTTCGATTGCTAAACCACAGTGGAACACAACTGGAGCTACATGTGCAAAACTCTAACTCCAATCTGCACAGCAGCAGTTCATGTGGACCAAACTCTAGTTCGTTTTTCAGTGCTTGAACACAGTTTTCAAAACTCTACACACTTATCCCATGACTTTAACCACAACTTGCACAACACTGTGGATTTACAGCACTTTGTTCAAATGCTAACACACTGCTGTCAAAACTGTGAACCACTAATTCAAAACAGAATACATTTCAGCCTTGTGCCTTTCACACACTGCTGATGTTCAAACAATTTCAGCTGAAAGGCTCAAAACTTGTGGCCTAATGCTTGAGAGAGGCAGGGTTACAGTATTACAGTATGTACTTATAGTTTCTACCTTTTTTTCTCATTACTGTAATTCTGTAAATTACAGTACTACAGACTATTGAAGCAAACTGCTAATTTTCAATTGTTATGTTTTAAAAATGTAAATAAATACATTTATTTACATTCAAATACATTCAAATAAATACAAGTAAATAAATGTAAATGAAAGAATGTCACTCTTTTCTTTGAAGAAAATATTACTTTGTATGAAGTGTGAAATTGTTGAAACTGTAAAGATGAAAAGTTTGGATTTTCTGCATTGGTGTTTGATGCTAGTGTTTTTCCTCTCAGTGTGTTCTGAGTGACAGTGTGTGTTATCTCAGTGAGGGTTGTGTATAGTGTTGTGCACACTTAGCCTGTTTTGAGACGTGTGTTAAGAGTTGTGCTCAGGTGACTGTTGGTAATGCAGACTGTAGTTAGAGTTTTGCACATGTAGCTCCAGTCGTGCTCACTGTCGTTTAGCAATCGGAAAAAAAAACTGTAAAATTAATGCGCTATCGATTTATTTTACAACAGACGCGACAGCGGAATCTATACATCTCAATTCTCCAGCTGCCGTCATCTCTGAGGGAAATCAGTTAGCGCTCTTTGATAACGTGATGATTACAGATCACCTGTCCATCATCGTATAAAGCCCGCCCTGCAAATTTGATTGGCCCGTTCATTTCTTGCCTGATCATAATTTCTCCTCAATGGATCGAGTCCAGACTGAACTTCCCGACCAAAAAATGTTGTGGGCGGAGTTCGGGCTGGCATCCAGGCTAGACTATTGAAGAAAACGTCTCAGGTTACAACTGTAACCTATGTTCCCTGAGAACAGGGAACGAGACAATACGTCGAATGACGCTATGGGGAACGCCTCAGGCGTGACAGGTGTCTGAAATCAAATATCAACTCACAGTAATCAGGTTGACCGGCGACAGCCCGTGCATCATCAGCTTGAATGATGAGCGCGTCAATCTGGATGTATAAGAAGGGCGCCTTGAAACCGTGACAACATCCTATCGTCTGAAGGGACTGTTGCAGGCAGGCCCCGAGGCATGGCAACGAGACGTATTGTCTCGTTCCCTGTTCTCAGGGAACATAGGTTACAGTTGTAACCTGAGACGTTCCCTTTCGAAGGGAACTCAACAATACGTCGAATGACGCTATGGGGAACGAAATACCCACTCCGCCATGCTGAGGGGAGTGCATGCCGAAAGGCAGTGACAACTGTCAGAACCAGTAATTCCAAGGAACACTGAAACCACTCACCCTATGTTACATCGGGCTGTCAGTGACAGCACTCCCTACCGGTCATAGCCCAAGCTAATGAACCAAGAAAAACCAGAACGTAATAACGTGAGTAAATCAGGGCCAGCTCAAAGGCTTTAGGACCACAACTTCAAAATAGAAGGGGTCCCTTCTAGGGAGTGTGGCTAGGGGGCCAAAGAGACCCCCAGCCAGTCACTATTCAGGAGAACACTCCTCCTGAAATGCCCCCAGGCTGGCCTGGTGATCTGTACTAAGACACACAGTCTGGCCATAGCCTGTCCGTCCAAGACAGAGCCTCTGGAAATTGCCTAGAAAAGGCATCCAAAAACTGAAGGCCCGCGAAGCTGGCGGAAACCATCGAGTTTCGGATCACAGAGACGGGATCCTCCGGAGAGTGTCACTCAACCTCGAACCAATGGGAATCGTACACTCAATCCACGAGTTTCCACCCAGTGCTCGCTTTTGAGCACTGAGGAAGTAAGAGAGGGATCAAAAATCAGGAAGGTCAAAGAGACCTAAGACCTGATGACCCCATGTGTGGGGAGCTCCGATACATGAGGGCTCATGTCAGGAAGGCCGTACGTTGTGCGGCCTGAAACCCAACGACCACAGCATGTGGAAGCTCATCCTTCAGGAAAGCCAGAGGCTAGAAACCTGACAGACCCACAATGTTGGGCTACCTCGAAAAAGGTCTAATCAGACCTAAAACCACAGTTGTGGGAGATAGCTTGAACAAGGGAAGTGCCTGTCGTAATGTATTGCGACAAAGACACATCTACAGTGGGACCCAAAGTGAAGAACCGGAGTCTGAACCACATAAGAAGGGACCGAAGCATACCGCGCGTGACCCTCACCATATGAAATGGATTTTAAAAACTGCACAAGACATCTCGTCAGGTGACTTACCACAATAATAGGTGAAGTATGGGTTTGTGTACTTCACTCTGAATTCAGGAAGGCCTGTTGAGGCCTGTAACCTGGCGTCCACAGTGTGTGGGAGCTCATGGCTAGGAAGGCCTGGTAAGGCCTGTAACCTGGCGACCACAGTATGCGGGAGCTCGTAACCTGGCGACCACAGTATGTGGGCGCTCATAACCAGGAAGGCCTAGTGAGGCCTGTAACCTGGCGACCACATCCGGTGGGAGCTCGTACTCAGGAAGGTCAGTGAGACCCAGCCTGGTGTACCTGAAAAACCACACCAAGTGGGAGCTACTTCCAGAAGTTAGCTCTTAAGAACTCTTAAAGTGGGACCCGAGGAAAGACCGGGGTCTGAGCCACATAAGAAGGGACCGAAGCATACTGCGCGTGACCCTCACCATAAGAAATGGATTTTAAAAAGTGCACAAGACATCTCGTCGGGTGACTTACCACAATAATAGGTGAAGTATGGGTTTGTGTACTTCACTCTGAATTCAGGAAGGCCTGGTGAGGCCTGTAACCCAGCAACCACAATATGTGGGAGCTCATAACCAGGAAGGCCTGTTGAGGCCTGTAACCTGGCGACCACAGTGTGTGGGAGCTCATGACCAGGAAGGCCTGGTAAGGCCTGTAACCTGGCGACCACATTGGGTGGGAGCTCGTACTCAGGAAGGTCAGTGAGACCCAGCCTGGTGACCACAACCTGTGGGAGCTTACTCCACCAAGTGGAAGCTACTTCTTCCAGAAGTTAGCCAGAGAAGGGCGTCCCTGTAGCCAGTGACAGGACGCCACTTAAAGTGGGACCCAAGGGAAGACCGGGGTCTGAGCCACATAAGAAGGGACCGAAGCATACCACGCGTGACCCTTACCATACAAAATGGATTTTAGAAAGTACACAAGACATCCCGTCATGTGATTTACCACAATAATAGGTGAAGTAGGGGTTAGTGTACTTCACTCTGAATTCAGAAAGGCCGAACTTGAGGCCTGTAACCTGGCAGCCACAACAAGTGGGAACCCATAATCAGGAAGGCCTGACAAGGCCTAACACCCGATAGTCCCAATGCATGGGGAGCTCACATTCAGGAAGGCCGCTGAGGCCTGCAGCCTGACATGTGAAGACTCACCACTACAACTTAGCGACCACGAAAAGTGGGGGTTTCACATTCAGGAAGGCCTGGTGAAGCCTGCAACCTGACATGTGACAACTCACAACCAGGAAGGCCAATGAAGCCTGAAGCCTGGTGACCACAGAGTGGGAGCAAAGTGCTCAGGGAAGGTGGTGAGGCTGTAGTCTGGCTACCGCATCATGTGGGAGCCCACATTCAGAAAGGCTGGGTGAGGCCTGTAAACTGACTACCACAGTATGTGGGAACTCATAACCAGGAAGGCCCCTTTGAGGCCTGTAACCTAGCAACCACAATGTGTGGGAGCTCATCACCAGGAAGGCCTGGTGAGGCCTATATAGCTGATGGCTTATGGGTGGGGAGGAACCAGCCATCCAAAATACCATGAGCGGGTTCCTCCCAGACGCGCCTCCACTGCAACAGCAATCTGTCTGAGGCGCGCCCCATAATGTCAACCAGCTCAGCGTACACTGGGCAGGAGGGCTGAAATGATTCGGTCTCAACCAAACTGACATCCTTTTCTATATATATATATATATATATATATATATATATATATATATTACAGCCAACTCCTGCCCTGCCCAAAGAGAACAGTTACAGATTCACCAACGAGAGAGAGCGCTCATTTTCTCTCTTCTTAGATGTTCAACATTTAATCTGTAACTCACCCTCGTCAGCTGGTAGATCATCCGCAAGGTTAACGCCCCTCTCCCGATAATCTGCCAGCTCCATCTGAAAGCTCCACGAGCTCAACCGCCACTGAGCCTCAGCCCGAGCGGGAACCGGAACCGCGGGGTTCAGATGCCGCGCCCACTTCCCTCGAGAAGTGGGTCAGACGAGAGCAGAGAGTTCTGAAAGGAAAACTCTCAGTTCGCGCAAAAAACTCCCTCGAGAGCTTCCCGCACATGCTCTTCTTTCAGGCAGAACACGCACAGATCGTGTGAATCCTCCGGTGTCAAATATCTGGACACAAGTCGGCACACTCGCGCAAAGTGTTTCTCCACGTCTCTGCGCGCTTAATCGTTGATACTATCACACAGACAAACAGTCCCTGAAGACGAAAAGATGTTGTCACGGTTTCAAGGCGCCCTTCTTATACATCCAGATTGACGCGCTCATCATTCAAGCTGATGATGCACGGGCTGTCGCCGGTCAACCTGATTACTGTGAGTTGATATTTGATTTCAGACACCTGTCACGCCTGAGGCGTTCCCCATAGCGTCATTCGACGTATTGTTGAGTTCCCTTCGAAAGGGAACTGCTAATTAGGGGCCAAGCACCGAAGGTGCGGAGGCACCTATTGTATCTGTTCCGGTTCTTATTATTATTATTAGGGGCCAAGCACCGAAGGTGCGGAGGCACCTATTGTATCTGTGCCGGTTCTTATTATTATTAGGGGCCAAGCACCGAAGGTGCGGAGGCACCTATTGTATCTGTTCCGGTTCTTATTATTATTATTATTATTATTATTCTTCTTCCGACTGGGCGTCTATGGCAGCCCATAGACCGGTTTGCGGGAAAGTTGTTTTGGTTTGACATTCTGATAGAGGACAGTCCCAACTTTAAATACACCAATTTTGGTGTCTCTAACTCATTCCCTCTAGCGCCACCAACTGTCCAAAGTTTCACTTTTATTATGCTAATAACTTTTGAACCGTAAGGCCTATCAACAAAATTCTTTTTTCCTCTTGTTCCTGAGCTCATGCCGATTCGATCGCACCCTATAACGTCATTTTCCGTCATAAAAAAACGGCCGCCATTTTGAATTTTCTAAAAAACGTACTTTTGCGAACTCGTCCTAGACGGTTTGTCTGATTTTCACCAAAATCGCACCGGATCATCTCCAGGCAGTGCTGACAAAAAGTTATGGAATTCAAGATGATTCGCCTAACGGTTTTCGATAAACGCACAAACTAATTTTACGTAACGCTTGCAAAAACAGACGTAAGGCTGTATCTCCGCAACGCTTCATCCTATTCAGACCAAACTTGGTACATGTAATCACAAGCATGACCTGAGGCGACATGCAGCGTTTCGGCGCAGCGCCACCTAGTGGTCCGGAGATATGAAAAATGGCTATTTTTGCTCGTAACTTCTGAACGGTTTGTCCAAAAATCATAAACTTCATCTCGTTAGATTCAGGGCATCATGCCGAGTCGACCGATATCCAATTTTCCCAGATCGGCCATTTTGGCTGTCGGCCATTTTGAATTATGTGCTAAAATGCTGTATTTTTTGAACGCATGAACGAATTGTTACGAAACTCGGTATGGGTCATCAGTACGATGCCCTGAAGAAGCCTGAGAAGTTTCGAAACAGCGCCACCTAGTGGTGAATTTTTTTTTCCAAACGCTTATAACTTTGGGTGTGGTACACTTATTTTCACGGGAGTCATCTTTTTGAGTTCCTGAATCGTTGCCGAGTCCAACAATACTAAACATGCTGGGTTTCGTGTTACGGTTGGTGTAGCGTAGCGATTTAGCGCGAAAAAAACACTTGGCGATATCTTCAAAACCGCTGTTCCGATCGAGACGAAACCACCGCCAGAAACACGGAATCATAGCTTGTTAACTAAACGCTAATGCCCAAATGCGAAAATATTGATAGTAAGGGGTAGTAAAATTCAAACAAAGTCATGTGTCAGTCATTTTTTACGTGTTTTTTCATATAAATGTTTATAACTCGGAAGCGAATTGAGATATTTTCACCAAAATTGACACACATATGTATGGGGTCACTCTGAGGACACATAAAAAAAATTGTGGGACTGAGCCTCTTGGTGGCGCTATAATAGAACAAAACGTGAAATTCCCATTGACTTCAATAGAGTTTTGTGAAATAAAATGCTATACTAAACAAATGCATTGGTGTAATATTACAAAACTCAGTGTGTGCCATAAGCAGCATGCCCTGAAGGTACTTAAAAGATTTTAAGACAGCGCCACCTGTTGGTCAAAAGTTATAATTAATTTCTGAGAACGCTAATAACTTTTGAATAAATTTGCCTATTGCAATGAAACTGATCTTAATAGATTCCTTTGGTTATGCCAAAAACATAGATATCAGGTTTTCCATAATCAGACAAACGTTCTGTTCGCCATCTTTATTTCTTTGAAAAACCTTCTTTTTCGAACTCCTCCTAGACCGTTTGTCCGATTTTCACGAAAATTGAATCGTATCATCTCCAGACCGTGCCGACTAAAAGTTATGAATTGCACGATGATAGACAAAACCGTTTTTGTATACCACAGCATCAAAATTTAGGCATGCTGCCAAAATTACTATTTAGGCTTTATCTCTGCAATGCCTTCACATTTTGACACCAAACTTTGCATGTGTCATTGTCACCTCACTCTGACCACACATCTATTTCGTAACTGCGCCACCTATTGTTCGAAAGTGATAACCCATTAAATCATCTTATAAGGTAATGTTTATGTGATTTTCTTAGCCATTTGCCCAAAGTTCTCTCAAAATGCCCTTAATTGCTCCTTGCTGCAGTTGGTCTGCCACTCCTAGCCATTTTGGCATATGTTGCCGCTTCTTGCGCTTGGCCCCGGTAATGGCTGCTTGCAGCTATATTTATTATTATTATTATTCTTCTTCCGACTGGGCGTCTATGGCAGCCCATAGACCGGTTTGCGGGAAAGTTGTTTTGGTTTGACATTCTGATAGAGGACAGTCCCAACTTTAAATACACCAATTTTGGTGTCTCTAACTCATTCCCTCTAGCGCCACCAACTGTCCAAAGTTTCACTTTTATTATGCTAATAACTTTTGAACCGTAAGGCCTATCAACAAAATTCATTTTTCCTCTTGTTCCTGAGCTCATGCCGATTCGATCGCACCCTATGACGTCATTTTCCGTCATAAAAAAACGGCCGCCATTTTGAATTTTCTAAAAAACGTACTTTTGCGAACTCGTCCTAGACGGTTTGTCTGATTTTCACCAAAATCGCACCGGATCATCTCCAGGCAGTGCTGACAAAAAGTTATGGAATTCAAGATGATTCGCCTAACGGTTTTCGATAAACGCACAAACTAATTTTACGTAACGCTTGCGAAAACAGACGTAAGGCTGTATCTCCGCAACGCTTCATCCTATTCAGACCAAACTTGGTACATGTAATCACAAGCATGACCTGAGGCTACATGCAGCGTTTCGGCGCAGCGCCACCTAGTGGTCCGGAGATATGAAAAATGGCTATTTTTGCTCATAACTTCTGAACGGTTTCTCCAAAAATCAAAAACTTGGTCTCGTTAGATTCAGGGCATCATGCCGAGTCGACCGATATCCAATTTTCCCAGATCGGCCATTTTGGCTGTCGGCCATTTTGAATTATGTGCTAAAATGCTGTATTTTTTGAACGCATGAACGAATTGTTACGAAACTCGGTATGGCTCATCAGTACGATGCCCTGAAGGAGCCTGAGAAGTTTCGAAACAGCGCCACCTAGTGGTGAATTGTTTTATTCAAACGCTTATAACTTTGGGTGTGGTACACTTATTTTCACGGGAGTCATATTTTTGAGGTCCTGAATCGTTGCCGAGTCCAACGATATCAAATATGTCGGGTTTCGTCTCACGGATGGCGTAGTGTAGCGATTTAGCGCGAAAAAAACACTTGGCGATATCTTCAAAACCGCTGTTCCGATCGAGACGAAACCACCGTCAGAAACACGGAATCATAGCTTGTTAACTATATGCTAATGCCCAAATGCGAAAATATTGATAGTAAGGGGTAGTAAAATTCAAACAAAGTCATGTGTCAGTCATTTTTTACGTGTTTTTTCATATAAATGTTTATAACTCGGAAGCGAATTGAGATATTTTCACCAAAATTGACACACATATGTATGGGGTCACTCTGAGGACACACACAAAAAATTGTGGGACTGAGCCTCTTGGTGGCGCTATAATAGAACAAAACGTGAAATTCCCATTGACTTCAATAGAGTTTTGTGAAATAAAATGCTATACTAAACAAATGCATTGGTGTAATATTACAAAACTCAGTGTGTGCCATAAGCAGCATGCCCTGAAGGTACTTAAAAGATTTTAAGACAGCGCCACCTGTTGGTCAAAAGTTATAATTAATTTCTGAGAACGCTAATAACTTTTGAATAAATTTGCCTATTGCAATGAAACTGATCTTAATAGATTCCTTTGGTTATGCCAAAAACATAGATATCAGGTTTTCCATAATCAGACAAACGTTCTGTTCGCCATCTTTATTTCTTTGAAAAACCTTCTTTTTCGAACTCCTCCTAGACCGTTTGTCCGATTTTCACGAAAATTGAATCGTATCATCTCCAGACCGTGCCGACTAAAAGTTATGAATTGCACGATGATAGACAAAACCGTTTTTGTATACCACAGCATCAAAATTTAGGCATGCTGCCAAAATTACTATTTAGGCTTTATCTCTGCAATGCCTTCACATTTTGACACCAAACTTTGCATGTGTCATTGTCACCTCACTCTGACCACACATCTATTTCGTAACTGCGCCACCTATTGTTCGAAAGTGATAACCCATTAAATCATCTTATAAGGTAATGTTTATGTGATTTTCTTAGCCATTTGCCCAAAGTTCTCTCAAAATGCCCTTAATTGCTCCTTGCTGCAGTTGGTCTGCCACTCCTAGCCATTTTGGCATATGTTGCCGCTTCTTGCGCTTGGCCCCGGTAATGGCTGCTTGCAGCTATATTTAGGGGCCAAGCACCGAAGGTGCGGAGGCACCTATTGTATCTGTTCCGGTTCTTATTATTAGGGGTTCAAGCACGAAGTGCTGAAACCCTATTGTTTTTGTATTGATTTTTATTATTATTATTATTATTCTCCCCTAAAACGCATAGTGCAGACCAAACCGTAAGGGCTGCAGCTCTGAAACTTTGTCAGATGGTAGTACAAAAATCGAGGAGAGGTTATCAAATTATGAGCCCGATTGGCCCATAGGTGGCGCTATAGCGACCAATTGCGCGAAACTGCTCATAACTCCTAGACCGTAAATCGTACACTCAAGTGTCTTATATCAATGGAAAGCTGGTCACCTGACGAAAAAAACGTATATCTCCGATTTCATTTCCGGTATGCAAATTTTTCCGCCATTTTGAATTTTGTCGAAAAACTACTTTTGCGAACTAGTCCCTGGATTTTTGCCCGATCGGAACCAAACCAGTGCAGAAATGTTCTCTGGAGTCTGAAGATCAATAATTATCAAAAAAATGTTGAAATTTCTCGTTCTGGTCGCTAGGGGAAGCAAAATAAACGTTGTGGGAGGAGCGTATTTTACTAAAATGGCTATAGCTCGAGAAGTAAATGAGATATCTTCACCAAACTCGGTACAAATGTGTAAGAGTTCAATTTGAGGTGACAGTAAAAAAATCGCGACGATTGAACACTAGGTGGCGCTATAAAATGAAAAAAACAGATAAACACCTGACCGTCAGTCCGATTGACTTGAAAATTGGTATGCAGTGTCTTGGTCCAAGGCCTCATGTATGTCTATAAGGACATTGGTGTATCTCAAAAAACATGGCCGCCATCAGCCAATGAAGTTTGAGCATCTATGAAACAAGGTTAACGAAGGCCGATCGGAACGAAACTCGTTGGGAATGTTCGACTCATGGCCCTAGAGGTCTGTAAAAATTTTGAAAGAAATCGGCCACTAGTTGGCGCTAACGAGTTTTATTGCTCTGTAATCGCGTGGTGTTGCACACACCCCCACAAAATGTATATCAATTGATAGATCTCCTCATGATGAACAACTTTGCCTCAAGAACCATTGCTGTCAATCAATTCGTTCGTTAAATATTCACGAATATGTTAAAAACCTACTTTTGCGAACTAGTCCCTGGTTTTTTGCCCGATCGGAACCAGACTAGTCTAGGATAATTCTTTGGACTCTCTTGATCAATAATTATCCAAAAAAAGTTCAACTTTGTCATTTGTCTTGCTATATCAGGGTCATTTACAAAAGGGCGTGACAAAAAGCCCCCAAAAGCCTGTAAATCCTAAAGGAAAACTCAGAACTTTACAAAAATTGATGAGCATATGTGTCATAACATGCTGAAGAAGCATGCACAGTTTCATGGAGATCGGACCATAGGTGGCGCTATAACTGTTAAAAAGCTTTAAAACCATGTATTTCCAATGGTAAATTGCCAGTATTGGCTGTAAATGGTGTTTTCCATCTCTGATCATATCATAATGTTAAAACCAGTGCAGTACAATTCTCTGGACCCTCTAGATCAATAATTATAAGAAAAGGTTGAACTACTTCATGTGGATGGCTTCAACATGTACTGTGTTGAAGCCATCTATTACTACACTTTCAGTGTCCCTGAAAGCGTTGATCTCTTCAATAAACAAGTCAGAACACGTGACATTAAATAATCATGAACATTTTCAGACAGATCGGACAAAATATGCCTGTAGAACAGTTAAAAAGGTGAAAATGATGGTCTGTTAAGCCAATAAGTGGAGTTTTACTGCCACCTGCTGTTCAAAATAGTAAGTTGTCATGTATAATTTATATTATGACTTTATCAATTCACTAACTTAACATTTACAATCACATTTAGTCAAAAAGTACTATGACAACTGTCATATTGAATTAAAATCTACACACACTCATTCAGTTGTAGATAAATGATATGAATACCTACCACTGTTGTCACTGTTTTTAACATAGTTTTATAACATTAGATTACAAAGAAATATCCCAAATGTGTGTGTGTGTGTGTGTTTGTGTGCGTGTGTGTGTACATCTCTGATCATATCATAATGTTAAAACTAGTGCAGTACAATTCTCTGGACTCTCTAGATAAATAATTAAAAGAAAAGGTTGAACTACGTCATGTGGATGACTATAATAGGATGGCTTCAACATTTAGTGTGTTGAAGCCATCTATTTCTACACTTTCAGTGTCCCTGAAAGCGTTGATCTCTTCAATAAACAAGTCAGAACATGTGACATTAAATAATCATTAACATTTTCAGACAGATCTGACAGAATATGCCTAAATAACAGTTAAAAAGGTGAAATGATATCAATATGATGGTCTATTAAGCCAATAAGTGGTGTTTTACTGCCCTCTGCTGTTCAAAATAGTAATTGTCTCACTACTCAACTATAATTAATATTATGACTTTATTAATTAACTATTTTAACATTTGCAATCACATTTAGTCAAATATTGAACACAATCATTTTTTTGTCAAAGTTTATCACTTCAGTTGGTCTGAATCTTCACATAATTGCTATTAACGTGGTAAATAGCTATACTATATTCCTAGAATCACATTAAAATCCAATCATCCAAGCCCCAATCACTGTAAATAATGATAAATCATGCTAGAACGTGGTAAATTAATGTACACTATGGTCAGAGGTGTAGTGGTAAAAAAAGAGGTGGGTAAACTATAAATTCTGGTGTATTATTTCGAATAATAAGACACTATGGGCTGTTACTCTAGGGTCTGATCAAATTAAATCATTTACACTGAAAAATCACAATTGCATAAAATAATGTTATGACATTTATTTAAATTTACATAAGAAACTGGGAAAGAATGATACTACTTTTAAACATTTAACACTAAACCGCCAGTAGGTGGTGGCAGGCGACCGTCCTAATGAGTGAGTCATTCAACTCATTCATTCAAACGATTCGTTCAAACGGCTGATCATTCAAGAATGAGACCGATGTTTTTGAATGTGTCTTTGAATCTTTGACTCAATCGATTCGTTCAAAATGCTGAATGATTCAGTAATGAAAACACGTCGAGTGTTCCTGTGACATGTGCCGTGGTTCTGCTGTGTTGTTTGGAACTATTTTCGCTGCTGAAACACAACAAAAACAGCCAATATAGCATCTAAAATGTAAGTGATTTAATTTTTTACTGTTTATTGAACTGTTGTAGGAAATCAATGTCACATTTTCAATCGTGATGGTGTTCAGGAAAAATAAGGGACCCCATTTACACCTGGTATTAAAATGCGATCTGTATCCAGACAAGTTATCCGGATAATAAGTACCGATTCCATTTACACCTGGCCACATACATGTGTTTTTGCAAAACGGATATAAATCCGATCTTAAACTCCCGCGTATGCAGATTTAATGGATTGAACGACACCAAAAGCAACAGATATGAGCTGCATTTCGTTGATCATCAGCTAATTTCCAAATCAAAGACATCAATAAAAGAGTGGCAACACCGCTGGTAAGATAATTTCGTTTCTTTACTTGAAGATGATTGTGTGTTAAGCGTCTGTGACTTACTTTCACTTTTATTTGCGATGTTTGCACGTTGGCTCGATGAATAGACGCTCATGAGCGGTGATGGGTGATCCGTGTCGCAGTAGCGCCGTCATATCTGACTATAACATGACTTATAGCCTATATAACAAGCTTACTCGTTTATTTTTTTGCCTTTTTGGGAGGAGTAAAATATACATATGTGGTTTCAACAACCAGATTGCGTTTACACCTAGTAAAGATCCGGACACAATGCGAGCCAGACTACCTGCAGATGTGGTCAGGCAGATCCAATCGCGATCACAACGCATTTACACCTTGCATTAACATGCGTTTTTTTATTATCCGGATAACTTATCTGGATACAGATCGCATTTTAATACCAGGTGTAAATGGGGTCTGAGTGTGTTCTGCGCTCATTTGTGTAGATTTCTGCTCGAGAGGCTGCGCGAGGGTCAACAGTACAACCTTACCGTCAGTAATAGTCAACAACACAGTAATGCAGCGCAATATAAGAGTTCGTCTTAGGTGCCTGTTGACTTTGGATCAATGCATTGTTTGTGTGTTGTTGCATAAGGAGATAAAGAAATAATACAATTGGTGACAGTGATCAATCAACACAAAAGGAACAATGATATAAATGAACAAAGATATGAGTACTAATCACAATAAAACAGGCTGTAAAAAAATCATTGAAACAAACAATCTTTCAACATGGCTCAGGGCACATGTCTGGCAAACAAATTAATCAATTAGCAGCGCACAGGCTGACAGTGACATTAAATCATAAAAAGGCATAAACAATGTAAACACAATCAAATTAATAGATGGACTCACGTAATTCATGAAGACACACACAGTTATGCATCAAAATGCCAGGAAAGAGTGCAAAGAATGAGCCAAAGGGTTCACAATCAATTTATAGGCAACAGGTGAGTCGTGCATGGTGAAGTGGCAGAGTCTCATTGAAAAAGCGAAATGGAGTTGAAAGAGATTAGAAAGGAAATCTTTTCAATTACTATTATGAATTATTTAATTATATCCATTATGCAATATTGGTTGGTGTTTTTCTATAAATCCAGCAATGAACATGTAACAAGAAAAGTCATTGAGAAGAAAATAACAGTCAGCCATTACCTCATGAACCATGGTTAAACCAACAACTAATAAAATACAATTGTGAACATTATGAACCCCAACACCACGGTGAAGGACGCTTAACAGACAGAATAAGTTAGGGATTACGCAAAGCCTGCGGGTTTATATTTGCTATAAAAACCGCCTCGCTCTACATTACCCTGCTTATTACATTGCTACCTACCAAGTAAATCAATAATTTGACTCAAAATATAGATATAAACAGGAGTTTATTGATTTAAAAAACGATTGCCGATAAAAAAGAAAAATAGTCCGTTCTGTCTCTACGTTTAGAATCCATGGCAACGCTCTGTTTTTCATGGCAACGGTGTGTTATACTTATAAGCAGCGGCCTGTTATAACAACAGACCGCACTCTACATTAGAATTCAACCAAGCCATATAAGAAACAAATAATTACCGTTACCAAGCTAACAGAGCTACGTAAACAGAGCGAACAGGAGAGCACTCGTCTGCAGACGTCAATAATGGAATATACTCCCGATCAAACTCCGCTTCCCGAAAGTTATAAACTGCCTCTGGAACCTAGTTAAGGTACAAACATCTATTCAACAAAAATAGTGATGCAGTTAAGTGTTTTTTCGCTCAGCCGAGCCCTCTCTGTTGCTGTGTGGAGCAGCCTGTGTCAGTCACCTCTTCCTGAACGTCGCTCACTCAACTCGCGCACTGCGGTCTCGTGAGGAACGCAGCTTTTTGACATACAGTATTTCTTGTTCCCGAACACAAATATTTTTTAAGTATTTGTTCGGAATAAGTATTCGTAAAAAACACATTATTTGTGCCTTTCCGAATACCGTATTCGGCTCCACCCCTAGTACACACTATATTTTGCATAGTTAATTTATTTAACAAATTTCTTTTTGTTAATGTTTTGCAGTCAAACTATACATTTACTGTACACACTATAAATGTGTGTGTGTTTGTGTGTGTGTGTGTGTGCGTGTGCGTGCGTTTGTGTGTAAGCATGCTTTATGAAGTTAACATGAAAAAAATGGTTTGCTTTAGTGCAGAATAGTGGAGAAACAAAGCATTTCAAAATGGAAGTGTGCCAATAAGTGGTCTTCTACTGCCCTCTGCTGGCCACTTTTCTTATTAATAGTCTTTTCACTTGCTATATTGTGGTAAACCATCCTATAACATGGTATATCAAGGTAAACTATGGAAAATCATGTTAGATTCATGGTAAATCATACTAGAACATGGTAAATCATGAAAAATAACATTGAAATATGGTTTATCATGGTAAATAATGCTTGCTACATAAAACTTAATGTCTTTTGATGCTTTTGTGCTTAAAGGCCTTAAAGGCTTAAACTGCTTGAACCCCGCAAAATGCTGCTTGCAGCTTTAATTATTATTATTAGGGGCCAAGCACCGAAGGTGCGGAGGCACCTATTGTATCTGTGCCGGTTCTTATTAGGGGCCAAGCACCGAAGGTGCGGAGGCACCTATTGTATCTGTGCCGGTTCCTATTATTATTATTATTCTTCTTCCGACTGGGCGTCTATGGCAGCCCATAGACCGGTTTGCGGGAAAGTTGTTTTGGTTTGACATTCTGATAGAGGACAGTCCCAACTTTAAATACACCAATTTTGGTGTCTCTAACTCATTCCCTCTAGCGCCACCAACTGTCCAAAGTTTCACTTTTATTATGCTAATAACTTTTGAACCGTAAGGCCTATCAACAAAATTCTTTTTTCCTCTTGTTCCTGAGCTCATGCCGATTCGATCGCACCCTATGACGTCATTTTCCGTCATAAAAAAACGGCCGCCATTTTGAATTTTCCAAAAAACCTACTTTTGCGAACTCGTCCTAGACGGTTTGTCCGATTTTCACCAAAATCGCACCGGATCATCTCCAGGCAGTGCTAACAAAAAGTTATGGAATTCAAGATGATTCGAATAACCGTTTTCGATAAACGCGTAAACAAAATTTACGTAGCGCTTGCGAAAACAGACGTGAGGTTGTATCTCCGCAACGCTTACTCGTTTTCACACCAAACTTGGTACGTGTTATCACAAGCATGAGCTGAGGCTACGTGCTGCGTTTCGGCGCAGCGCCACCTAGTGGTCCGGAGATATGAAAAATGGCTATTTTTGCTCGTAACTTCTGAACGGTTTCTCCAAAAATCAAAAACTTGGTCTCGTTAGATTCAGGGCGTCATGCCGAGTCGACCGATATCCAATTTTCCCAGATCGGCCATTTTGGCTGTCGGCCATTTTGAATTATGTGCTAAAATGCTGTATTTTTTGAACGCATGAACGAATTGTTACGAAACTCGTTATGGGTCATCAGTACGATGC
This sequence comes from Pimephales promelas, assembly GCF_988280905.1. Taxonomy (NCBI): domain Eukaryota; kingdom Metazoa; phylum Chordata; class Actinopteri; order Cypriniformes; family Leuciscidae; genus Pimephales; species Pimephales promelas. Next base: position 8,175,034 of record NC_142790.1, read on the forward strand.
CCTGAAGGAGCCTGAGAAGTTTCGAAACAGCGCCACCTAGTGGTGAATTGTTTTATTCAAACGCTTATAACTTTGGGTGTGGTACACTTATTTTCACGGGAGTCATATTTTTGAGGTCCTGAATCGTTGCCGAGTCCAACGATACCAAATATGTCGGGTTTCGTCTCACGGATGGCGTAGCGTAGCGATTTAGCGCGAAAAAAACACTTGGCGATATCTTCAAAACCGCTGTTCCGATCGAGACGAAACCACCGCCAGAAACACGGAATCATAGCTTGTTAACTATACGCCAATGCCCAAATGCGTAAATATTGATAGTAAGGGGTAGTAAAATTCAAACAAAGTCATGTGTCAGTCATTTTTTACGTGTTTTTTCATATAAATGTTTATAACTCGGAAGTAAATTGAGATATTTGCACCAAAATTGACACACATATGTATGGGGTCACTCTGAGGACACATAAAAAAAATTGTGGGACTGAGCCTCTTGGTGGCGCTATAATAGAACAAAACGTGAAATTCCCATTGACTTCAATACAGTTTTGTGAAATACAATGCTATACTAAACAAATGCTTTGGTCTAACATTACGAAACTCAGTGTGTGCCATAAGCAGCATGCCCTAAATGTACTCAAAAGATTTTGAGACAGCGCCACCTGTTGGTCAAAAGTTATAATTAATTTCTGAGAACGCTAATAACTTTTGAATAAATTTGCCTATTGCAATGAAACTGATCTTAATAGATTCGTTGGGTTATGCTGAAAACATAGATATCAGGATTTCCATAATCAGACAAACTTCCTGTCCGTCATCTTTATTTCTTTGAAAAACCTTCTTTTTCGAACTCCTCCTAGACCGTTTGTCCAATTTTCACGAAAATTTAATCGTATCATCTCCAGACTGTGCCGACTAAAAGTTATGAATTGCACGATGATAGACAAAACCTTTTTGGTATAACACAGCATCAAAGTTTAGGCATGCTGCCAAAATTACTATTTAGGCTTTATCTCTGCAATGCCTTCACATTTTGACACCAAACTTTGCATGTGTCATTGTCACCTCACTCTGACCACATCCCATCTATTTCGTAACTGCGCCACCTATTGTTCGAAAGTGATAACCCATTAAATCATCTTATAAGGTAATGTTTATGTGATTTTTTTAGCCATTTGCCAAAATTTCTCTCAAAATGCCCGTAATTGCTCCTTGCTGCAGTTGGTCTGCCACTCCTTGCCATTTTGGCATATGTTGCCGCTTCTTGCGCTTGGCCCCGGTAATGGCTGCTTGCAGCTATATTTATTATTATTATTATTATTATTCTTCTTCCGACTGGGCGTCTATGGCAGCCCATAGACCGGTTTGCGGGAAAGTTGTTTTGGTTTGACATTCTGATAGAGGACAGTCCCAACTTTAAATACTCCAATTTTGGTGTCTCTAACTCATTCCCTCTAGCGCCACCAACTGTCCAAAGTTTCACTTTTATTATGCTAATAACTTTTGAACCGTAAGGCCTATCAACAAAATTCTTTTTTCCTCTTGTTCCTGAGCTCATGCCGATTCGATCGCACCCTATGACGTCATTTTCCGTCATAAAAAAACGGCCGCCATTTTGAATTTTCCAAAAAACCTACTTTTGCGAACTCGTCCTAGACGGTTTGTCCGATTTTCACCAAAATCGCACCGGATCATCTCCAGGCAGTGCTGACAAAAAGTTATGGAATTCAAGATGATTCGAATAACCGTTTTCGATAAACGTGTAAACAAAATTTACGTAGCGCTTGCGAAAACAGACGTGAGGTTGTATCTCCGCAACGCTTACTCGTTTTCACACCAAACTTGGTACGTGTCATCACAAGCATGACCTGAGGCTACGTGCTGCGTTTCGGCGCAGCGCCACCTAGTGGTCCGGAGATATGAAAAATGGCTATTTTTGCTCGTAACTTCTGAACGGTTTGTCCAAAAATCATAAATTTGGTCTCGTTAGATTCAGGGCGTCATGCCGAGTCCACCGATATCCAATTTTCCCAGAACGGCCATTTTGGCGGTCGGCCATTTTGAATTATGTGCTAAAATGCTGTATTTTTTGAACGCATGAACGAATTGTTACGAAACTCGGTATGGGTCATCAGTACGATGCCCTGAAGGAGCCTGAGAAGTTTCGAAACAGCGCCACCTAGTGGTGAATTTTTTTTTTCAAACGCTTATAGCTTTGGGTGTGGTACACTTATTTTCACAGGAGTCATCTTTTTGAGATCCTGAATTGTTGCCGAGTCCAATGATACTAAACATGCTGGGTTTCATCTTACGGTTGGTGTAGCGTAGCGATTTAGCGTGAAAAAAACACTTGGCGATATCTTCAAAACCGCTGTTCCGATCGAGACGAAACCACCGTCAGAAACACGGAATCATAGCTTGTTAACTATATGCCAATGCCCAAATGCGAAAATATTGATAGTAAGGGGTAGTAAAATTCAAACAAAGTCATGTGTCAGTCATTTTTTACGTGTTTTTTCATATAAATGTTTATAACTCGGAAGTAAATTGAGATATTTGCACCAAAATTGACACACATATGTATGGGGTCACTCTGAGGACACATAAAAAAAATTGTGGGACTGAGCCTCTTGGTTGCGCTATAATAGAACAAAACGTGAAATTCCCATTGACTTCAATACAGTTTTGTGAAATACAATGCTATACTAAACAAATGCTTTGGTCTAACATTACGAAACTCAGTGTGTGCCATAAGCAGCATGCCCTGAAGGTACTCAAAAGATTTTGAGACAGCGCCACCTGTTGGTCAAAAGTTATAATTAATTTCTGAGAACGCTAATAACTTTTGAATAAATTTGCCTATTGCAATGAAACTGATCTTAATAGATTCCTTGGGTTATGCCGAAAACATAGATATCAGGTTTTGCATAATCAGCCAAACTTCCTGTCCGCCATCTTTATTTTTTTAAAAACCTTCTTTTTCGAACTCCTCCTAGACCGTTTGTCCGATTTTCACGAAAATTGAATCGTATCATCTCCAGACGGTGCCGAATAAAAGTTATGGATTGCGTGACGATAGACAAAACCGTTTTCGTATACCACAGCATCAAATTTGAGGCATGCTGCCAAAATGACTATTTAGGCTTTATCTCTGCAATGCCTTCACATTTTGACACCAAACTTTGCATGTGTCATTGTCACCTCACTCTGACCACACATCTATTTCGTAACTGCGCCACCTATTGTTCGAAAGTGATAATCCATTAAATCATCTTATAAGTTAATGTTTATGTGATTTTTTTAGCCATTTGCCAAAAGTTCTCTCAAAATGCCCGTAATTGCTCCTTGCTGCAGTTGGTCTGCCACTCCTAGCCATTTTGGCATATGTTGCCGCTTCTTGCGCTTGGCCCCGGTAATGGCTGCTTGCAGCTATATTTATTATTATTCTTCTTCCGACTGGGCGTCTATGGCAGCCCATAGACCGGTTTGCGGGAAAGTTGTTTTGGTTTGACATTCTGATAGAGGACAGTCCCAACTTTAAATACACCAATTTTGGTGTCTCTAACTCATTCCCTCTAGCGCCACCAACTGTCCAAAGTTTCACTTTTATTATGCTAATAACTTTTGAACCGTAAGGCCTATCAACAAAATTCTTTTTTCCTCTTGTTCCTGAGCTCATGCCGATTCGATCGCACCCTATGACGTCATTTTCCGTCATAAAAAAACGGCCGCCATTTTGAATTTTCTAAAAAACGTACTTTTGCGAACTCGTCCTAGACGGTTTGTCTGATTTTCACCAAAATCGCACCGGATCATCTCCAAGCAGTGCTGACAAAAAGTTATGGAATTCAAGATGATTCGCCTAACGGTTTTCGATAAACGCACAAACTAATTTTACATAACGCTTGCGAAAACAGACGTAAGGCTGTATCTCCGCAACGCTTCATCCTATTCAGACCAAACTTGGTACATGTAATCACAAGCATGACCTGAGGCTACATGCAGCGTTTCGGCGCAGCGCCACCTAGTGGTCCGGAGATATGAAAAATGGCTATTTTTGCTCGTAACTTCTGAACGGTTTGTCCAAAAATCATAAACTTCATCTCGTTAGATTCAGGGCATCATGCCGAGTCGACCGATATCCAATTTTCCCAGATCGGCCATTTTGGCTGTCGGCCATTTTGAATTATGTGCTAAAATGCTGTATTTTTTGAACGCATGAACGAATTGTTACGAAACTCGGTATGGGTCATCAGTACGATGCCCTGAAGAAGCCTGAGAAGTTTCGAAACAGCGCCACCTAGTGGTGAATTTTTTTTTCCAAACGCTTATAACTTTGGGTGTGGTACACTTATTTTCACGGGAGTCATCTTTTTGAGTTCCTGAATCGTTGCCGAGTCCAACAATACTAAACATGCTGGGTTTCGTGTTACGGTTGGTGTAGCGTAGCGATTTAGCGCGAAAAAAACACTTGGCGATATCTTCAAAACCGCTGTTCCGATCGAGACGAAACCACCGCCAGAAACACGGAATCATAGCTTGTTAACTAAACGCTAATGCCCAAATGCGAAAATATTGATAGTAAGGGGTAGTAAAATTCAAACAAAGTCATGTGTCAGTCATTTTTTACGTGTTTTTTCATATAAATGTTTATAACTCGGAAGCGAATTGAGATATTTTCACCAAAATTGACACACATATGTATGGGGTCACTCTGAGGACACATAAAAAAAATTGTGGGACTGAGCCTCTTGGTGGCGCTATAATAGAACAAAACGTGAAATTCCCATTGACTTCAATAGAGTTTTGTGAAATAAAATGCTATACTAAACAAATGCATTGGTGTAATATTACAAAACTCAGTGTGTGCCATAAGCAGCATGCCCTGAAGGTACTTAAAAGATTTTAAGACAGCGCCACCTGTTGGTCAAAAGTTATAATTAATTTCTGAGAACGCTAATAACTTTTGAATAAATTTGCCTATTGCAATGAAACTGATCTTAATAGATTCCTTTGGTTATGCCAAAAACATAGATATCAGGTTTTCCATAATCAGACAAACGTTCTGTTCGCCATCTTTATTTCTTTGAAAAACCTTCTTTTTCGAACTCCTCCTAGACCGTTTGTCCGATTTTCACGAAAATTGAATCGTATCATCTCCAGACCGTGCCGACTAAAAGTTATGAATTGCACGATGATAGACAAAACCGTTTTTGTATACCACAGCATCAAAATTTAGGCATGCTGCCAAAATTACTATTTAGGCTTTATCTCTGCAATGCCTTCACATTTTGACACCAAACTTTGCATGTGTCATTGTCACCTCACTCTGACCACACATCTATTTCGTAACTGCGCCACCTATTGTTCGAAAGTGATAACCCATTAAATCATCTTATAAGGTAATGTTTATGTGATTTTCTTAGCCATTTGCCCAAAGTTCTCTCAAAATGCCCTTAATTGCTCCTTGCTGCAGTTGGTCTGCCACTCCTAGCCATTTTGGCATATGTTGCCGCTTCTTGCGCTTGGCCCCGGTAATGGCTGCTTGCAGCTATATTTATTATTATTATTCTTCTTCCGACTGGGCGTCTATGGCAGCCCATAGACCGGTTTGCGGGAAAGTTGTTTTGGTTTGACATTCTGATAGAGGACAGTCCCAACTTTAAATACACCAATTTTGGTGTCTCTAACTCATTCCCTCTAGCGCCACCAACTGTCCAAAGTTTCACTTTTATTATGTTAATAACTTTTGAACCGTAAGGCCTATCAACAAAATTCTTTTTTCCTCTTGTTCCTGAGCTCATGCCGATTCGATCGCACCCTATGACGTCATTTTCCGTCATAAAAAAACGGCCGCCATTTTGAATTTTCTAAAAAACGTACTTTTGCGAACTCGTCCTAGACGGTTTGTCTGATTTTCACCAAAATCGCACCGGATCATCTCCAGGCAGTGCTGACAAAAAGTTATGGAATTCAAGATGATTCGCCTAACGGTTTTCGATAAACGCACAAACTAATTTTACGTAACGCTTGCGAAAACAGACGTAAGGCTGTATCTCCGCAACGCTTCATCCTATTCAGACCAAACTTGGTACATGTAATCACAAGCATGACCTGAGGCTACATGCAGCGTTTCGGCGCAGCGCCACCTAGTGGTCCGGAGATATGAAAAATGGCTATTTTTGCTCGTAACTTCTGAACGGTTTGTCCAAAAATCATAAACTTCATCTCGTTAGATTCAGGGCATCATGCCGAGTCGACCGATATCCAATTTTCCCAGATCGGCCATTTTGGCTGTCGGCCATTTTGAATTATGTGCTAAAATGCTGTATTTTTTGAACGCATGAACGAATTGTTACGAAACTCGGTATGGGTCATCAGTACGATGCCCTGAAGAAGCCTGAGAAGTTTCGAAACAGCGCCACCTAGTGGTGAATTTTTTTTTCCAAACGCTTATAACTTTGGGTGTGGTACACTTATTTTCACGGGAGTCATCTTTTTGAGTTCCTGAATCGTTGCCGAGTCCAACAATACTAAACATGCTGGGTTTCGTGTTACGGTTGGTGTAGCGTAGCGATTTAGCGCGAAAAAAACACTTGGCGATATCTTCAAAACCGCTGTTCCGATCGAGACGAAACCACCGCCAGAAACACGGAATCATAGCTTGTTAACTAAACGCTAATGCCCAAATGTGAAAATATTGATAGTAAGGGGTAGTAAAATTCAAACAAAGTCATGTGTCAGTCATTTTTTACGTGTTTTTTCATATAAATGTTTATAACTCGGAAGCGAATTGAGATATTTTCACCAAAATTGACACACATATGTATGGGGTCACTCTGAGGACACATAAAAAAAAATGTGGGACTGAGCCTCTTGGTGGCGCTATAATAGAACAAAACGTGAAATTCCCATTGACTTCAATAGAGTTTTGTGAAATAAAATGCTATACTAAACAAATGCATTAGTGTAATATTACAAAACTCAGTGTGTGCCATAAGCAGCATGCCCTGAAGGTACTTAAAAGATTTTAAGACAGCGCCACCTGTTGGTCAAAAGTTATAATTAATTTCTGAGAACGCTAATAACTTTTGAATAAATTTGCCTATTGCAATGAAACTGATCTTAATAGATTCCTTTGGTTATGCCAAAAACATAGATATCAGGTTTTCCATAATCAGACAAACGTTCTGTTCACCATCTTTATTTCTTTGAAAAACCTTCTTTTTCGAACTCCTCCTAGACCGTTTGTCCGATTTTCACGAAAATTGAATCGTATCATCTCCAGACCGTGCCGACTAAAAGTTATGAATTGCACGATGATAGACAAAACCGTTTTTGTATACTACAGCATCAAAATTTAGGCATGCTGCCAAAATTACTATTTAGGCTTTATCTCTGCAATGCCTTCACATTTTGACACCAAACTTTGCATGTGTCATTGTCACCTCACTCTGACCACACATCTATTTCGTAACTGCGCCACCTATTGTTCGAAAGTGATAACCCATTAAATCATCTTATAAGGTAATGTTTATGTGATTTTCTTAGCCATTTGCCCAAAGTTCTCTCAAAATGCCCTTAATTGCTCCTTGCTGCAGTTGGTCTGCCACTCCTAGCCATTTTGGCATATGTTGCCGCTTCTTGCGCTTGGCCCCGGTAATGGCTGCTTGCAGCTATATTTTTTAATTGTTATGTTCTAAAAATGTAAATATATCAAATAATAGAATGTCACTCTTTTCTTCTTATGTGAAATCGTTTCTGTCATTTGGTGTGTGTTTGTCTCTCTATATATAAAGAAAAAAATGGAACAGTTCAGAAAGTGTGTTACTCCCTGTCCTCGCTTTATCACAGGTGGGGATACACACGAGCTGTGTGTGATGTGTTTGGGAGTGGAACATGCCCAGTCAGCCCTCGAGGGGGCTGGCTGTGAGCATTGTGAGAAGCTGGCAATGAGAACTCTCCGGTCCCACCGAGCACTCTTTGAGGAGGGTGCTTCGGCTCGCGTTCTCCGGGGCTCGGATCCCGCTGCTGCTGAGGCACGGCGAAGGCGCGCGTCCTGGGGTTCGCAAATGGATTTAGCGGTGGGGTTAGAGACGGGTGATCCCCTATCTCTTCCCTTCTCTGTTGAATGTAATGCTTAAGTTTGCGAGTCGGAAGCACGCACTGCGGTTTCTTCTGCTCGCGCTGAAGCACAAGCGCAGCAACACTCCAGTTCTGAGGAAGTGGATATTGTGAGCTTGGGAAATGAAGAGTTTACACCACACACAGTTACACACACACAAGAGGAGCTTTTGGAGGTTGTCACTCGAGCTGTTGCTAGATTAAATCTGGACTGGCCAGCCAGTGAGCAGGAAGCATGTAAGGCAAAAAGTAAATTAGACGAGAGATTTTTGCCGTCTAGATCGCAACCTCCAAAGCGGGGCTTACCGTTCTTTCCCAACGTTCATACTGAGGTATCTAAGTCATGGATTAGACCGGCATCATTTAGAGTGTTTAACCCAGCAACAACGGAGTTCAAACATAGTAGGGTTAAAGAAGCATGGTTATGCGGCGATGCCTCAGGTGGAAGAGACGCTCGCGCACGCTATCTCTCCCCCAAGTCTGCATCGCCACTGAAAGCCCCGCAGCTGCCCACTAAGCCTGTTAGGACTACATCTACGTTAGTGGGTAGGGCATACTCAGCAGCAGGTCAGGCGGCCGCCAGTTTACATACTATGGCGGTCCTCCAAGCTTACCGGGCTGATTTATTAAAAGATATAGACGATGAATATGAGGAAATGGGAAGAGAGACAATATCAGAGATCAGAAAGGCAGCTGATCTGTCTCTTCGGGCCACCAGAGATGCGACAAAATCCATCGGCCGCTCGATTTTGGTTGAATTTATCTGACATCAAAGAAAAAGTTTAAAAAAAAATTGCTAGACGTTCCTGTCTCCCCTACTGGTCTTTTCGGTGACTCAGTGAATTCAGTCATCGAGAGATTTCAGGAAGCAAAGAAGCAAGCAGCTGCTTTTCAAAGATTTCTTCCCCGCAAAGTATATGCCTCTGGGGCTGCTGGGCGGGAGCAGCCCAAGCCGAGTATGTCCTCCTTGCATAGAGCCCAGCAAAACATGAGCGTGGCTGTTCGTGCACCCCCACAGAGAGACTAGGGACAGCGCGCTCAGCCGAGGTCTTCCCGAGGTAGAGCAGATCTGAGGACTGTTATTGTAACTTCTAGGAAGGCCTCGGCGAAGAAGTCCTGATTCCAGCGGTGTCTGGATTTCGTTGGTACCCTCCAAGGGCGGTGCGAACTGGATCAGTTTGGTTACTTCCTGCCAGTGTGCGGGTTTGGGTCACCGAGCTGGCCGCTCAAGTAACACCAGAGACCAGCCTCGAGAGGCTGGTTCCCTTAGTAGAGTATCTGGCAGCGTGGAAACTTCTTCCAAATGTCTCAGATTGGGTCCTGCATACAGTAGAAAAGGGGTACAGAATTCAGTTCGGGTTATGTCCGCCCAGGTTCAACGTGGTAGTACACACAGTAGTAAACTCCGAGCAGGCTCTGGTGATGGAAGGAGAAGTACAGACACTTTTGCAAAAAGAGGCTATAGAGAGGGTTCCTCCCCACAGCAGAGAGTCAGGGTTTTTCAGCCTGTACTTCATAGTTCCAAAGAAGGGTGGAGGGCTGCGGCCCATTCTAGATCTGCGCCAGCTAAATCGGGCAGTCAAGAAGTTAAAATTCAAAATGCTCACATTGAAACAGATCGCATGTCAAATCAGGTCCGAGGACTGGTGTGTCACAATAGACTTAAAAGACGCATACTTTCACGTCTCCATCCTTCAGCAACACAGGAAGTTCCTCAGGTTCGCTTTCGGGGGCGAAGCGGACCAGTGCCGGGTCCTTCCGTTTGGCCTAGCATTGTCACCCCGCACGTTCACTCACTGTAGTACAGTTTCAGAGAACTTTAGGTCTGATGGCAGCAGCGTCTAACGTGATTCCTTTTGGCCTGCTGTACATGAGACCCTTACAGTGGTGGCTTAGGACCAAGGGGGTCTCGCCGGGGGGAAATCCGTTTCGCATGATCAAGGTCACGCGACGATGTCTACGTGCCTTAGTTATGTGGAAAGACCCTTGGTTCTTGTCGCAGGGTCCGGTGCTGGGAGCTCCTTGTCGTCGATTAACGCTAACAACGGATGCTTGACTCACCGGCTGGGGGGCGACCATAAGTGGTCGCTCAGCTCGGGGTCTGTGGAGCAGCCACCATCTTTCCTGGCACATAAACCAGTTGGAGATGATGGCCGTGTTTCTGGCACTCAGACACTTTCTCCCAGGCCTCAGGGGCCACCATGTGTTGGTTCGCACGGACAACACGTCGGTGGTCTCCTACATAAATCGCCAGGGGGGTTTACGATGGGGCGGCAGTGGCTCAGTGGTTCATGTGGGTTGTCTACGAACCGAAAGGTTGGTGGTTTAATCCTCAGTTCCACCTGACCAAGTGTCGAGGTGTCCATGAGCAAGACACCTAACCCCAGCTGCTCCCAACGAGCTGGATGGCGCCTTGCATGGCTGACACCGCCGTGGGTGTGTGAATGAGTGTGTGAATGGGTGAATGTGAGGCAAATGTAAAGCGCTTTGGTGGCCATTAGGTCTATGAAGGCGCTATATAAATGCAGTCCATTTACCATTTACCATTTACGATCTCGCCGACTCTGGAAATTGGTGCATCAAGTTCTGGTTTGGGCCCAGGGAAAGCTCTTGTCAGTCCGGGCAATGTATATTCCGGTGTTGCATGAACAAGACGGCAGACTCTCTGTCGAGGCAGGGAGTGGTGCCGGGGGGATGGAGACTTCACCCTGAGGTGGTGGAGCTCCTTTGGGGTCGTTTCGGACAAGCTCAGATGGATCTGTTTGCGTCTCAAGAGACAACGCACTGTCCCCTATATTATTCCCTAACAAATCCAGCCCCCCTGGGGTTGGATGCCATGGTACAGACGTGGCCGAGGTTACATCTGTACCCCCCCCCCCCCCTGGCGTTACTACCAGGAGTTCTGGAGAGAGTTTGCCGGGACGGGGTTCGGCTCTTATTGATAGCCCTGTTCTGGCCGGGCTGAGTGTGGCTCTCAGACATTGTGTCTCTCCTCGAGAGTCCTCCGTGGGAAATTCCGGTCAGGAGGGACCTTCTCTCCCAGCCGTCAGGGTAAGTGTTTCACCCACGCCCGGAGTTATGGAAACTGTGGGCCTGGCCTCTGAGGGGGACCGGCTCATAGACTCAGGTCTCTCTACTGAGGTAGTGGAGACCATGTTACATTCTAGAGCTCCTTCCACGAGGAGGCTTTACGCCCTAAAATGGAGAGTTTTTGTTGCCTGGTGTTCAGATCAGTCTGTGAATCCGGTTAACTGCCCAGTTGGTTCAGTACTAGATTTCCTTCAAGAGATGTTTTCTTCAGGGCTGTCTCCCTCCACCTTGAAAGTGTACGTGTCAGCCATATCTGTTTATCACGCTCCCATAGAGGGGGCGTCAGTGGGGAGACACCCATGGGTAACTCGATTTCCCTGGTACTCTGAGGCTAAGGCCTGCGCCACCGAGGGTGCCGACTTGGGATTTGGCCATTGTATTGGAGGGTCTGGCCCTGCCCCCCTTTGAGCCCATTGAAGAGGTTTCAGAAAAGTTTCTCATATTAAAAACTTTGTTTCTTCTTTCTATCTCTTCTATTAAAAGAATCAGGGATTTACAAGCATTGTCAGTTGCTCCCTTGTGTCTTGAGTTTGCGCCTGATATGGTGAAGGCTTTCCTGTTTGCAAAAGAAGGTTATGTGCCGAAGGTCCCCACAAATGTGGCGGGTCCAATAATGCTGCAGGCCTTTTCTCCGCCTCCATTCCAGAACCAGGACCAAGAGAAATTAAATCTGCTTTGCCCGGTTAGGGCTTTGGATACATATGTCCACAGAGCGGCCCTGTGGCGAAAATCTGATCAACTGTTTGTGTGTTTTGGGACCCCGAGTAAGGGGAAAGCTGCATCCAAGCAGACCCTGAGTAAGTGGATAGTTGAGGCTATTTCTCTTGCGTATGAGTCAGCCGATCACCCGTCACCATTAAAGGTCCGAGCCCACTCGACTAGGAGTATGGCTGCGTCTATGGCCCTATTGTCTGGGGTTTCGCTTCAGGAGGTTTGTGATGCAGCAGGATGGTCCTCTCCGCACACCTTCGTAAGATTTTATAACCTGGATGTGGCCTCCACCCCGGGGTCTCGGGTGTTTCTTGTATAATGTGCGCTACGATTTCACATATGCAGGCACTTGAGGATTATGGTGACGTGGGTATTCAGTTCCCGAAGCGCTATACGCAGCGTTGAGTTCCCTTGAAAGGGAACGTCTTAGGTTACGTATGTAACCCTGGTTCCCTGAGAGGGAACGAGACGCTGCGTTGCTTGGCCAAACTCCCTGCATGCCTGTGACCGACTTGTTCGACCTATCAGAAGCTAGTGTTTGCCGGTTCAGGGGTGCTTTATAGGTTCCTGGTCAATGACGTCACCCGCCATAGGGCGTCTCGTTACGCCATTGGACTGATTTCACGAGTGCTTCATGACGCAATCACGCAGGGGTGTTCCCGAAGCGCTATACGCAGCGTCTCGTTCCCTCTCAGGGAACCAGGGTTACATACGTAACCTGAGACGTTTCACTGTGTCATTGTTCGTACAATCATTAAATATTGTAGAATAAAATAGGTGATACAGGTTTCATTATGGCACTACATGAACAGTTAATATACATCTCTGTAAAAGCACTGCAGTGGTAGAGAGAATACACACATAGTGGAACCATTGAACAAAGTGTGCGATATATTGATACAAAACACTACAGTACAATCACAACAGAGGTCAAAGCAAAAATATATAATATTATGCTACATCCATGGATATTGTAGTGTAATTGGTTCATGCTCCACGCTAATTGGTGACAATGAATCTCATAATCTTTCATGATTTACTGTAATCATGGAAGATTGTGTGTCTGTTTCCGAACAATTATGCATTACAGTAAGAGTAATGCAACAGTTACTTATCATTTTGAGCAGTTGTATCAATTGATATTTAGATCATTGTAAGGAAATTAATAGACAATTATTTGAAATATAATGTGTGAATTGCCTTTTGAAATAGTCGTACTTTGATGTTAAGTTGTGTCATATTGAACAGGTGATTTATGTTGAATGAACAAATGATCTAAGTTGTATGTGTATTGTATCCAAACAATTGACAAATGGGTTAAAGTTTTGACAAATGTGCATTTTGATCATTGGTTGTGAGTTCCCTTTCAAGGGAACTTCGAGCTGCATTGGCTAGCGCGATGGGAACGCTCTGCGTGATTGTGTCGTGAAGCCTCTGTACAATCAGTCCAATGAGAGAGTAGGACGTCATGTGACGTCATAGACCAGGAAACTATAAAGCACCCTTGAAATCAGACCGCGAAAGCTTCTGTAGCCTTCAGCAAGCGATCTCTGTACTCTGTCCTTGTCTATTTATTGTTGTTTGTCAAAGCCCAATATATATCACTATCTATATTTATGGCAAGCAAGATTATAGACGGTGTGTGGACATACATCAGCTATTTGTTGCAATGTTTGGGAGTGGAGCATGCCAGCAGTCAGTTCTCGAGGGAGCTGACTGTGGGCATTGCGAGAAGCTGTCCGCGAGGATGCTCCGCTCCCACCGGGCGTTCTCAAAGGAGGACGGTTCGGTTCGCGTTACCCGCACGGGTCTCTCTGTTGCCGAGGCACGGAGACGACTCGCATTTCGGGGTTCGCAAATGGATCTTACAGTGGGGGTTGGGACGGGCTCTATCTCAGCCCTATCTCAGCTTTCACATGCCAGATCTAGTGTGACTGCGATTTCCAGTTCCGAGGAATTGGTATCGTTAGTGTTTTGTTTTAAAAAGAAATAGTACAAAACAAATAAAAATGTTAAAAGAAAGGCAGATGTTTGAGTTTTCAATGAATAAATAAATAAGTCAGCTCATCTCTGCTGAATGAGGAGCTCATCTCTTCTTAAAAGAGGAGCTTTTAAAAAGGTTTTATTTGTGATTTTGCCAGTTAAAATTTTACTGGCTAGCAGAACATTATGAGATTGAAAATAAAGAAGAAATTAAATTTATCTTAAAACAACCCTGACGTTACCCACCAGCCATCATAAATAATGAATACATTTTTATTAGGCAGCCCGGGTGGGTATGGAATGAGTGTGAGGAGCGACTCTCTGAGGAGGGTCACAGCGCTGCCAGTTTGGTTGTTCCCGCTGGTGGCCACAGAATTATATATATATATATATATATATATATATGTTTTTCCAATATAAAGATAATGGGAAAATAAAGATATAAATATGTCTGTTCTTCTGGACGCTCTGCTTCCAAGAAAACTATGAAATAATCCATTCAGCGGTGTTCCAGAAATTTCTTCATCACCTATGTTCCTGAGACTGTTGGACGAGAGCAGTCTCGGCCTATTAAGCTCCTCGCAGCACAAGGTGCAAAACAGAACAGTCTAGCCAGTTAGAGATATGCAAGATCTGAGGACTGTTTTATCTCTAAAAAAGCTTGGACAAAGGAGAAGCCCTGCCGCCGAGGCGGTCAGGCTTCTAAGGGTGGTCCCCTCTTGGGTAGGGAGGTTTTAAGAAATCGTTTCTCCTCAGCGCCCTTTGGGGTGCGACTCTCTGAGGAGGTGTGACTCTCTGAGGAGGGTGCGACTCTCTGAGGAGGGTCGCACTGCCGGTTCGGCACTGCCGGTTCGGTTTCCCTGTCGGTTCGCCGTTTCAGGGCACCAAGGTCTCAGTGTCCCCAAACGAGCCTTAAAAAATGGCAGTCAGTTCGGTTTCCCTGCCGATTCACTGTTTCAGGGCGCAGAGGTGCCTGCAAAAAAATTAGGCTATCAGGCTTCTGAGGGCTCCTCCGGGGCAGGGACGGTTTTGAGAAATCGTTTCTCCTCGGCGACCTCTGAGGAGGGTCGCAGCACTGCCAGTTTGGTTGTTCCCTGCCGGTTCGCCGTTCAGGACACCAAGGTGTCAGCGTCCCCATACGATCTTCCGAGGAGTGTCGTAGAGTGGTCAGTTCAGTTGTTCCCTGTCGGTTCGCCGCTTCAGGGCACCGAAGTGATTGTTCAAGCAAATCCTCCCAGCACACAGCCATTACTTCATTGTTTCTGAAAGAGGATGAGGTGTTGCGTCCTACTCTAGACCTGTGTCAATTAAACAGCAGGTTTCAGAATCTTAAGTTCAATATGCTTACGCTAAATATGATTGTGTCACAGATTCAGTCCGAGGACTAGTTTCTCTCAATAAACTTAAGGGATGCTTTCTTATCTTTCCATCCTCATCACAGGAGGTTCCTGAGGTTTGCTTTCGGGGGCGAAGCATACCAATATCGGGTTTTCCCATTCGGCCTAGGTTTCTCATCCCACACCTTTTCAATATGCATGGATGCAGCTCTGGCTACTCTGGACTCCAGGGCATTTGCGTATTATACTATCAATGATTGATTGATCCTAGCTCAATCTGAGCATGTGGCAGTTCGGCATTGAGATGTCATTCTATCTCGTTTAAAGATGTTGGGGGTTGTCGCTCAACGGCAAGAGGAGTGTACTCTGAGGACCACTTTTATAGGTGTAGCCTTTTACAGCAGTAAATAGGTTATATATCATGGCAGCTGCGTCCAACGTAATTACTTTTGGCCTTCTGTACATGAGACCCATGCAGTGATGGCTCAGGACCAAGGGGTTTTCTCCGAGGAGAAAAACGTTTCGCATGATCAAGGTCACCTGGCTTTGCCTTTGTGCTTCGGTCATGTCGAAGAACCTTGGTCCCTCGCCAAGCCCAGTTTTTGGGGGCTTCTTGTCGACGCATAATGCTATCGACCGATGCTTCCCTCTCAATTTGGGGGTGATCATGAGTGGTCGCTCGGCGAATGATATTTGGCAGGACCATCTACCTTTTAGCATATAATTGGCTAAAAGTGATGGCGATATTCCCGAAAATCTCAATACTTCCTGCCAGACCCAAGAGGTCACCATGTGTTTGTCCTTTCGGATAAAACACTGATGGTCTCGTATATCGCAGCAGATATCCTGTTGAGGCAGGGGCTGAGGCCCAGGGAATGGAGACTCACCCCGAGGTGGTGGAGTTTCTTAGGGAGAACTTTGGTCAAACTAAAGTCAGTCGACATTTCACATCATTGGTACGATGAACCCTCTAACCCTCTATTTGGTTCTCCCTCACACATCCAGCTCTGCTTGGACTGGATGTGATGTATTAGGTGTGGTTAACACTACACCGGTATGCATTTCCCCATATCTTTGCTCCTGGGAGTTCACCCTCATTTGGAGTTTGGATACTGTGGCTTGGCCTCTGAGGGGGCCCGGCTCATAGAATCCTGTCTCTCGACTGAGGTCGTTGAGACCATTCTCCAATCCAGAGCTCCTTCCACGAGAGAAACCATATGCATTGAAATGGAAATTATTCTCCATCTGGTGTGGTGAATGTCACCAAGATCCTGTTAACTGCCCTGTTGGTACGGTTCTTGATATCTCTGCTGGATTATCTCCTTCTACCTTAAAGGTTTACGTGGCGGCTATATCGGCCTACCACACCCCTCTGGGGGTACTTTTATCGGGAAAGATCCTCTAATTACTAGTTTTTCTCGGTGGTACATGAGGTTGAGACCTGCACTGCACTCAGATCACCGGCTTGGGATTTGGCCATTGTACTTGAGGGTCTGGCTTTGGCTCCCTTTGAGCCCATTGAAGAGGTTTCAGAAAAATTCCTCACTTTGAAAACATTTCTCCTTGCTGTTTTATTTATCGGAGATTAGGAGATTTGCATGCCCTGTCGGTTGCTCCTTTATACCTGAAATCTGCACCAGGTATGGTGAAAGCATTTCTATACCCTAGACCGGGTTATACTCCTTAGGTCCCAGTTAATGCTGGGGGCCTTTTAGTGCTGCAGGCCTTTTATCCTCCACCTTTTAATACCCCAGATCAGGAACGACTGAACCTGTTATGTCCAGTTCGGGCATTAGATGCCTATGTTCACAGAGCTGCCCTGTGGCGTAAGTCTGAACAATTATTTGTCAGCTTTGGGTCACTCAAGAAAAAGTCCCCTGCATCTAAACAGGTTATGAGCAAATGGATAGTCGAGGCTATATCATTGGCTTATGAAGCGGCTGAACAGCTTTCACCTATGGCTGTTCGGGCCCATTCTACTAGAAGTATGGTGAGTGTTTATTCCTTTATTCCGAGTGTTTCCCTTCTTGATATTTGTAATGTGGCAGGATGTCCTCTCCGCATACATTTGTCAGATTTTATGACCTTGACCTCTCCACTCATGGGGCTAGGTTGCTTGCTTCTTAGTGTGCGCAAGGACTTCACACAGAACGGGGATTTCTCAGCATGGCATAGTGGGTATGGGGTTCCCATCGCGTTAGCCAACGCAGCTCGAAGTTCCCTTGAAAGGGAACGTCTCAGGTTACGTATGTAACCCTGGTTCCCTAAGAGGGAACGAGAGCTGCGTTCGCCTGCCATACTTCCTGCATGCCCTGATCGACTTGCTTCAGGCCTTTTCAGAAGCTGTCACGGTCTGATTTCAAGGGTGCTTAATAGTTTCCTGGCCTATGACGTCACATGACGTCCTACTATCTCATTGGACTGATTGTACAGAAGCTTCACGACGCAATCACGCAGAGCGTTCCCATCGCGTTAGCCAAAGCAGCTCTCGTTCCCTCTCAGGGAACCAGGGTTACATACATAACCTGAGACGTTTTGTGTCTAGAGTTGTGAAAAATGACATCAAGGTTCTGATAACAGTAACAAAGTGACTGTAAAAAAACTGTATTCTGTTTTTAATGTGTGGTTCACAGTTTTGACAGCAGTGTGTTAGCATTTGAACAAAGTGCTGTAAATCCACAGTGTTGTGCAGGTTGTGGTTAAAGTCATGGGATAAGTGTGTAGAGTTTTGAAAACTGTGTTCAAGCAATAAAAAATGAACTCAGGGCTCCAGACTGCGACCAAATAGTCGCATTTTACGACCAAAATTTGAGAGTGTGCGACTGAATTTTACATCCAGTCGCACATGTGCGACCGGTAAATTTGCCACACGTTAAATGCATGGTAAGCGTGGAAGTGGCGCGTCGATGAATACGTGACAAGAAAAGCGCGAAAAAACGTCTGTGGGAAGGAGACGGAGACAAATATCACAACCTGCAATGTGCGTCTGAGCAATAAGTGATCTATCGACACGTTACCTAGCAGCGAATACAAACAAAATGAAAGTGGAACTAAAATACGCAACTCATATAGGCTATGCCTCACGGACCGTTGGCGTTTTTATTTGGTTGGACCAATAATAGACAGAGCAGCGCATAGTGGAGCCCCCTAACCACTGACAGTAATAAAGCCCCGAACTTGCCAGTCGCGGGCCGATCTCGATCACGCGACACTGTTACTAGCAGATCCAGTAAATAAATCCATTGAATTCACCTCAGAATTAATAACATCATCGCTACGAGATCCAGTGAGAAACATTCCGATTCGGCGCAGAGTTCTGTTATAAACCACAGATATCAGATCAAACAGTGCTGACGTGGAAACCAGGAGAAACACTTACACAAGGCTTTCAGTCCACAAATCAGCAACATTCACCATGGATTTAGGCTGATGTAGTAAGTTAACTCTAACCATAAATATGATGTGACAGAAATACGGTAGTCAAACGCTTACAACGTAGCCTACACATCTTGGTCCTGCTCTTCAAAACTATAATATCATATAAAATGTTTTATTTTTTTGTATTTTTTTGTGATGATCAACACATTTTTTGTGCATCCTTCAAAGATTGTCCTAAAACAAAAAAATGTAGGATGTTGGAAAACTCTTATTTAAACATTAAAATTATTTTATTTTTTTTATTAAAAATTTAAAAAAAATTGTAAACAGTAGGATGTTTATTGGCTATTTTCACTCCAAGTCCTTATATACATATATGTTTTCTCTCCTTTTGTTTTTTTAATTAATATTACTGTAAGACATTATAGGTGATAATAACTAAAGTTAACTTCATCTACACCCTAAATTGTCAGCCCCATTGCTACCAGTTTTTTTTTTTTTTTTTTTTTTGTCTTGTTATAACTCGAGTTCTGATTTGAGGTGGTGCTGCCCTCAAATTTGAGTCTGGAGCCCTGTGAACTTAAAATAAAACAGCATATCATAATGTTAAGTCTATTTATTATTACAGTTTTTTTTCAATTGCTAAGAAGCGTTTGCCAATTCTTAAAATATTTTTTCTAAACTCTTAACACAGCAACACACCTACATCACACAATTAGCCAAATAGTTCATTGTCTGACCGAAACCACAGTTTGTTAAATAAATACAAACTGTACATTTCAAAACGCTAAAAATCTTTTTCTATATATACGAAGTGTGTCATGATTCTGCCTTCTCACACCGCGACACAGGTTTGTGGATCTGAGTATTTCGATTTCGGTTTTATATTACATATAATTACAGCCCTTTTTAACATGAATCTTTTTTATTATTATTTAGGAATAACAGGGGTAATGTTAAATTAATTCTTCGTTTTACCATGACTATGTAATATTATTACAGTAAAAAAATGCCCCTGTTTTCCCTACAGTATGTCTCAAAACACAAGACAGCCACATGCCATATACAAATCTGACATCTGACAACACACTAAGCATCTGGAAGTTTGTTGGAGGAGAGACACCCCCCCCCCCCCTCCCATCCCACCCCACCCCACCCCACCCCAATTTTCAATCCAGTGTTTGTGTTTTGTGGTGTGTGAATGTGAAGTTCAGGAAGCTGAGGAGTAAGTAAGAAGGTTTCCTTTGCAAAGCATCCAGCCTGCCCATCTTCCCTTTTTCTCTCCATCTCATACACACACAATGCTTGCATTGACTGAGATCAAACATAGCTATGGTAAGGCTGCTAAGGCTTTTAGGGGGAGGGGGAGGGGGGTGTCTTACGCTTATCTCTCCAGGGACTCGGAGTACCTGTCACATCTCAGTACCTCACAGTAACTCAACAGGAACTATTCACCTCTGAACACCTCACTTACAACTAGAGACCCACATACATCTGCAGCTCTATTCTGGCTATACATCAGTTGATCTTAACTAACTAGCAAACTAACTAACTACCTTGATAAATAAATAGCACAGATGTTACTCTTTCATATAGCTCATGTCATGAGACTTTCACACTGCAAACAATAATAATAAGTAATTTGTCTTATGATAATTGTCCAAACATTATTTAACAAAATAAATGTACACAATATATTAAAGCATAATATATTAAAATGTGTTTTTTAGAGAATTTGTTTAAGCATAAATATGAATTATTTAAAAATATTTATTAAAATTATTGTTTGTAATTAAATTTCAGTTTTTGTACAACATTGGCATTTTTTGTATAACATATAACAAAATTATTTTTATTATATTATTCTTTATTAATTATATTTTTATTATTCATCCATTTTTTATATTAATGTTTGTTAACTTTAAGGGTTTTTTTTAACAACATTGCTATTGTTGCTATCCTATTGTCATCAACTATCTACTGAAATTTGCGGGGAGATGCACATGAAATCCCTTGGCTCACAGGATCAGGAGAAGCAAAATACAAATGCAAGTTCATGACATTTTTTTCCTTATGGGACAGTGTCAGTTAATCAAACCAAATTTCACCAGATACACATGATTAATATGTTCACACAAACACACACACATACACACAAACACGCCGCCTAGCCAATCAGACCAAGAGGCCTTATTAGCCCCATTGTTGTAAACAGCCCCGCTGGAGAAGTCATAATGTTTACTTAAAGACAGGCTGCTGCCCCCACAGGCACGCTTTATTATCTCTTATTAATTCCTATACATGCCCCGGCAGCCTCGCCATTTACAGCTTATTACAACCCAGAAATTAGACAAAGTCATCCTACAGTATAGGACGTCCATGAAAGAAAATTAGGGGGTGAATGCAAAATGAAAAAAAGAATCCCTGTAGGGGGATGAATGCAAAATGAAAAAGTGGAAGCGAGATGGTGGGAGGAAAAGATGAATGGAGGAGAGCAGAAGAGAGAGGAAAGGTCAGGAAAAAGGAATGCATTAGATTTAACATAAACAAAAATAAAGAGCGTGTGGAAGAAAAGCTAAAGTAGGATGGCAAACCTCTGAAAATTAGGCCAGATAAAGTTATCGAAAATTCTGAAAGTAGGATAATGAGAGGTTAGAAGAGTGGGTGAAGAAAGGAGCATGAGCTGAGACTTTTAGGAATGACTTCATGCCTGGAATGGGTACTTTTTCAAAAGCTATTCAATCATATACTCTAGCGATTAACTTATGTACTTCCATAAATTAATGTATAATGGCATACATATGCTTCTATATTGTTTTCTTAGTTTATATATAGATGATTTCTTTGTTGACTCTTATCAAGGAAGCTCAGTTTATTTTTTATTTTTATTTTTTCAGGTGCTACATAATAATGAAACAAAAAAGTGAAGACTGCATAATGAGACATGGATGGCCAAAATACACTGTACAAAATGAAAAGTATTTGGCTAAAAAAAGTATCTACATATTTTAATAATATTATATTGTGTTAAAATATATAATATGCATTTTTTTTCCAAACCAAACAGTCAATGTTGCCAAGAACTGCAGATTCAAAATGTTGTGTGTAAAATAAATATGCATGTATTGTATATATTTATATTTAAGGTTATATTTACTCAAATTTTAATAAAACTATACAGGTCCTTCTCAAAAAATTATTTTTTTGGTCGGATGAAATATGCTAATTTTTTGACATGGGAATTTTGTAAAAAATTACAATTGCCAAAGTGTGATTCATATTCTCACCTTTATTCAGTCTACATAGAAGTCGTATCCAAGTTTATTAGATCCATGTCATACAGTGTGATTTATAATGATCTTATAGCATTGCTGAAATCGCACAGCTTGTAGCAGGCATTAGTTACTGATTTGGTTTCCCTCATTTCCCCTTTGGTTCAGGCCACGTTTACACAAAGCCGGGTACACAAAGTGAAACGAATATTTCCCCCTCTCTGTTTTCAAAAATAACAACGTTCACACACCCGCATAAATACGCTGTCGAGCGCCATCATAACTATGCCAAACCTATTGGCGGCAGTGTAGGGAGAAGGATAAAGCCATGCAAGCCATTCAGAATCCTCAGAATCGACAAGAGAGAACCTAAAACGCCGTTTCTCCCAGTTCACATGACAACACATAACCGGCGTTTTCAGAAATCTCCACTTTGGCCGGAGTTTTTAGAAATAATCGTTTTCTGTGATAAAAACAGGGTTTTCGTGTAAACGAGAGGCCAATCAGCAGGGAAATATCTGCATTTTCCCTTCGTGTAAACAGGGCATCAGTTGTAGATTGTCTATTCTTGTTGCTTATGTGGTTTTTCATATCTCCAACTTTATCTTGTGTTCTTTTATAAAAATTAAATATTATCCTTCAGTATTATCAACTTAATATACTGCATATTTTCAATATCCTAAATGTGACCATTTTTGAACCAGTGAAGTTTGTTTTGTTAATTAATCCCATCTGCATATGACTTACCATAATAAACAGAAGAATAGTGTATGTGCATGTGTGTAAAGTTGATTCACTGCGAGTGGAACAAAGCATGTGTACCTACATGCACTGGAGTGTGATTGTAATCCTCTGCAAGTCAGAGGCAAGTAAAGTTGTAGAATCCGCCAGTAGGAGGGCAAAGAAGATGTGGAACAAACGCACTGGAAAGGTAGGCACAGGGGGAATTCTGGAAACTTCTAACAGATCTCAGTCTCCCCACACACACTCAGAAACATCTTCCATCTGCAGGTACACAGAAAGACACGAGCAGCAGCGAGGAGGCAGAAGCTGTGTCTGACTTCACCTGTGTTCTCAATATCATTCCCTCGTTATCTTCACCATCACCATCCAAACCACCATATTATGGTGTGTTCATGTGCTCCTGGGACGGCAGGTGCATTCAAGTCACTTTTTCGTCTGAGCAAAATGGCAGTGTATCTTCTCTAATTTAACCACAAAAAATATATAATATATATAGCAAGATGTTTAATGGGCTTTATGCACAGCTGCACTACTTCCTGAACTTAAGCCAGCTCCTTGTTTCCTGTCTGCCATTATTGGCCAAATTGATTAATTCAGGTGTGTCTGATTATTGTTGCTGTGACTACGTAGGTCAGACACACCTGAATTAATCAATTTGGCCAATAATGGCAGACAGGAAACAAGGAGCTGGCTTCAGTTCAGGAAGTACTGTAGTTCAGCTGTGCATAAAGCCCATTCTACTTCATTAAGAATAGGAACAAAGAATGTGCTTCAGGTTTTTATATTTTTAATTAATTTATGAAGCCCCTGTAAACTTTATCGTAACATCTTATATTGTTATTACAATGCTATCATATTCTGTGCATGCAGTTAGCTTATTTTTGGGGGAATAAAAAAAGCCTGACAATGTATTGTAATGTTCTGCCTTGTTTCTAACTGTAACACACCCAACTTGTAAATTCAGGTCTTAAAGAAAATCGTCTCGGTTACGGATGTAACCCTCGTTCCCTGAGTAGGGAACGGAGACGTTACGTCAGAAGTGACGAGGATTGGGGGTTTCGCATAGAAAGACAATCCTCTTCGAGTATTTAATCACGAGCCAATGGCATGCAATGCCTTGGGGCTGCGGAAATTTGCATAGCGTACTCCGCCCTACTCCGTGAGTATAAAAGGAGGAAGTGAACGCAACCGCAGTATGTCTTCGCTGAGGAGCCAAGACTGAAGTCAGGCGTCTACAGCGGTACAGCAGAAGTGGCAGGGAGACGTAACGTCTCCGTTCCCTACTCAGGGAACGAGGGTTACATCCGTAACCGAGACGTTCCCTTTCGTAGTCACTTCGAGTTACGTCAGAAGTGACGGAGATTAGGGGTCAATGCCATCATGCCATCTTACAGCTGTCTTCCAGTGCCCTGCGAAAGTCTAGACCCCTGAACCTAGGTATCACCAGGAGACCCTGCTTTGACACAGGAATACCAAGGTACACTGGGAAACATATCCCGGGAGGGACATGCTACCAGATGCCTACCGTAGGGAGGACTTACGAATACACATATGGCCGCATAGGGACGCATATGGAGATCACTGGAGCACCAACCGCAGGTGGTTACTAGAATTAACTCCAGGGGTGGCAGATGGCTTGCCAAGGGAAGACACATGCTCAGAGAGGCTTACAGTGGAAAATACACATGAGACAGTTACCATAGGGAACCGTGCACATGGAGGCACCTAGCCGGCATCCAGAGCAACAGCAGTGGTGCTCGCATCGTCGGTGCTGGAGGACTCAAGGCTTCAACGGAAGACTACTGAGGGATATCGCACTTATCCAATCCGAGGAGTGGAATGGCGAGCAAGCGAAGACACCTGAGCGGGTCCAGTACCGGCGGAAGCGAGTATGTGAGAGGACACCGGCTCAATTCGCAGATTATAGAATCTCGCGAAGGTGTTTGGTGTCGCCCAGCCTGCAGCTCTGCAATTGTTAGCGAGGCGCCATGCGCTAGAGCCCAAGAGGAAGTCACGCTCCGAGTGGAGTGGGCCGTCACACCAAGGGGGCGCGGTCGGCCTTGCTGCTGGTAAGACAAAGCAATGGCGTCCACTATCCAGTGAGACAGCCGTTGCTTTGAGAGAGCCCTTACCTTCTGGCTCCCTCCATGACAGACAAAGAGCTGGTCTGAGGTTCTGAACACCGCGTTTTGTCAATGTAGATGCGGAGTGCACATACCTTACAGAGCAGTGCCAAGGCTGGGTCTGCCTCCTCCAGGGGCAGCGCTTGCAGGTTCACCACCTGGTCCCGAGGGAGTGGTAGGAACCTTGGGCACATATCCAGGCCAGGGTCTCAAGATCACGTGAGAGTAAGCCGGCCCGCAACTCCAGGCACGCTTCGTCAACGGAGAATGCGAGCAGGTCCCCCGCCCTCTGAAGGAGGCCAATGCAACCAGGAGTGCTGTCCTCATAGGACAGAACTTAACTCTACCGATTGCAAAGGCTCAAGGGGAGGCCTCTGCAGAGCATTTATATCTACTGAGAGGTCCCAAGAGGGCACGAGGGGAGGGTGAGGCGGATTTCGCCTCCACGATCCCCTCAGGAACCTGATGACCAGGTCATGCTTCCCATAGACTTACCGTTCACTGCATCATGAGACGCGGTAATGGCCGCGACATGAACCCTAAGGGTGGAGGGCGACAGCCTACGCTCCAACCCTTCTTTGCAGGGAGGAAAGCATGACACCGATCGAACATCTCCGGGGGTCTTCTCCGCGAGAAGAGCACCAGTTGACGAAGAGGTTCCACTTCAACGCATAAAGGTGTCTCGTGGACGACGCTCTAGCGGAAGTGATGGTTACCGCCACCGCAGGTGGCAGCGAACTCAAACCTGCCCCGTCCCGTCCAGGAGCCACACGTGTAGCCTCCAAGATCGGGACGAGGGTGCCACAGAGTGCCCCGTCTCTGAGTGAGTAGATCTTGTCTCAGAGGAATAGGCCAAGGAGGTGCAGTCGCGAGTTCGGAGAACCACGTCTTGGTGGGCCAATAGAGGGCTACCAGCAAGACCTGCTCCTAGTCCTCCTTGATCTTGCACAACACCCGTGCAAGAAGGCTCACTGGGGAAAACGCATACTTGCGTGGGCCCCGCGGCCAGCTGTGCACCAGTGCATCTGTGCCGAGCGTGCCCTCGGACAGGGAATAAAACTGGGCGCAGTGGGATGAGTCCCGGGAGGCGAACAGAAGTATCTGTGCCTCCCCGAACTGGTCCCAAATCAGCTGGGCCATCTGGGGATGGAGTCGCCATTCCCCGGAGATAGGGCGGACCCGTGACCGCTCGTCGGCTGCCAGGTTTCGGTCTCCTTGGAATGTACACTGCACGAAGGGACCTCAGGTGCTTCTGACTCCATATCAGGAGGTGGCAGGCGAGCTGCGACAACCGGTGTGAGCGTAGACCACCCTGGTGGTTGAAGTACGCTACTGCAGCGGTGTTGTCTGAACGGACAAGTACGTGTTTGACCCCTGAGCAGTGCTCGAAAGCGGTGCAGGGCCAGCCGTACTGCCAGCAGCTCGAGGCAATTGATGTGCATGAGGCGCTGGGGTCCTGTCCAGGAACCCGCGGCTGCATGCCCATTGCACATGGCACCCCAACCCGTGGTAGATGCATCTGTGGAGACGAGATGCCTGGAAACTCGCTGAAGAGGGACACCGGCCCGTAAAAAGCTGAGGTTCGACCACGGAGAAGGTTTGGCGGCACGCTGGAGTCACTGGAACTCGGGGCGAGCCGCGATGCCATGCCCACCTCGGGACTCTATCGCGACGCCACAGCTGAAGCGGTCTCATATGAAGCAATCCGAGCGGCGTTGCCGTGGCTGCGGATGCCATATGCCCCAGGAGCATCTGAAAGTTTCAGTGGAACCGCACTCTTGCCCTTGAGCTGTTGAAGACAAGTCAGCAGTGAGCGTGCGTGCTCATTCGTGAGCTGCGCGGACATGGCGACCGAGTCTATCTCCATGCCGAGAAAAGAGATCCTCTGCACGGGGCAAAGTTTGCTCTTCTCCCGGTTGACCCGAAGGCCCAGACGGGCTAGGTGCCGGAGCACCAGGTCTCTGTGTTCGCAAACCTGTTCTCGAGAGTGTTCCAATATCGGCCAATCGTCGAGATAATTCAGGATGTGAACCCCGTGTTCGCGAAGGGGAACAAGGGCTGCCTCGACGATCTTCGTGAAGACGCGAGGTGACAGAGCTAACCCGAAAGGGAGAACCGTGTACTGATGCCTGGCCTCGGGGCAAACCGAGAACGGTCTGTGTCGAGGCAAAATGGAGACATGAAAGTACGCGTCCTTCAGGTCGATCGCTGCAAACCAATCCTGAGGCTGGACGCATTCCAAAATGCGTTTGGCTGAGAGCATTTTGAACAGAGTCAATGGAGAGTGTGGCTCAAAATGCGCAGATCCAGGATCGGTCGTAACCCACCGGTCTCCTTGGGGACAGTGAGGTAGGGCCTGTAAACCCAGACCTCACCTCGGCTGGAGGGACCGTCTCGATTGCACCCTTCGCCAGCAGGGTCGCAATCTCCGCTCTCATGACCGGGGCATAGCCACCGACCACCATGGAGCGAACTCCCCTGAAACGGGGAGGAGACCTTGCGAACTGAGTCGCGTAGCCGAATCTGATTGTTCTGATGACGCAGCGGGACAGGTCGGGGAGCTCTAGCCAAGCTCCCAGGAACTGAGCCAGCGGAGTCATGTGAACCACAGACGTCCCCCCGGAGGGGCAGCGGTACGGGGGGACCGGCATGCGCACAGGAGTTACCCCGTGCGGATGCACAGTCGAGCCCCGTTCCCCCACAGAAGAGACTAGGGAAGGATGCTCGTTCCACGGGGGTCTGTTCTGCCGGGGGTCTGGCGATAGAGGGGGAGGGGAGTGGTGTAGTCGAGGGACAACACACGCTCCCATCCGCACCCTCAGAGACAGAGAGGAATGAGCGGGGCGACGCACTGGGACGTCGTGCGCGCTCATTCCAGTCTGTGTGCTCAATGATAGTGTCAAGTTTTTCTTCAACCAGCTCAAGGCGCTGCTCACTCATGGGTGAGCAGCGAGGAGCTAGCTAGAACAAAGATTCTCCACCGGCCCTCCACCGGGGGAAGGAGGGACCCTGCTACCGCCTCCTGTGAAAAACCGTGACACTATCACTGAGCAGCCCGTCTCAGGAACATCGCTTCGCCTGGCGTTAGCGGGGCATGCGGCCTGAGGGGGCTGTGACGCTTACCTGTGGCCTCCTCCACGACGCGAACCGGCTGAAGGCTGCTGCTGGGGCCGCGTGGGAGGGAAGGGAGCCGAAGGGGGGTGGAGGCAGCAGCTGGCCGTCGGGGCAGAAGTGTAAACCCGCCTCCGTCTGTTCCTAGGCGGTCGAGAACTGCTGGGCGAAGTCCTGGACCGCACTGCCGAAACATTTAGATGATGCTCCTGGACCACAGTGGTGGGCATCACCTGACCAAGGGAGCGAACGGCCGCTTCCGTCACCCGTTTGAGAGCGAGGTCAGCAGCAGGCTCGCAGCTCGCTTGGTCCGTCCCCTCCTCGTGCACATTCCTGAGCAGCTAGCAGGTGCTCATCATAGGGCGGAGGCTGCCTATCCCGCCGCTCTACAGGATCGCGCCGCCATAGACGACGAGAACCTATAGGCTTTGGATGGGCGTCTGGGAGCACCGCGGGAGGACGCGCTCTGCGGACGCAGCTGCATCGCAACCGCGTCGCCGAGGGGAGGAAAGGCGGGGAAACTGAAGCACGCTCTCGGGGGGACACCCAAGTGCGTGTCAGTTCCGCATGCAACTCGGGGAAAAAGGAAATTGGGGTTGGCTGTGGCCGTGAGGCGGCAGCGTTACCCAAAAACCAATTATCCAGCCGCGAGAGATCGGGACAGGGCGGAGTTTCACTCCCACCCGATGCTCACGGAGGCCCGAGATAGCATGGCCGTCATCGCGGGATCAGACACGGCGACGTTGACGCTCCCGAGGCGAACTCCCTGAAGCGATACAGCGCTCACTGGCTCTAACACTGGAGCGGTGGGTGTGGCCCGAGGAACTAGCATCGGGGGTTGTGCCACACAATCACCGTCATATCAACCTGTCCGCGAGTCGAAGAGCTTCTAGAAGAAGAAGCAGAACGAGTAACGGACACGGGGACTCTCACTTTATCAGATCATTGAGTCTAGATCACAGTGTAGAGATGCTCATGTTCCCACAGAAGGAACATGAGTCATCCACGAACGCTGCTACTGCATGCTGAAAGCCCAGGCAGACAGAGCAGTGATCGTGACCATCAGAAAACGACATGAATCGATCGCACCCAGAAGAACACGGGCGAATCTTCTTTAAAAAGACGCTATGCAAATTTCTGCAGCCCCAAGGCATTGCATGCCATTGGCTCGTGATTAAATACTCGAAGAAGGATTGGCTTTCTATGTGAAACCCCCAATCTCCGTCACTTCTGACGTAACTCGAAGTGACTACGAAAGGGAACCTGAGTTTCCCACTCGTGTTTAAGAATTTGTGGTGGCATTCATGTGCACTCAACTCGTAAATATAACCTTTCTGACATGACTTGAACGCACCAATAGTGCACAAACATAGGGTCTGTTTACAACTTAATTCATATGTTTTTATTAATTCTATAGCTATCTGTTCCATTAACACTTGGCCACATAATTTTTTCTCTGCATAATTAATATGAATCCAATCTTTAATTCCCGCCCTAAATACAACAAAAGCAATAGATATGAGCTTCATTCAGGCGCAATTACTAGGATTCGGGACAACAGCTAAGATTTCGGGACGTCTGGTTAACCTATGTGGCGGCGCGTGCGCAGTCTTCACTCAGACACGCTCTTCAATCTATTGCCGTTGCGGACTCTATTCGTTCTGATGAAATCACAAAATAAAATTCACACATCAACAAGATCGCCAGGTCAGCATCAATGTTGCATCCAGTACTGCTTTTAATTCACGCCAATGAATGAAAAGCCCCATCTATAGAAAAGCCTGACCGATTGGGACTCTTCTCTCTTGGGACCGATTGGCTCCTCACTTGGTCAGATTACCTTTTCCGTTTCATAGTCTCTTCCAACCACATTTCTTTGCTTTTTCCATCGTCGAGTTTCATGCCTGAAATGTGCACAAGTGTCTTCATGCCTCATTTAAGCTTGTTGATGTGTATGACGTCATTGCCGTAAAGCATGTTTTGATGCCCCCCCCCCCAGCTTTCCTACCAAGGTGTTTCGCCCTACTATGAGTTTGTTTACCACCGAAATGACTTTGAAGTCTCAACTCAACACAACTTTTATTTATAAAAGCACTTTCAAAACCATTAAAATGGACCAAGCTGTTATATTAAGGTACAATTCTTGCATAGTGTGCCTTTAACTCGTGAACACCAGCCTCTGTACATGCACTTTTAAACATGAAGTTACCAAGCAGTTCACAACTGACTAATTACTCAATGAATCACTGACTGGTGTGCAAAACATTTGTGCAATGATAGAAACCCATTAATCCCAACTATCCCTTAAACACACACATTTAAACCACTGTCTCCACACACACTTTGACACAATCAAATTAAAAAATTCACAGACACCCCACTCACACTCATTAAAACGTTAACCTAATCTCACACATG
Organism: Pimephales promelas; assembly: GCF_988280905.1. Taxonomy (NCBI): domain Eukaryota; kingdom Metazoa; phylum Chordata; class Actinopteri; order Cypriniformes; family Leuciscidae; genus Pimephales; species Pimephales promelas. The sequence goes on from NC_142790.1 coordinate 8,205,319, forward strand.
TAATTTCACTGATTTGCCACGTTTGTGTGTGTGTATGTATGTAAAACCAGGGACAGGTCTCAGCGAGTTAATGAGTTTACTTGGCTTGTTGAGCAGGCGAGAGGCACTTTGCATTGATCTCCTTTTGCTGTGTGAGAAGACAAATCACTCTGGCTCAACTCTCATCTCGACCTCTCACCCGCTAATCATATAAACACACTTCCAATATCTACACCATTAACATATGCCACTTCCAGGGATGCCCAGTGTTTAACCAGCAGGCAAATTTTATCCGGCATTTAGGCCTTTCCTCCCTCACCATGAAGGAAAAAATCATATAATTCTTTTTCTTTCTTTCTTTCTTTCTTTCTTTCTTTCTTTCTTTCTTTCTTTCTTTCTTTCTTTCTTTCTTTCTTTCTTTCTTTCTTTCTTTCTTTCATTTATATATCACATTTATAACAAGTTAGTTGCCCAAAGTCACAATTTAGTTAAAAAAAATATCAAATAAAAAATATAAACATATAAAATAGTAAAAATAACAAGTAACATTTTCCATAACTATGCACACAAATTAATCATTTTTATTCTTTTTTTATTCTTTTATTTCCTTCATTTTTATACATGTATTATTACATAATTTAAATAAATAATAAATGTGTTTATTTAAGGGTTAGTTCACCCAAATATTATCCCATAATTTACTCACCCAAAAGCCATCCTAGATGTATATGACTTTGTTCTTTTAGACAAACACAATCAGAGTTATATCAAAAAAATATCCTAGCTCTTCCAAGCATTATAATGGAGGAGAATACCGTGTTTTTTGAAGCCCATCATAAAAGTAATCCACACGCCTCTAGGGGGTTAACAGAGCCTTCTGAAGCGAAGCAATGCATTTTTGTAAACTATTATGACTGCCTTCCGGTCGAGTTCCGGCCAAAGAGTGACCTCTGACCCTGCGTATGATGTATTGACGTACACAGTAGAGCAGAGGATAGAGCAAAACATTACCATGCAAATGTTTCCAAACAAGTTCAGTTGTCTTTAGATGTTTATGGTTGCTGAGCAACATCGCAAGTTGTGTTCATATAATGACAGTGAGGACGGACATTACCGGAGGCTAGTAATTACAATTCATAAAGTTTTAATTATGGATTTTTTTCTTGCAAAAACCACTTCGCTTCAGAAGGCCTTTATAAAAAAAACCCTGGACCCCATATGCATTACATTGGGCTTAAAAAAGTACCATTCACTCGCATTATAAAGCCTGGAGAACCAAGAACCAGGATATTTTTTTTAATATATAGGGGCGGCAGTGGCGCAGTGGTTCATGTGGGTTGTCTACAAACCGAAGGGTTGGTGGTTCAATCCTCGGTTCCACCTGACCAAGTGTCGAGGTGTCCATGAGCAAGACACCTAACCCCAGCTGCTCCCGACGAGCTGGCTGGCGCCTTGCATGGCTGTCACCGCCGTCGGTGTATGAATGTGTGTGTGAATGGGTGAATGTGAGGCAATATGTAAAGCGCTTTGGTGGCCATTAGGTCTATGAAAGCGCTATATAAATGCAGTCCATTTACCATTTATTTTTTTTAATATAACTTTTTTTTTTAATAAAATTTTTAAAGAAAAAGAAAACTTTCATTGTTGGGTGAACTAACCCTTTAAAATTTTTTATCTATTGAAAATTTGATCTAGTTTTTTAGATTAGATTTTTAGATAGACTATGTTTTTTAGATTTTAGACTTTTATCAAAATTATATAGATGAGAGACAATTGGTTTTAACAGAGTAAACAGCCGATTTGTACTCAAGTAACAAATATTGCTTTACAGTAATGCAATTTTTCTTAAATTATTCGACAGCACAGTCCAGACTCTGTCAAGCAACACAATTGTACAGAACCAAAATTGTTTCTTTTAAATGTGGTGTAACTTGCAGAAGGATAATTGCAGTTACGCAAGACATCTGAAAACGTGATAGCCATTAAAAATATTTATTTAGGATGTGTGAACCACATCAAGCCTTCACTGATCATTTTTATTTACAAGCAAAACACTTGCATGATTAACAACAGGCTGCAAATGTGAACCATCAAGACATTATCAACAAAGTAGTAGAGGGGGATTTTGGTGGGATGAGTTGCTAATAGGAGGAGACAAATACTTTGACTATAGCACAAAAAGCCAAACAACATAAATAATTCTAAAAGCTAAGGAGCCCCCTTAGTATGTGGAAGTACCCCTGAATACAGTGCTGACACATGATGCACGGCAAACGCACACACACATTTCCAGGCATCTGAAGGTTTTTCAAGCTTTTGTGTGAGGACACATTCAAATCTATTAAAAGTATATCAGTAGGCCTGTGCCAGGTATCCCATTGCCCAAATAAAACACATATTACTGTACATACTGATATTGTAAACATTGCTGAAATTGTATAAACTGCCAGCGCAAATACTGAAATACTGTATATGAAACATGCATGTGAAAATCTTTAGTGTTCAGTTCACATGCACTTTCTATGCATGAAATAACTCACACAGGTTGGAAGACTAACATACACAGACACACACACTTGAAATGCAGGGCGGTAGAGACCTGTCTTGTAAATCTCTTTGTGAACGCAGCTTTGGGAGGTAGACATGAGCTTACACTGAGCTCTGAGAGGAAAAAACACTCCCGCTCAATTCTTTCTCTCTTTAACTCTCTCTCTCCTCCTTTCTCTACCATCTTTTCCTTTTCTGCAGCCTTCCGAACAGTCTCGACACTTTCCTTCTTCTCTTCCACTTTGCATTCTTCTTTTTCACCACATTTTCCCACCAAAAAGCTAACATCTTGCAGCATCCACATCGTGAGTAACCTGAACTCTTGTGAACTCTATTACATTGTGAACATACACTAAATCTTATACAATATATAACCTTTGGACATTTTAGAGTCATCATTCACTACACAGCACAAGACAGCAAATGTGCTAACATCAACCCCCCCACCCCACTATTTGTTTTCCTCTCTTTCTGTTCCTCATATGGTGGACATCAGCCCAGTCAAGTTCAAGTCTAAAGGGCTCTGCTGTCACAGTAACTAACTCACAGTATGCAAACCTAATTCCCCATTCATAAACCCGGTCAGTCCGGGTGCCCAGGGCCCCAAATCTCTTTCTCCTTCCCTCAGCAGTGAGTAATGTCCTGCCTCTTCTCAGACAATGACTTCGGCAAGTAGCCGCCAAACTGCGGGGCAGCGAGAGAGGGGGAGTGCTCTCGAGCACCTTTGACAAATGGGACCTTTCTCTCTTAACCGTGGCTGCTGGATGAGCCTTTACTACAGCACACGGCACGCTCAGTGTCCGCCATGAGCAGCCGGCAACCTAAAGAGTCCGATTATGTGTGTGTGTGTGTGTGTGAGTGTGACTGAATAATACATTTCATAGTCTAACCTTGTCCTCCTACAAGAATAAGATGTATTTCTCAAGCAAGCCCTTTTTCGATAAAAACAGCCGTCTAAAGTGGTTTGGCAAAAACTCCTTTACAGGCCATGTGCACATTTATCCTGCTGTTTCTTTCTAAATGTTTGCCTCTATTAGGGTAGGGCAGTATGAGAAAAAAATCAAATAACATGATTATATATTAGTTTATATAAATTTATAGGACGCAAACAAAATATAAGTCTGGTGTCACTGCAAATAAAAACAGCTTTACATTGTATAATACCTGAATTCAAAACAAAACTACTACAATTAAAAAATGAATAATATAAATGTTGAGCCACATTCAAAGTCATTGTAAAATGCAGATCAGTGTCATTAGGCTATATTAACACAACTTGCGATGTTGCTCAGCAATCGTAAACAACTAAAGTCAACTCAGTTTGAGAACATTTGCATGGTAATGTCATATTATTATTATTATTATTATTATTTATTTTTTATTTTTTTTTCACTCATGTGTAAAAATAGGCACAGTCTAACAAAATCTATCCTGGTTGACACTTCATCTGTCACACAACATACCATCATACCGCTAATCCTATCCTGTGTTCCTTCTCCTCCCTTGTCCCTTGGAGTGTTGGTGTGTCATAATGGTAATTAACAGTGTGACACATTATCGTTATAAACAACCAAGGACTCCTTAGACCCAGTTCTCTACCTCCTTTCTGCTCCCCTCCACTCCAAAATCTCATTGAGGGAACTAGTCTGTAAAACTTTCACCTCCATCCCCTCCCCTTCTTTTTGCTTAGAAGGAACTGGTCTTTGTTCAGCGGGAGAGAGACCCCTCCAATAGACCTAGCCTCCCCTTCAAAGTTCCCTGTGGAGTATTGTTAAAACAAAGCACCCCCCCCCCCACACACACACACACACACACACACACACGCACACACACACCACTCACCTTCTCCCTCTCACTCCATCTATGCCCTGGCCCTTAAAACCAGCACACTTTGCATAATAAAAAGCGATTAGTCTTCAGATGCTATGATGACAATGCGGGAGTCTTTCAGGCCTGCCTGAAATTTGCTCATATAGTTAAGTCTCCTCTTTTGTTTTTGTAAATAGGGACATTATTTATCTCAGGGAATAGGGAAGCAAAGGTTTGACATTTATTTTTATAGTTCTCAAATTAGGCAGAGTATAAACATAAGGAAGAAGAGGCAAACAAGAGAGGAGCTATACTTACGGATGTGAGGAGAACACATGCCCTGGCAGACTGTTTTTATCTTTCTACTTATGAATCTGATATTAAGGGTTGCTTAGGGTTGAAGGTTAAGTCATTCAAATTGTCGTTTTTTTTTCTTATATTTAAAAAAAATTATAATACAATTTAATATGATTTATTAATATTTAATTATTCTTTGATTTTTTATTTATTTTTGATACATTTAAATGGTTTATGTTTAATTTTTTGAAGTCTTTGTGAAAGAATGAAATGCTCTAAAAATCTTAACCATGTTCTTTTTTTCAAGTATTTATATAGTTTACATTTTACAGTTAATATTTGCTTCATTGTATTTTCATTTATTTATATATTCATTAATTAATATCTGAAATGCCTAAAAATCTCAGGACAAGACATCGATCACATGGAAGGACCATGTTATCTGCCCCCTCATGTGTGTGTTTGGGTGTTTTCACTTTTGTTCAAAATACTTCATCAAAGACAAAACCATTCACACACAACCACTCTGTCACAACTCCTTAACACACCCTGCCACCAAATGGGGATGTACCTACTTAGTTCTCTTGTTGCTGCACTTCACAGGTTTACATATGGTTTTACAGATGGCAAATTAAAGAGCTAAACCAAGAACCAACACACAATGAGTTTTGTTTGCAGCTACCTACTTGAGAAAATAAAACATTAGCTATATCCATGACACACACAAACACATCTATGAACTAGAGTAAAAATGGCTTTATGCTTGACCAATTGATTAAAAATAATTGGGGGAAAATGGATTTGAAAAGTGTAGTTAGTTTGGAGAAAAGGTGTGATATTTTGTATCTTATTATACAAAATGATATTCATAAATTTTCTACATTTATGTGTGGCTAAAGTATCCAAACAAGTCCATATATTTTCAGAGGCACCATATACTGTATATATATATATATATATATATATGAAGAGTTCAGATTCAAAAGCCTATAAGTGCCATTTGAAATTTTCTTCTAAAATGATCATTTTTATCAAGCTTGTATATTTAAGTTCAGTAATTTCATTTACATGGCAATGAAGATTACCTATTAATCGTCATTTAAGTGAAATTACTGAACTTAAATATACAAGCTTGATTTTAAAATTTTAAATGGCATTTAGAGGCTTTTGCATCTGAACTCTTCATATATACATATATATATATATATATATATATATATATATATATATGAAGAGAGTGTGAAGTGTGAAATATAAAAAGATAAAATGGTAATGGAGATAAAGCAAAAAGTAAGAGAGAAAGGGCAACAGAAAGAAGAGAAGGAAGGGGTCGTCCTGACATAGAGGCAGATCTGAGGCATGCCCTGAAGGGATGACTGGGCCTGGGGATTAGAAGGGGGTGAAGAGAAAAGGAAAGAGGGAGAGCTTGAGAGCAAGCCCCCTACAAAAAGCAAGAGACCCCCTCCACTGAGACACAAATATAGACGAACGCTTTTGACGTGTCTCTACTTTTCCACAACCGCTCAACTTCTGATCCGACGCGGCCCAAAGCTCGAGAGCATCGCCTCTTTTTCTCAATTACTCGCTTTCACTTGTTTTCCTTTCCTCTTTCTTGCTCTTTGTGTCCATTTTATTTGATGTTGAACGTATCAAAGTTGAGAATCATCAAAGTGAGAGGTTTCAGTTGAAAGTACTGGTTTGTGGAAGCAGAGCACCACAGTACCACACAACAAAGGTTTACGGGTAATTTTAGATCAGGTGCTGCTTGTTAGGGTCAAAAATGTTAAACATGGCCAAATACATCCGATATTTAGAGGGGGGGAAATGTGTTTTACTCAAAGATATACAAATCTGACAACAGGTCAGGGAGCTAGATTCTTGATATAATTTTCTTGATATAATCTACTGATACAATTTTGAGCAAAAAGCCTAATTGTCACTTCATGCTGCTACAGATCTATCATAACAAATCCCTCTACCTAAAATAAATCAACCCGACCTGGATTCAGAGACTTCAGACTAGCAAAAAAAAAACTCTTTAATGCTGCACCACAAACCACAGCATAAAAAAAAGCTCCTGAGAGCACTTCCAGGATTGCAATCTGCTATCAGCCTTGCAGAGACACACAAATTTCCCATTCATTTGTTCCTTATTGGTTTGGACAATAAGCACAGTGCTATTCAAACCCACATTAGCATCTCAATGCCCCCCTGTTAGTCATCTCATTCCCACATGCACCTAATGACAGGTAGAGTTCCTTTAGGATGCTAAAGCACCCTGAGGGTGAAGGGTGCAGGCATCCCTCTCTAACGTCGGGCCTAATCTGAGGGTTTTATGCACATGCAGTAAGTGGAAGGAGGGGTTGGGTTGACATTGAGGATAATCGTATGTCATCTCCACTTGTTAATATTAGCTGGTGACACAGTGTGCTCAGTACAGTGGGCAAGAAAAGGCGAGAGTGACCCGCTAACCTTCTGTTCTGAAATGCAGCATTGCATATATGAAGTGTGATAAAATCAGATGAACTTTTTTTTTTTAATCTGTTCTACTCTGCTCACTAGTGAGAGTAAATAAATCACGATTAGGCAAGTGTTTTTTTGCTAAATAACACCTGTTTGATCAAAGAATTGCATGCAAATATGTATTGGATTATTTTTGATAATAGTATAAACCTTCTACCGATTTTATTAAGTCATTAATGCATACTGAGCAAATGCAACAATAAACATTTAAATTTAGGATATTTCCAAAGCTCAAATTCAAATTCAAATAACAAAATCTATTTTTTTTATTTTAAACCAAAAATTAATATATAAAATTAAGCTTTTTTATTAATTCCTTTTTGAATTAACAATAAAATCTAGTTTATCATTTATTTTTTAAACAATTTATTTTTTCTTTTTAAAGCAAGGTACAAATTTGTTCCCAAAACATTGACGCGTAAGATAAACACTGACTTGAAAAACTCATGCTGTGGATTTCTTTCTAATCGCAGGTCTGTGTCTTTTTAGAGAACAATGACTTATTATCATCACAGAGCTTGAATTGATGAACTCGAATAAATGCTTATTTCATAACAACATTGAGTACAGGCTGAAAAAAAAATGCACAAATAAACAATGTTATGGCCTATACTGGTAAATTTGTCATGAAAAACAGATTACAGATTGTTTGACATATTTCTCTATTCTGTTTGACATGCATGCAAATTCATAGATCACCGGACAGCCAAAACTGACATATTACAAAGAGTTTCATATAATAAATTATTGATTACATTTAACATGAAAAAATGTTACACTTTTGTGCTGACTACAGCCTTGGGTCAACTATATATACACAGATTTTAATAGAGACAATTCACTAGAAACAACTATTTTACATTAAAGGCAAATGCAATAAAGTAACAAATAAAATGAAAAAAGAGAAGAAAAGCAAACCTCAAACACGCAATATAGGCAGACCTCTTTGCGTTTGATGGCCACAAAATCGTCAAGAGTTCACTTTACAATTTAAATGCATGTTGTAATTAATTAGGCTATAGGTCTCATAGCTTTACAAATCATGTAAATACATTAGCTACAATTAATCCGTACAACCTTGCACTAAAATGGTAACATAAACGGTCAAAGTGTGACAAAACGTTTAACTGAACTGTGAATTTTGAATTTAAATGTGAGATTCTGTCCTCAGTTGTCATCGCGCGCAGGTGTCAGGAGAGGTTTGGCGGGACACGGATGTTAAGCTTCCTCTACAAACTAACATGTCTTTCGTGGCATCAGTGTGTGGAAAGTTTTAAAAAGTTAAAAGCAAATATGTAGGCTGTGACTCAAAAACTTTACACAACATCCAAACGGTAAATAGTGATAATTCCCATTAATAACATATTGGCTATTAATTAGCATTGGGCTTTTAAAATAAAACATATCGCAATTATTTCACTTAGGCGACTAACCTAGCATTTTTATCCCTATGGAGAGCCGAAAGCATATTAGCTACTAGATAATGATTGTCACACTTCTTAAAAAAAAAAAATAAATAAATAAAAAAAATAAAATCATCATTCACATGAAATGTTTGTTTCTGTCTATTTAATATCGCAATAATTTATGTAATTTAGCTATAGTCGATTTTAACAGTCTCCAGATATGTTTATATATAAGTGATATATAAGTGAATATAAAATAGAAATGAACATGCAGTATATCACTGCAGGCTGAAACTTTGATTTTATTTGCGAAAAAAATGCAGCAAATAAACACAAGTTTTTTCATTTTGACTTGTTCCATTTTAAAACACATTCCACGTAAATAGATTAGCCTATACTTCACATAGCTATTAGGCCTACCATCGCACATAATTATTTTAAAACGTTTGATCGCCTATTAGCCTACATCAAAGAGACACATTTATTTATTTTTTCTACCACAATTCTATTTTATTTATTTTTAACAATATGACGTTCTGCTTTCTGTTCTTTGGGAAAAAGAACGCTTATGTGGGACCCCGAACTTTTCTTCAGAACTATATCCAATAAAAATTAACTTGAGAATAGGCTATATAAAAATATTGCAAGGACACATTGCCCTGAAAACAGTTGCACTTTGATGGGTCTAGTTATTTACAGATAAGCTAGGCCTACTTATCAATGTGACAAGCATAAATCAAATAGACATTTTCAAAAAAACAAAAAAAAAAAAACAAAAAAAAAACAGACCAATAGTTTGACAATAGCTAAGTTGCAAAGTTTGTCAAACGGCTCTCCCGAACTTTCTATAAAGCAAAAAAACTAATAAACAGCCACCGACCGCTGCCAATGGTGGTTTCGTGCCGTTGTCCTATATTTCATGTAGGCTAATCATTTGCACCAGACTGGAAGGGGTATCGCATTTCACATTTTTCATGACTCTTCCCCCCTCTTCTTCGGTTTGCAAAACTTCATGGAACCAACGAGGCTGACCAAAACTGTACATAGCCTACTTCCACTTACTAGTTCAGCTGTTTTGAAACTTTTCTGTCCTCTCCTCGTAAGACTTTCTTCTCGCTCGCTTGCAGATGCTTGTTGCAGACAGACTCTTGGCTTCTTCACTTGAAACTCCAAAAACTGTTTTGCGGACTTTTTTCTTTTTTTCCCTCGTCTTCTCTCTGTCCTATGTGCGCTTTGCAGAAGCAGCCCAGTACTGAACTGGACTAGCGCCCTGTCTTTTTGCCCATACCTTAAGTCTAAGCACAAAAGTAGGTACAGCGACTCGTGAAACTTCTATACGTTTATCGCTGTAAAGAGCATAACGCAGTTTCTCGGGGAAAGAAGATTTGATTTGTAGAGCCCCAGCTGCCCTTTCCCTGTGTCTGACTCCTCCCTTTCGGAGAGCAGACACACTACCTCTCCTCTTTTTCCTTCTGCCCCCTTTTCCCTCCCTCTCTCCTGGTATTATATCAGCGCGCTTTCCTGAGACGGTGCAGTCATGTTTGAAGAGGGAAAACGAAATGGTCACTTTACAAGTGGGCTATGAGAGCGTGATTATGTTAATTATAACTTGCAAATTAAGTGTACTTTTTTATTTCTATATAAAATGTGTAACTGACACTGTAATGAATAGTGATAACGAAAACACATTCGAAATGACACTATAGACAGCTTTGGCACAGCAACTTCTTAAAAAGAGGATTTGTTGATTCTTAAGATTTGTAAACTAAATGCTGTATGTGATAAAATGACACAAGAAACTTAAACATTCAAAGCATGTTTAAAATGGTTCTTTCACATATTTTCCAATTCTACACTGACATATTCATTAGTATTCATTGTAATTTCATTGTAATTAGGTAAGAACTAAAAGATGATTTAAAAAAAAAACTTTCTTTGAGTTGTCCTGCATTTTAACATCCACACACACACACACACACACACAAATATTTATATGTAATATATGTAATTTTTAAGGTTTTACGTTTGAACAAACAACATGGATGTAATTTTAAAATTTAAATTTTCCAAAACTTCATAACTGACCTCAAAAAGAAAAACAAACAAAAAAATATTAATAAGAGAGTTAAACCAAGATGTGTTTTACATTAGGCTACATTGATTAATTGTCAAAGTCTAACACTTATCATGTTTTGAAACAGTGATTCCTTTTAAGTACATGAATTGAATAAATAATTTAGTATATTATCCTCTATCCAAATCCTAATTTGTTGCCTGAAAATAAGAATATGTACTGTCTTTCTAGTAATTAATTCTTATTGCATTATTTCAATAGATCAGCCAGGTACTCTGGATGTGGAAAATGACAAGATTATACAGTAGAAACTGTCAGGGAAGACTCGCAGTGAGACTATGATGTTCGCAAACATCGAAAGGAAAACTGTGCCTCCTGTAGGGTTATTCCTAATCAATATACATAATCAATATACAGGGAAATAAGGCTGTTAAAAAATACCTTCTGGGCTTCACCATCAATCAATGGGGCAGCAACTGATTTTTTTTTATTTATTTATTTTTTTTTTTCACAGTTGAAAATCAGACTCTAATCTCTTAAACACAATCTGACTGTGTGTGTGGCCGACAAGTCAAGTCCAATAGTGTTCATTTTATGATGTACAAGCTATACTGATGTGTCTGTCAGAGAGACAACCTTGATGTTTGTGCAGCAATGAAAATGCATTTACCCTTAAGACACTATTAATCCTGATCTCATGTCACATAGTTCAAATAAAATAAAATAAAATGGGCTTGCTATAATAGAAGCATGAAATCATGCTCAAATATAATGTATCTGTGTCCTGGGTTTTTTAAGCTTTTGAATCCAAAGAAAATAATTTAGCACAAAAAGTTAAGCAATGTAAAACAACCAGTTTGAAGACGAAAAAAAAAAAGCAAAGCAAAACCATCTGACTAAGATTATCCATTACACATAACATCTAACATTTATACATGTAAGCTACAAAAAGCCACATTAATCTGTATGTATTGAGGTACAATAATTTAGTTCATTCATATTTTAATAAAATAGTTTTCTGTCTCAAAGTGCTTATTAAACTAAATACCATTTCATATATTTAAAAGCAGATGGTGAATGAGTCTTTAAGGTTCGGACTTGGATAACATGATAAACCTTTCTTCCAGTTATCGCTATCATCTGTTCAGCTGAAGTGAATGGAGCGACTGATATAGAGATGTAGGCAATCAGTCAGTGTTCTTTGTGAATATCTTTGAGAGAGATGGATGAGAGAGAGAGGGTTCACAGAGGAGAGAAGGAATGAGAGGACGGGTAAGCCAGAGTGGGGATTGGGGGTGGTTATCTGCTCCCGAAAGTATTCTATCAAAGAGGAGTCGGATCCCGGGAATTGAGATTTTGCCTGAAGGCAAGTAACCGTTGGTCTCCCAAGAACATATTCCAAAGTTGGCCTCGAAGAGCCAAAGCACACATCAAAAGCAGCAGTGGTGCCAAAGCGGTTCTGGAGGAGAAAGAAAAGGGTACAGGTCTCTCCTTGGCCCCCTTTGAGCCCCTGATCTCACCCCAATTAAACAAGAATTCCTGACTATTCTAGACCTGACTCACATTGACATGGTGCACACCCTGAGACTTATGTATTCAATTGTCATTTTACCTTGCAGTTTGTGGAAAAACACACTGTGATTCACTTTTGGAGACACTGTATAATAAAAGTAGCTTACGAACAATCAAGCTATGGTCCTATGACATATAAGTTTTAAAATATTTATTTGTATTTTAATATTTCAGCATGCACCACACCTTGAATTAGAAAAAACATCATAATGTCATAAATATTTTTAAATATCAGTTTTGTTAAAAAAAAACAATTATAAGAAATTATAATTAATGGTTCTACCAAAGGATTTGGTCAAACCACTGTTTGTGGTGTGGACTTTTAGTTTGTTCTCTTCTCTTTCTAGTCCCTTTGTTGATAGATTTTCTTTGATTGTCTCTCAGGTGTGGTATATAGCCCTTGTGTATGTTGTTTGTCAGGTCATGTCCTTCTATTTGTGACATGTCGTGTTCTGGTTTTTGCTCTTTGTGTTCTGTGTTTTTTTTTTTGGTAATAAATTGAGTAACACATTATTTTGTGTTTTTTTGGTAATAAATTGATAAATTTAACACATTATTTTAAGTTTATGTAGTTACGCATTACATGTCCTTACATGTAGTAACAGTAGCCTAAATTATGCACAATTACAAGTACCTAACCCTAAACCCTAAACCTTAACCATTACTCTATACAATGTACAATGTTTCAAAGTACAATGTAACTTTGTTTAAGTTTAGGTTTGTTTCATGTAATCCAACTCGTATAAACCATTCCAGCCTTTGGCTTGCTTAGTTAGGGTTTAAAAATGTTCTAAATATTCAATAATACTGCATTAATGATTTGACAGCACTGACACTATTACTGTAGATGAGAATGAAAGAAAATGGAACTGAATTTAGCTTAATAATAATAGAACTGCTTTATAGGTGAATTTACTTTGTTTCATAATTGCTTTTTGCATCACTGACACATATTTTCATGAGTTCACATCTACATAGGGGGGGGGGGGGGGGCTTTAAGTGTAAAATACGGAACTATCCCTTTAAGATTATGCGTACTTGGCATGCTCTCCAGGTGGAGGGCTCTGAGGTTGGAATTTCTGCCCGAACCCAGAGTACTCCCCCTGTTTGGTAAGAGTAGATGAAACTAGAAGTGAGGAGATGGAACTAAAATGAGGAGATGGGGTGGAGGTGGGATGCTGATAAACTGTCAAGAAACAATGGTGGGTTCTGCAGTTATTTATCCTATTCTGAGTTGATTACAGATTGAACTACACTTGTGCTAATTGGGTTAAAGGTGCTAAATATAAATTTTCTTCTAAAATGAATCCCTTTTTATTGCTTGTGTGTTAAGAGGTTGTAATCACACATTTCAATGATCCACTTGTCAGCAGGGCTTGACATTAACACCCGCCAACCCACCAAATGTGGGTGGATTTCACACGTGGCGGGTAACTATGATATCTATAGATTTTTAGGGTATTCAGCTAACCTACCTAATTCACTTTGTTATTGGCGTTTTATTCCATTTAAGTATCTAAACGTTACTGTCAAGAAGAAAAAATATAAAATGTTTAAATATCAATCTGCACATGTGAGGGACATTGGTTATGCTAATCTTTGCTCGCTCCTTTTAAGTTATCTTGAGTAAAACCGCAAAAAAAAATCATGAAGCACATACAAAAGACCTGAACCGGAAGCGATGCGATCTGTTTTACAGAATGCGGAAGTAAGTTGTGCATAGAGCCTAAGCCAGAAGGCGGTGACAAGTGACCTGTCTTTATGAGTGAGCAATTGAACGATTAATGGGCAATATATGCACGCATAAGTTCCGCATTTGACGCAAGGATACTCTTCAGTTTCCGGTTAGGGAGATTAAAGCAGAGGAAAACCAAGGAAAACGGGATTGTGGCAGAGTCTTCAAAATTTACTGTCCTCCCATCTTTGAAACGAAACTTGCATACGTTTAGATGTAATTTTATATATAGTTATGTTTATTTAATATAATTTTAAAAAGACGCATGTCTGTTTTGTCTGTTTTTTTATGACAAACGTTTCTTTAGTATAACCATGGAGTATAAAATTCAAAATAAATTCTCTGGATTGCATCGTGGACTCTACGATCAGCGGAAGTTATCGAGCAGCCTTAGACCTTCACCAGAAATACCGCCGTGCATAGAGCTCATTAAGTGAACAGATTAGTCCAAAAACATTGATTAATTTAGGAAAGAAAAAGTAGTATCTGATCAAATACTTAATGCTTTTAAAGCAACTGTTGTCCATTTTTTGGCCATCAAAACACCTTAAAATGAGATCAGGAAAATCAAAATTTGCCCCCACAACCACCATAGCAATAAAATACTATAATATATACCTGGGTATTTAGAAAACCCTACATACGACCCTAATATGCAAAAATACTAGTGATTCTATGTGTTCTATTGTATTCATTATATTTTATATTCTAAAGTCTTACATTTTCAATACTAATGCAAGACTAGTAGTCTTGTATGTCACTATTTATAACACAGAGTGTTCATCCTTTGCTAGGATGCTTAAAAAAATATTGGGGACATAAATTAAGAGTATACCCACTTCTCCAGGCACACATGTGTGTGTGTGTGTGTGTGTGTGTGTGTGTGTGTGTGTGTGTGTGTGTGTGTGTGTGTGTGTGTGTGTGTGTGTGGATAGAACGAGTGGTTGACTTCCTGAGTCAATGAAACCACTGCCTCAGAAAGGGTCAGTGGGCTCAGATTGGTTAGTTGGGCCCTGTGTGTTGTGATTGGCTAAACTGTCGCTCACGTTGTCCGGAAGGTTAACGCCTATTACCTTTACGGGCGAAACGTTACGTGCACGCCATGAGCTCCGGTCCAGATGTAAATATGTGTCGAATTCCAGTATTAGTTTGAGGCAGAATCAGACCGAGAAAGCCGCGATGAAGAGAGTCAAACAGAAACTCACCACACATGGCTCTTAATAAAAGTTTCTGAATAATAATTTGCTACATTTTTTAACTTTATACACGTTTGTTTTACACAATAGCAACTGACTGGCTACTAATGTTATACTCAAACAGCGTCGGCAAGTTTACGTTCTTGATCAAATCGAAAATAACGTCATAAAACATATATACATGAAAAATACCTTTACAACATTAGTATTTGTACAAAATTCAGCTCCATAATGTTTGTACGCGTTTGTCGTAGACACAAAATAGCATATCTAGTAGACTAGTGGCTATAAATACAGCGCTGGCATTTGAAAAAACACAAGGCTACGTCTGGAATTATACATGCAAATACATTTAAAATGATTAAGTCTTAGCCTACTTACAGGTTGTGGCCCAACAACTGCTGCCTCTTGTTTTAAAGTCGGAACTGCTTCATGTTTTAGTAACAGTTTCTTGTTGAATCCGGTGTTGGACTCGTGGAGATTCTGGAAGCTGTCTTCCGTAAAATGCGTAGCACAGAGCTACATTACAATCGTCATTTTCAGGAACATAATCAAACATAAATTGTATCCATTGTTGACGAAGTACAGCGTCCGTGGGAAGCTCAAAAACAGAAGACCTGACAGCTGCGTGAACACAACACACTCGACGAGCTGGAGCTACTGAAATATGCGCATGCCCTTTTTTGCATATTCCGGAGGGAGGGTTGATGTAACTGTGTGGGTTAGTGACGTGTAAAACCCAGCTGTAGTCCCAATCGAGTCGTTTTTGTAGGCAATATACTTCCTGATTTTTAAAAGACGATATCTCTGCTTACACTGAACTTTCAGCACTGCAACTTTGCAGATACTGTTGCACCAACAGCAACATTACACACTATTTAAAATAAAAAAAGTGAAATCGCAGTCAACCGTTGTCCGCAAAGCTAGGCTCTTTAAGGGAATCTGTAAATGTACTGAAGGCTGTAGAATGCACTGATTGCTATTACAGTTCTAAATCACCTTAGAGTATTAAAGAGCCCCTATCATGGATTTTTGAAAATGACTGTTCATATGGTGTGGAATATAGCTCTAAGGGAATGAAAACATCCTGCAAAGATTTATATCTGAAAGTGCACCATATATAAAGTTATTGTCTTTCAAAAGTGAGAGTCGACTCTGAGTCTATGAAATGAATTGTTTTTGAAACGAGTCATTAGCTGTTACATCATGTTATAGATGCATATTGGCAAACTTGAAGTCTACACATTCAAATACTTCATCATAGCATCATGTTGAAAGACGCTGTGTTTTACAATGCAAAGATAGTTCAGCCACTTTGTTTTCATTTACCAGGTCGGAGCATGTGAAGAATCGGTGGTTAGAGTTCATATTTGCAACGGTACCACAACAGTATAGCCAGATTGTGTTCTCATTTTAATGACGAATCGTTCAAAAACATAAATGAATTCAAATGTAGATTCGCAAGCGGTTGTTCCTGAAGGCTCAGTAACTTACTTACCCAGTGGATATGGATCAGCTTCCTCCTCTGAATCAAAACCTGTAAGTATTATTAATAATTGTTGCTTTTATGGGTTTTGAACGGTTTTGTAGCGTCAGGGCGCGAGGAGGGAAGGTGCAATAAGTATGTGTGTGTGCGCGCGCGCGCGCGTGTGTGTGTGTGTGTGTGTGTGTGTAAGTTATGCTCAGCACAGCTTCTAGGTCTCTAATGTAAATTTTTTTTTAAATATGTGAAATGTTTGTCGCTGTTATTGAAGTTGTCATAAAGAATATAGCGTCTTGTAGTACTGCAGTGCTTTATCAATATGTTTGTGCGTTATGCTAACAAACAATAACTGACTGGGTCTGTCATCTGACCAATCACCGCCGATTAGCGTCACGCTGTCATGAAGAATCAAAGAAGCAATAGCAGTTTAAACTCTTTTAATGAATGTAATGAAGATCGCACAGAGACAGTCCATAAACAGGCAAAAGTTAGTGACGCAGGGGATCCGATGGTCAGGTGCAGCGTGCAGTGGTGATGGTGGTGATGAATCCAACGACGAACAGTATCCAGACGACAGAGAACAAGAACCAGAGATGAACACGACTGAGCGAGACAGGAGACAACACACCAGGAACCACAAACAACGATCTGACAAAGGGGATGAGAAGTTGATGAGAATATACAGTATACACATGATGATTGACTGCAGCTGGTGATGATGATTGCAGATGAGTGCTGATAGAACGGCACGCCCCCCTATCAGCACACACACACACAACAATAACAGAAACACGAGACGAGAAGTAGACATAGGATTTACCAACCGTGACAGTACCCCCTTCCCTAGGAACGCCTCCTGGCGTTCCCAGACTCCCTTACCTGCCGATTGTAATCATCGATAAGGGAGTGATCCAGGATGTCTCTAGCCGGTACCCAACTTCTCTCCTCCGGACCGTAACCTTCCCAGTCCACCAGGTACTGGAATCCGCGCCCCCTCCGTCTCGAGTCCAGCACACGATTGACCGAATAAGATGGTTCCCCATCTACGAGACGCGGCGGGGGGGGGGGGGGGAACCGGGACTGGCGGATTAATGCGAGCATAAAAGACGGGCTTAATTTTGGAAACGTGAAAGACGGGATGAATCCTCCTGTACACTGGAGGAAGATTCAGGCGGACTGTCACCGGACTAATGATTCTGGTGACAGCAAACGGGCCAATGAATTTAGGTGCAAGTTTATTTGAAATGGAACGGAGTGGAATGTCCTTGGTAGAAAGCCACACTTTAGAACCGACGACGTATACGGGAGGTCTCCGCCGGTGGCGATCGGCTTTGACCTTGGTGCGCGCCCCCACTTGGAGTAGAGTCTCACGGGCTCTAGTCCAAGTGTGGCGACACCGCTGGACGAAGGCGTGGGCGGAGGGGACCGCGACTTCGGATTCCAGACTAGGAAAGATAGGTGGCTGGTAACTTACACTACACTCAAATGGTGATAGGCCCGTGGATGACACTGGCAACGTGTTGTGGGCGTACTCCACCATAGACAACTGCTGGATCCAGGAGGAAGGATTCTTGGACACTAAACATCGCAACGTTCTCTCCAAATCCTGGTTGGCTCGTTCTGTTTGACCATTGCTCTGGGGATGGAACCCAGATGAGAGACTGACAGTCGCCCCCAGCAGTTTACAAAACTCTCGCCAAAATTTGGACACAAATTGGGGTCCTCTGTCAGAGACCACGTCCGTCGGGAGGCCATGAAGCCGAAAGACGTGGTCAATGACACTCACCGCTGTCTCCTTGGCTGAAGGTAATTTGGGCAAGGGAATAAAATGGGCCACCTTCGAGAACCGGTCCACCACGGTCAAAACTACCGTGTGACCCTGGGAGGGTGGGAGGGCGGTGATAAAATCTAGCGCGATGTGGGACCAGGGTCTCGAAGGCACCGGCAGCGGTTGAAGCAACCCATCTGGGGGTCGAAGTCTTACCTGTGGCACAAACTGAACAAGCCAATACAAAATTTCGAACGTCACGAGCCATGAGAGGCCACCAGAATCGTTGCTTAACCAAAAACATGGTACGACTGACTCCTGGATGACAAACTACATTGGAACAATGACCCCACTGAATGACGCTGGACCGTAAACTCTCCGGCACGAACAAACGGTTCGGTGGGCAACGAGTCGGAGGCGTTACCCCTTCTAAGGCCTTCTTGACCTTCGATCTTCGAGTGTAGAGATGAATAGATTCTCTGGTAAAATGCACTCGGGAGTAGACGGGCGATCAGAACGGTCAAAAATGCGCGATAAAGAATCGGGTTTGATGTTTTTGGAACCCGGGCGGTACGAGAGAGTAAAGTCAAAACGTCCGAAAAAAAGAGCCCACTGAGCCTGCCTGGAATTGAGTCTTTTAGCAGTGCGAATGTATTCCAAATTCTTGTGATCGGTCCAGACGATAAAAGGTACCCCCGACCCTTCTAACCAGTGGCGCCACTCCTCCAATGCTAACTTGACCGCCAACAATTCTCTGTTGCCAATGTCATAATTGCTTTCAGCGGGGGATAAACGATGCGAAAAAAACGCGCAAGGGTGCATCTTGTCGTCTGAAGGAGAGCGCTGAGATAACACCGCACCTACCCCCACCTCTGACGCATCGACCTCCACCACGAACTGACGTGATGGATCAGGGGTTATCAGGATGGGGGCTGAAACGAAGCAACCCTTCAGTTTAGCAAACGCAGCTTCCGCTGCGTCTGACCACCTGAACGTAGTTCTGGGGGAGGTCAAGGCAGTCAGAGGCGCGGCTAGGCGGCTGAAATTGCGAATAAAACGCCGGTAAAAATTGGCAAACCCCAGGTAACCTCAGTAGGGCCTTACGGGAATCTGGACTTGGCCAATTCACCACAGCCTTAACCTTGTCGGGATCCATGCGCATTCCCTCAACCGAGATGATGTGACCTAGAAAGGGAACAGACTGTGTATGAAAAACGCATTTCTCCGCCTTGACAAAAAGCCCATTCTCTAACAACCTCTGAAGCACCTGTCGGACGTGTTGCACGTGATCCTGGAGAGACGAAGAAAAAATCAATATATCATCCAGGTAGACATATATGAATTGATCGACCATGTCTCGCAACACGTCATTGACAAGTGCTTGGAAGACCGCTGGGCTATTGGACAAGCCGAAACGCATGACCAAATATTCAAAGTGCCCCCTAGGGGTATTAAAAGTGGTCTTCCATTCATCCAACTCCCTGATGCGGACCAAATGATAAGCATTCCTTAAATCCAGTTTTGTGAAAATAGATGCTCCTTGCAACCTCTCGAAAGCTGAAGACATCAACGGCAAAGGATAAGTATTCTTCACCGTGATGTTGTTCAGCCCCCGGTAATCAATACAAGGTCGCAAAGATCCATCCTTTTTCCCCACAAAAAAGAACCCCGCCACCGCTGGGGAAGAGGAAGGGCGGATGAATCCCGTTGCTAGAGAATCAGAAATGTATTTCTCCATGACCTCTCTCTCTGTGAGAGAGAGTGAATATTGAATATTGAACTTGACCTGGCAATAAGTCTATAGCACAGTCATAGGGACGATGCGGAGGAAGAGAATCAGCCCGAGACTTACTGAACACTTCCTTCAGATCCCGATACTCCGTGGGCACGTTTGATAAATCCACTGTTTCCTCCTGTAACACATGAGCAGAGACAGACGGACAAGCAGACACAAGACAAGACTTATGACAAAAACTGCTCCATGATGCTACTGATCTGAGTTGCCAGTCTATTTTGGGGTTGTGACGGGTGAGCCATGGGTGACCAAGAACGATGGGGGCTAGTGGAGTGTCCAAAATGTAAAAGGAAATAGTCTCTGAATGATTGCCGGATGTGATGAGGGTGATATCTTCGGTGATCCATGAAATAGTGGGGAGTCTTTGGCTATTGAGAGCTTGAACGTCAATCTGATGTGAAAGGGGTTTAAGGGGAATGTGAAGCTTTTGTGCGAATGAATGGTCCATGAAATTACCCTCCGCCCCTGAGTCCAGTAGTTCTCGACAATCGTGAAGGTGAGTTGACCATCGGAGCCTTAACGGGAGGAAGGTAGATGTCTATGAGGTCTTCTCGGCAGAGATCCCACCAGACAGTAGCCTCATATTTACTGCCTGGGCTGGGCCTTTTAACAGACAATTAAACGCCAAGTGTCCCGCTCCACCACAGTACAGACAAAGGCCCAGGGATCTCCGCCTCTCCTTTTCCTCCCGGGAAAGCCGGGCTCGACCCACCTGCATGGGCTCGTGATCGTGGGTAAGGCTGACCGCTCCCTCGCCACCTGGACGCTGCCCCTCGATTCCTCCAGGGAGACGATCGTGTTGACCTCGGCTCTTGATCCGAGAAAGGCGTGCATCCACTCTAAGCGCCAGCGCAATGAGATCGTTCAGCTTGGTGGGCAGGTCCAGTGCGTAGATCTCCTTCTGGATGCGGTCAGCCAGTCCATGCAGGAACATGTCCCACTGCGCCTCCTCGTTCCATCGGCTCTCGGCTGCCAGGGTTCGAAATTCGATAGAAAAGTCAGATACGGATCTCTCACCCTGACGCAGTTCCGTCAACACCCTGGCAGCCTCTCTTCCTGATGCGGCCCGATCGAACACTCGCCGCATCTCATCGGAGAGTTTCTGGAACGAGGAACAGCAGTCGTCTTGGCTCTCCCACACCGCTGCCCCCCATAGCGCCGCTCTCCCAGTCAGAAGCGTCAAGACAAACCCCACTTTGGTCTGTTCCTCGCGAAACGTTCTGGGTTGCAAGGAGAAATGCATAGTACATCTGGTCAGGAATTCTCGACAAAAATTTTCTTCACCTGTGTATGGCTCTGGAGTAGGAAGGCGAGGCTCTGACTGGGATGGGTCCGCTGGTGGTGGTGGGGGGGGGGAATCGGCAGTGCGGGTGGCGCAGTGGGAATACGAAGGTGTTGAATCTGTTGGGTGAGCCCAGACACCTGCGCCACTAACGCCTGTACAGCGCGAGCTGTATCGTTGAGGTTTTTCTCCTGCGTGTCCATGCGTTGAAGACTGCTTGCCACAAACTTGTTCAATGAGCGCTGTGAGTCTTCCGCTGCTTTGGTCAGATCGTTCTGTCATGAAGAATCAAGGAAGCAATAGCAGTTTAAACTCTTTTAATGAATGTAATGAAGATCGCACAGAGACAGTCCATAAACAGGCAAAAGTTAGTGAAGCAGGGGATCCGATGGTCAGGTGCAGCGTGCAGTGGTGATGGTGGTGATGAATCCAACGACGAACAGTATCCAGACGACAGAGAACAAGAACCAGAGATGAACACGACTGAGCGAGACAGGAGACAACACACCAGGAACCACAAACAACAATCTGACAAAGGGGATGAGAAGTTGATGAGAATATATACACATGATGATTGTCTGCAGCTGGTGATGATGATTGCAGATGAGTGCTGATAGAACGGCACGCCCCCCTATCAGCACACACACACACAACAATAACAGAAACACGAGACGAGAAGTAGACATAGGATTTACCAACCGTGACACACGCAAAGGAGTGGTTTGGAAAAATGAGTCGTTGTACGAATCATTTGGGAGTCTGTGAGCAAATCTACGTTGGCCGAGAGGTGCAAAACATCACAATTATGAAAACAAAAAAACAAGTCAGAAAACACAACGACAATTCAGAAAACAAAATAACAATTCAGAAAACACAACAACAAATCTGAAAACAAATTAACAAATCATAAAACACAAAAACAAATCTGAAAACAAATTAACAAGTCAGAAAACACAACGACAAGTCAGACAAAACGGAAAAGGTAGGTATATGTGGCGAATGGAATACTGCTCGCTGATTGGACGAGACATCTGTCAATCACAGAAAGTACAGCAGACTGCGCCTGCGGCAGAAGAAAGATTGATTCGCATGTGTATGTGTAAATATTAGCTGTCTATTTAGCCGACTAATTAAGTGATATTATGGAGAACAAAACTTTTCAAAATTTTGTCATAAAGGCAAGAGCAACACACCGCTAATCCAAATGTAGATTTTTTTTTCTTTAAATGACACTAGTTTCTAGGCTAGTTATTAACTCTTTAGACTTTTAAGGATTAGTGCTTTATTTTTAAAGTTTGTGGGTAAGAATCGTGTAAAAAAAAAATCCCTTATTTTGGGGAAGGATTCCGGGAAAACTCCCTTATTTTCAATGTTCAATGTTGACAGCTATGAACTGAACCCAGCGCTATTTTGTTCTCTTTTTGTTCTTACTGACCGAGAAACCGCTTCAGATGATTCAGTGACAGAACGGTCCGAACGAATCCGAATCGTTTCCTACTGTTATGCACGCGCGTTTGGCCAATTCATGAAAAGGAGATAGGAATCGAACCAACGAATGATTAATATCGCTGGTTCAGTCGACAGAAATACGGGACACACATATTAACTGCTGAAATATTCGGACTGAAAACGTTTTTCTCAGGTCAGTCGGAGCGCTCGTGGTACACACACACTGCGTATACAGCTGCACGCGCCACTGCGGCCACGTGCATATCAAACCAAATTTAGCCACACCACCAGAAAATAGGAGGGGGAGGTTGGAGTGCTCTCGGGCCGCATGGAGATGATTGGCGGGCCGCACTTGGCCCGCGGGCCGCCAATTGAATAGCCCTAGCCTAGACGATACAGCTAATATTTACACATGCACACGCGAATCGATCTTTCTTCTGCCTGTATGTCTTGATTGACAGATGTCTCGTCCAATCAGCGATCAGTATTCCATTCGCCACATATACCTACCTTTTCTGTTTTGTCTGACTTGTCGTTGTGTTTTCTGACTTGTTAATTTGTTTTCAGATTTGTCGTTGTGTTTTCTGACTTGTTAATTTGTTTTCAGATTTGTTTTTGTGTTTTCTGATTTGTTAATTTGTTTTCAGATTTGTTGTTGTGTTTTCTGAATTGTTATTTTGTTTTCTGAATTGTCGTTGTGTTTTCTGACTTGTTTTTTTGTTTTTATAATTGTGATTTGTTTTGCACCTCTCGGCCACCGTACAAATCAGTTAAAAATAAATGCAAATTATAAGACAAATAAAGTGGTTTTTTTATCCTTGCATGCATGTTAAACTGTTTTTGGGAACTCCTAAAACAAAAATAGGAAGATTTCAAATTCTATGATAGGGGCTCTTTAATACACAATTGATGTCCAGTAACTAGGAGTGGAGTAAAAACAAGAGCCAAAGATCAAATTCACTCTGTATTCATTGATACATTTTTCACAATGTCAACAAATAAATATATAGCAATAATCAGCATAGGCCTACGTAAAATAAACAAACAATAAAAACAATCGATATATTCAAAAGATACAACTCTATCAAGAGAGGGCAAAGAAGTGGTGGTAATAAGTCAGTGTACTCAGTTTTGAGAAATCCCAAGTATTCCAGAGGAATTCCACTTAATGAAGAGGGGTTCAGAAACGTCGGTCCTCAGATGCAATGCCGTCCGGTCCTGATAGGGTTAATATGATGATGTTAAAAAGGGCCTGTAGCTTCGTGTGCCGTAATGTTCAGTGTGTGTTCGTATGATGGGTTTATGTGATATGGGCAGCTGGAAAAATTTAGATAAACGTGTGTGGTTCTATAATAAAACAAACAAACTCAATTAGTTTCTGTTACAACTCTTACGATAAAAATGCTGCGTCATTATCACTTCACGTGATTGAACGTGAAAGACATCACAAACTTGTGGTACTGGTATAATATAGCAGCTGTTCTTTTATGACTGAATAAATATCTTATTGATGCATTAAACAGAATATCAAACGTCTCGGTTACGTATGTAACCCTCGTTCCCTGAGTACAGGGAACGGAGAGATGTCGTCGGGGATTCCCTGACGAATTGGGATCACGCTAGGGAACCTGTTTACCTATGATAGAATTAACAACGAGCCAATAACCATTGGCATGCAATCTTTGCATTCCGCGAGCCGCCTACAAGGGCGGATATAAAAGCGGAAGCCAACATTGCATAGACGCTGATCGCTGAGGAGTCCAGTCCTCCACGAAGGAACAACAACATGGCGAAGGGACGACACGTCTCCGTTCCCTGTACTCAGCGACGCTACCCACGCAGTTTCAGAAATAATGGTAGCTAGCTAGGGAGTCACACTGCTGTTCCGCAAGACCCAATCAGTGGACATTGGATAACATTGGGAAAGCGTGCCCAACCCGAGAAGGGGAAGGGAACGCTGCGGAAGCCAGCCGCCTGATGAAGGTCTGGAATACACATATGTACTAGCCCAGGGGGATAGTGAAACATATGGCAGTCCCTGAGGTAGTCCCAATCCAAGGGGAATGGGAGCGTACACAACAGGGACGACAGAACGAGTCTGTCAAGGGGAAGACACGGCTGGGCTGCACGTGGCATAATGGGTCACAGAAGAGACCACTGGACATAACACCCAGTCTACACAACAACTCCCTTAGAGGTAAGAGACCTGGTGCCTGGCGGTCTGCCACGTCAGGCACCAGAGGGGTGATGGAGGAAGTCCCAAGGCTAACCGACGTAGGGCGTCAACGGAGCAGAAGACGCACGTATCCGGCTGAGGCATGGAGTGGCGTTGAAAGCCGACACAACCTATTCCCTCGCACCACTTGCCGTAGCGAGTACTCGGGAGGAAACAGGTTCCACACGTAGGCTATAGAATCTAGCGAACGTGTTCGTTGTCGTCCGGCCCGCAGCTCTTCAGATGTCTGTCAGCGAGGCGCCTTGAGCCAAAGCCCAGGAGGCGGCAACACCTCTTGTGGAGTGAGCATGCAACCTGGGAGGACAAGGCTCACCCGTAGCTTCATACGCTCGGGTGATAGCATCCACTAGCATACTTGCGCAGGTCCCGGGGCCAGCTGTGGGCCAGGGCGTCTGTGCCAAGGGTCCCCTCGGACAGGGAGTAAAACCACTGGCAGTGGGTCGTGTCTGGAGAAGCAAACAGGTCTACCTGTGCGACTCCGAAAACACTCCAGATCAGCTGGACCACCTGGGGGTGGAGTTGCCATTCTCCTGGCAGGGGAGGCAACCGTGAAAGCTTGTCTGCCAGACGGTTGAGCACCCCTGGAACATGAGTGGCACGAAGTGACCTCAGATGCTTCTGACTACACAGGAGGAGGTGGGAGGTGAGTCGCGACATGTGGCGGGAGCATAGACCACCTTGGCGGTTGATATGCGCAACGGTCGCAGTGCTGTCCATACGGACCAGTACATGCTTGTCTTTGAGAAACCGCCTGAGGCGGCACAAAGCCAAGCGTACTGCTTGCAACTCCAGGCAGTTGATATGCCAATGCAGTTGGGGCCCCGTCCACAGACCCGAGACTGCATGCCCTTTGTACGTGGCCCCCCACCCCATGGCAGAGGCATCCATGAAAACCACAGCATGCCTGGAAACCTGGACTAAGGGCACTCCGGCCCGAAGAAACGCAGGATCCGGGAGGATCAAAGGGAGAAGGTTTGGCGACAGCACGGGGTTACTTTGACCCTGAATGTGCCACTCTGCCACGCCCACCTCGGGACTCGATCGTGAAGCCAGTGCTGGAGCGGTCTCATATGTAACAGGCCGAGCGGCGTTACTGCGGCTGCCATATGCCCCAGGAGCCTCTGAAATAGTTTCAGTGGAACTGCTGTCCTGCCTCGAAAGGACCTGAGGTAGGTTAGCACTGACTGGACGCAATCCTCCGTGAGGCGCGCCGTCTGGGCGACCGAGTCCAACTCCATACCGAGATAAGAGATCCTCTGCACGGGGGCAAAGTTTGCTCTTGTCCCAGTTGACCTGAAGCCCCAACCGGCTGAGGTGCCGTAGAACCATGTCCCTGTGATCGCACAACACCTCTCGCGAGTGAGCCAGAATGAGCCAATCGTCGAGATAGTTGAGGATTCGAACAATGGCCGGCTCCGCGACTTTCGTGAAGACGCGAGGTGACAGGGCCAGCCCGAAGGTAGGACTTTGTACTGATACGCTCTACCCTCGAACGCAAACCGTAGGAACGGTCTCTGTCGAGGAAGAATCGAGACATGAAAGTACGCGTCCTTCAGGTCGATCGCTGCAAATCAATCCTGGGGATGGATGCACTCGAAAATGCGCCTCTGCGTGAGCATCTTGAACGGGAGTTTGTGCAGGGCCCGATTCAAAACTCGCAGGTCCAGGATTGGCCGTAACCCACCGCCTTTCTTGGGTACAATGAAGTAGGGGCTGTAAAACCCGGACCTCATCTTGGCAGGAGGGACCGGCTCGATCGCGTCCTTCGCCAGCAGGACATCGATTTCTTTCTACAGGACAGGGGTGTCCACTGACCGCACACGGATGAAGTGAACGCCCCTGAACCTGGGAGGCCGGCGCGCAAACTGAATTGCATAGCCGAACCGAATGGTGCGGATAAGCCATCGGGACGGACCCGGAAGCGCTAGCCAGGCTTCTAGGTACCGACCCAACGAGCCCACCCGAACCACCGGCGTACCCGCGGAGGGGCAGCGAGGTGGAAGGCAGGGACCTGGCTCCAGTGGCAATGTAGCCACTGGAAGCGGGGTCTGGGCATGAAGTTCGCCAGGGACCTGCTTCCACCGGGGGGGTAGACGGCAGAGAGAGCCCGTGGGCTTCCTGCTGCAGGCCGCCCCGTGGCGAGGGGAGGGGAAGAGATGCAGCACGAGGCCCTGCCTGGTCTCTGCCCCTCTGAGTCCAGTTGCTGACCGGAGCGACTCAAACAAGGAAGCGCCGCTGCTATCTGCAGACTGGGAAGAGGGGAACGAGAGCGACGCTGCTCGGAGACAGCATCCACTGCCGTTCGGAACCCTCTTGGGTGGAGGAGACTGAGTGCCCGTCAGTCTCGACCGAAGATGACCTGGAGGAGGAAAAGGAAACTGCTCTTTTATTTGAACTTTGGGCGGAACAGAAACAAAACTGGACAAAAAATTCTCCGCCCGGCCCTCCCCCGGGGGAAGGAGGTGTGCAGAGGCACCCTCCTGAGCAGTCTCCTGTCGCTCCAACAGGTCGCCCGTCTCAGGAACGCTTCCCTCCCCTCCTTTTACGGGAGGGGGCCGGGGGCGCCTGAGCGGGTTGGCCCGCCCTCTTGCGACCAGACTTCCTCGCTCCAGGGTTGGTGGTCTGTGCTGGAGGAGGAGCTGGCGCTGAGGAGCGACCCCGGTGACGGGAAGCAGCCGGGGCTTGTATAGCCACAGGGGAAGGACTCGCAGCAGTCCGCCTCCTGTGCAGGACGTGGCGTATAGCCTCCGATTGCTTCTGTGCGTCGTCAAAGAGGCCGCCCTGGGACACGGGGAAGTTGAGAAGTTTGTTCTTCTCCGCTTCCCTCATATCTGCCAGGGTCAGCCAAAGGTGGCGCTCCTGGACCACTAACGTGGACATCGCCCGACATTCGCGGCCACCTGTTCGAACATAGCAGCCATTTCCAGGTCAGGCTCCACCGATGCCACCTCACCCGAAGGGGGCAGCGCCGCAGAGTCTTCGCCAGAAGACTGCTCTTCCTCCGATGCCGCGATCGACATCTGATCCTCAGGTGGCGCACCGAAAGAGACAACCGGAACCGCCCGAGGGGGCTCCGGCCGCTCCACTGGAAGCGCCGATGGCAGCGTGCTGTTAGAGACGTGAGGCGCCCGACAGGATCTTTCACCTGTCACGTTTCTCACAGTAATCCTCATACGCTCACCAACAGGAATCACTGAAGTAGCCATCTGCTGAACTGAACCAGCAGACGAACTAGATCGGAGATTCTCTGAAGGGACTACCCCATGTCTCAGGGATCTCAGTCTCGAACGTAGCATCACGAGAGTCATATTCCCGCAATGAGAGCGTGACTCATCCACAAGCGCCGCCTCAGCGTGTGCTAAGCCCAGACACGTGAATCAGTGCTTGTGGCCATCAGCCTGAGGGAGAAATTGCCCGCATCCAGAAACGCACGGGCGATTCGACATCCTGAAAAGGACGCAAATACACCATGGAGCTCTTTCAGAAACAGAAAAGAAAACAAAAAAGAAAACTGTTCTTCAGTGCCGAAGCGCCGAGGGATCTCCGCCGCAGACACCGCCGGAAACTGCAACCGCGTGCTGCACTCGAGACGAAGACCACTGGAAGCACCGTCACACCAGCACCCCGAACGTTTCCTCACCAGGCTCGTCTTCTTCAGAACAGCAGGTAAGCTCTGAGAGGCTCCGAAGCGAAAAGCGTCTATGCAATGTTTGCTTCCGCTTTTATATCCGCGCTTGTAGGCGGCTCGCAGAATGCAAAGATTGCATGCCAATAGTTATTGGCTCGTTGTTAATTCTATCAGAGGTAATCAGGTTCCCTAGCGTGATCCCAATTCGTCAGGGAATCCCCGACGACATGTCGGAGTACCCAGGACGAAAGGGAACAATGATTATTAGACAAAATAAATGAAAGATAAGCACTTACAATCTGCAATGACGCACGCACGAGTATTCACCACAGAAATCCAACGACCTCAGAAGGATTTCTTCTCCAGGCGACTCAACCGTCCTCCCCCAGGACTTGAACACACACACACACACACACAAGCCCTTCCCTCCCCCCCACACACAAGGGAGGCTTCTGATACAAGACTTTATGCACATCAAAATGTTCTTGGGTCTCTGAACAAAGAAAAAGACTAACCAGATATACTCAATGTGTTTCTATGTGTGTGTGTTTCCCAATGTCACAGTGAAATATCTTTGTTTGGTCGCGGCATAAATAGACATTAGAAATACCGTCTTTATGCAAAATACGTCTGTATTTTTCATTTGACTTTCATTTGATGTTTTTGACACCTCTGAAATGCTCATGGAACGGGCTATCTGAATATGCACAGAGATATAAAGTAAAGTGTATTTTTAATAGGTTTTACCGCCATTGAAGATTCAAACTGTTAAACTTTTAGCAGCTCTCTTTGAACACACCCCCTTTCATGAGGAACGTGCTCTCTCACACAAAGAGCCATAAAAGAAGGTTTCCCACGTGCAACATTCACTCTCCGATAGGCCCAGCCACAGGAAGAGGTGGGGTGTTTTCAAACAGTATAAATGTGAGAACCTCCCTCTGGACGGCCCTTCTTGCTCCAGACTCGTCTGCCTTCAACATGTAGCCCTCGTGCCGGTCCACATGATCCGATCCTGGATCTTTTCTTTTCTTTCTAATCAAAAGTTTACTTCTCTGTATTCGACTCGTTTCACTTCCACGAAGTGAAATGAACTTTGCCGAACTCTTTCCTTGGGTCACCTCAAAGACTTTAAGCCTCTCAAACACTTGCGCCGAATGCCACGTGACGCCCCATGCCCACGGAACAAAGGAGCCACGCGCATGCAGCTAAACCATGTGGGCCGCACGCACACGGAGGACAAAAGATCTGCCGTCCAACTCGCGGCTAGACCACGCAGGCCGCTCAAGGAACGCAGCAACACATGAGAGAACCATTTAACATGCAAGTAAATTTGGGTTACCCTGTTCTCTTTCATAGGTTCACTCAACGCTGCGGAAAGCGCAGAGGGATATTCTCTGAATGTGGCGATTGTCTGAAGCCTAATAGAATCACGCCAATTCATTGGCTGATGGTGCTCGCGCAATCTGGCCCCGCCACAATCACGTCGCATAATCAAATACACGCGTGCGCCATCTTCCCCTCAGATTTCTCTGCCTTCACGAAGCGGCCATTCCGCCCTTCGACTTAGGTTTTTCTGAGCCCGTATCAACGGATTATCTCGACGGATTTTACCTGTTCTTCATTTGCACTTCAGCGACTGCTTTCAGTGGAACCCTGTTCTCCTTGCGGTGAAGTGCCATGGAGTATCGTCGTTGCCCGCCGCCATGCGTTCGCTTCTTCGCGAACGACGACCCGTACGGTAAGTGTATTAAGTGTTTGGGTGTTCGCATCCGCGCGAGGCTATTTTAGGAACTCAAAACGTAAAATTTTGTGAAAACGTCCTTCTCAAACTCTCCGCTCGCGGTTCGCGGTGTTTGAGAAGGAGTCATTCAGTTTGAATCCGCGACCTGGGGTTCGGATATAGAGCTCTAGGATATGGAGTTTGAGCAGACGGGCCATGCCCTTTCTCTCCCTCCGTCTCTCGAGCACGCACGCGGTGCCAAACCAGTCGAATTCTCGCATGATTTTCTATGTCCCATTTTCTATGTGTTTCTATGTTCTGGAAGATATTATTTATACCATGGCTTCCGACTCCGAGGATTTCGGGCCTGTTTTAACTTCGGATGCTCTCCCGCCTAACGGTCAGGAAGCGCGGCCTACCGCAGCCTACACGGAGCTTGTCGACATGCTTTCGCGCGCTACCGAGAAACTCTATTGACTGGCCTGATGAGCCCCGCGAGTCCCAGTCCACTACAAACAAATATTTTGGAAGGAAAAGTACTAATATAAATGGAATCAGTACGTAAAATGCAATGATACTAAAGATGTACGAGATACAGTGAGTGTTCTTTGCCATCGCAGCTATTTAACTGCGGCAGACGGGCAAATACCGGTCTATCTGGGTTCCCAAGGCCATTCAGTCATGGAGTCAGTACGGTAAACACCACTGTATGTACAAACTCAGCACTTAAGAGTGACGTGCTCCACTGACTTCACTCCTATTGAGTGTCGCTCACGAAATCGCTCTTAATTTGCATAACAGAGATGTTCACAAGTCATTTTTTGGAAGTCCAAGTCAAGTCTCAAGTCTTTGAGGGGCAAGCTCAAGTCAAGTCTCAAGTCTTTTGCCACGAGTCCAAGTCAAGTCTCAAGTCTTAAATTATTAGGCATTGTCTAATTAAATATGTGCGAATTTGCATATATTAAAAAAAAATGAAATCTGAATAGCCTATTAGATAAAGCCAGGTTTAAAATATTTTTTTCATTGTGTTCACATACAGTAATAGATGGGGGGAAAATAGATATTTATGGATATCTACTTTTGTTATCCTGTTATCAGCCTTTAATAGATTTTCGCCATGTTTTTAGAAAAAAGAATGTTATATAAATCAAGCTAGGAATAATATATTTACAAATCCATCTGTAATAGTCTTCATAATAAAACTAGGTACAAGACTGGACAGTTTGGTGTATTAGGTTTGGTATATAGGTGCTACTGAAGTGGAGATTTCAGACTTGGAGTTTGGGAGAAAAGTCATTTTGAGAAAACACAAAACGGGATCTAACGATTTCCATCAGGCCAATGAGATTGCTCATTTAGAGTTAAATCCCCCCTTTTACTTTCGCGATTGGTTGCTGATTAAAAGGAAATGACCATATTTGGATCCGACAACACTGAACTGGAGAGAGAGAGAGAGAGAGAGAGAGAGAGAGAGAGAGCTTTCTAGCGATGTCTGTGATGATGGTGCAGATCGCGGAGCAGCGGGATGATTTACAATGCCAAACTTTTGTTGAATTTATGAGAAATCTACAGATGCAAAGTCAATCGAGATGGCTGGTTTGTTTTTCCCCGCTGTGGGCGTGGCCTAAATACGCTCTGTCTCACAGTAAAGGGCGGGGGACATGCAGCTTATCACACGCTTCCCCAATGTATGCGCCAATAAAAGAAAATAGAAATACGTACATTAAAATGAATTTAGATTTAGAAAGCAATAATTGCATGAAAACAGATTGCTCACAAGTCTTTTGGGTCGAGTCGCAAGTCAAGTCTGAAGTCTTTTGGGTCGAGTCACGAGTCAAGTCTGAAGTCAGTGTTTGTGTGACTCAAGTGCGACTCGAGTCCGAGTCTCAAACTCGAGTCCCCATCTCTGTTGCATAAAGTTAAACATTTGTCAACTGTGTTGCGTCGCTGGACACGCCCCAACGGTCGCTGTCGCGCGTGTCGCCGGAAGTTGCCCGCTCACCATTGAAAATGAATGGTATCGTGTAAGGCCGATCAGAGGCTGTCGGCATTAGGCTTGGATCTCCCAACTGACGTTCAAGAAACCATCGCTAGTGCTAGAGCCCTTTCTACAAGGAGACTGTATTCTTCCAAATGGAAGGTTTTCGTGTCATGGTGCTTAGCACATGATAGGAACCCAGTTAACTGCCCTGTCGCTTCAGTATTGGAATTCCTGCAGGAGAGGTTTACCTCCGGGGTGGCTGCTACCACTCTCAGAGTCTACGTTGCAGCCATTGCAGCACATAGAAAATCAGACGAGATTCCCTTGGGTAAACTGAGGTTAGTTTCGGCCTTCATGCGTGGGGTTAGGCGTCTGAAACCAGTTCGCTCCCCTAGAGTTCCCTCATGGGACCTTTCTGTCGTCTTGGAGGGTTTAAAGGAGGCCCCCTTCGAACCCTTGGAGTCAGCTCCGGATCTCCCAGATGACCTCCAGTCCCGACTTAACCCTCCATGAGCGAAATAGCGCCATCTCGTGGACAATAACAACGAGGTCGCCTTTCCTAAAAACAATTTCTCTCTCTTCACAATTTCAGATTTTACCAGTAAATTTCTGAAACTGTGTTTCTAACATTCAAATGCATGTGCAATTTACAGCCTCGTTTTAATAACATGATTTTCCTTGCCTTGACAGTGTGCACTTTTTTGAATTTGGTTCAAACCACATTTGAACTTAAAATTCAAAATTAAGTCTTAGCAGCTTCTGATGACCACTTAGAGGTAAAGCGCCCCCTTGTGGCCTCCCCTTGCTAAGTCATCATCACCTAACATCACTCTGTTTTGAATGGCTCTCTCCCAGTTGGTTTTATTTTGGTTACTACCACCAACACTTCACCGTAGTCGTGATCATAATCAAATATAAGGCCAACCTTTAATTTCCTACACTTATTCAAATTTGGTTTGAAACAAACAAATTTCAAGGTTAATTTGAATTAAGTCTCTTAACATTTCACGTTGCGAATTGTTTATGGCTTTATTTCTATATTTCCTCTTCAAATTATTTTTAATAATTTTGATTTGGTCTTATTACAACTGTATCCTTACTAATCTAGAGGTTACTTAACACTTATGCATTTGCTCAATTTGAATTGTGTTTAAATCAGTTTGAATGCAATTCAAATCAAGCTCTCTGTCAGCCAGGTTGACCACTAGGAGGAAGTGGCCCACACCCATAGTGGTCCAAACCGCTACTACGGCTGGCTTCCTCCTGTGCTCTTCATTGCTGCACTCTATCCCTTTCTTGAATGGAGGCTAGGTTATTCTGATAATTAACATTGTCATAATTCCCTTTTTGTTTATACCATAATTTTAGTAAAGCCGTTGTCTTTAATTTTTCTACAAAAATAGACACTCAATTTGATTTAGATAAAGGAGCTTTAATTCACATTGAAGTACACTTGTGCTTCATCCTATTTTGTGTTTGCAAGTAGAAATCTCTCTCGTGCTGTGGTGATTTGACAGTCATCTCTGCCTGGGGTCCAGCAAGCTGGTTCGTCTGATGTGCATCACCAGCGCAGACTTTCCGGACTTTCCGGGTCTCGGACTTTCCTGTATCTTTCCGTTGGTGCGGCCCGCAACACGATATCACTAATCTGGCACCACCGGTTGTGTTCAAGGTCAAGTTGCTTGAGAGGGCGCACCTTGGTACAGGTGCACCGAAAGGCCCGGGACACTGCTGTCACGTGTTTGGGGCAACAAAAGGACCAAAAGGACCAGCCACGATGCTGACTCCAACCAGAATGACCTCATTTCACCCCAGGCAAACTAGAAAAAGGTATTAAAACCCATCCACTTAATATTGGCCACAGAATCTAGAGATTCCCCTGTTAATTGAAGAGGGTGGCTTCCTCCTCCTCTCCGAGCCACAAACCGCAGGCTTAGGCCTCCTCTTCCCCTTTTAACACTTCTTCTGTTCTATTAATGCCATTTCATTACAGACCTTCCCATCTTTGATGGTTGCATGTTACTTCAAACTTTGCTAGCTTGCTATTGCTCTTTTCCTTTCAGTTCATCTAGAGACAGAACCTCTCTGAGACACCAAGGAAAGCTGAAGAATAGTTTGACAACCAAGTCGTTAGCATCAACAGGTGACCCCTAAGCTAGCGCCCTGTCAAAAAACTTCATTCAGACCCATGATGACCTACCCAAATTGTCCCACCAAACGGTTTAACTGTCTGCATCAGTTAACCAATATTT
Source organism: Pimephales promelas (assembly GCF_988280905.1). Taxonomy (NCBI): domain Eukaryota; kingdom Metazoa; phylum Chordata; class Actinopteri; order Cypriniformes; family Leuciscidae; genus Pimephales; species Pimephales promelas. Next base: position 8,240,051 of record NC_142790.1, read on the forward strand.
TCATACACGGCCTAGCCGGTATTATAGCTCGTTAGACGTAGTCGAACTTGCATTGGTCTCTCTGTGTGTGTTGTGTTCCTCTCGCCCACAGTGAAGCCAGTATGTTCCGGTCCTACAGTCCCACAACCCGCTGGGACAACCTGGAGACATGGCTGAGATTCATGACATCTCCATCCCTGCCCAAAGTTGCCAGTGACTCAGAGCCCCGAGCCAAGAGCAGCTGGACGCAGACGTGAACAAGCTGATGGTGCACAAACCAAGCCAAAGCTCCCACGACAAAGACTGGCCCAGACACGTCAAAACCTCGCTTACCAGCTCACCGCACACGCACGCACAAGGTTGCAACACCAAGGATACAAGCCGAGGATGACAACGACCCTGAGCTACAGAAGGAAGTAGAAAGACTTCAAACTGCCCTGTCTAATCTTCTACACAGACTGAAGAGAATAGTCAGCGAAAAGAACCAGAGAAGAATTCAATAAGAAACTCAGACAAAGTGAAGACTCTTACAAAGAGCAGGGACCGAACTGAAAGAGACTCGAAAGCCACGGCCTGCGAAAGAAAAGCGCAAGAGGCCCGTGTGACCACCCACAAGTTCGTTCAGCAGAGACAAGATCTCGAACATGAACTTGACCCACAGAGTTGCAACACTCTTATAGACTGCAGCATGACCGGGAAAGGGGAAACGCACACCACAAGTTTTCCCTGACCAGTCTGCAGATTTCAGCCAACACACAAGAGCTGAAAAAAGGGGGGGGGGGGGGGGTGGAAAAGCCCGCCTTCCACAACATCTCTGACAATCTACAAGACATTGACTTTTCACCTGCGGTCTCCAACCGGTGAACACACGACACCGACACCCAGCAGGACAGACCCAGGAGGGCCTGTGCTACCACCACCGGCTCCAAAAGAGTTTGCTGGGGAACTCACAACGAACCTGTAACTGAGGAGGACACCAGTTTCAAGAAAATTTTCCTCCAAAACCCGTCAGTTCTCCTGCCCCCACGCAATGCCCACTCAACGATGCGTGAAGGCCCCCTCAGTAAGAATTCCTAAAACCCCAAATTATTCAGAACTACAAAACCAGAAGACACACTGCACGAACACCGTGCAAGACTCTGCTAAAAGGTTTGTGATCAACATCGGACGTAGAACTTTTAAAAGTAGATGAAAATGTGTGCTCAAAGAGTTGCAAGACTCTGCATTTGTAAAATTTTAATTTTACTGATTTAAAGGAGCATTTCACCCATTGCAACATTAATCTTTATTGAAAGTGGATCATATATGTAGTCGAAATGTAAAATGATTTTTTAATTTGATGCCCTCTTGACAGAGAAAAGAATAACCAAGGGGCGCCTATATATGAAAAAACTACATGTCCCACAATGCATAGCTCCTCAAGCCTCACCCACTAATCCGGAACAGCCTGTCTATGGGAACAGCGCAAACAGAGAATTGGCTGTGGCGAGCAGGACGATCGAGGGCGAGGGATGTAACTTAAGAGGCCGGTGGCGTGAGTTATAACAGAGACTGATAATGAAAGACACCTGTGAGGAGCGCGCCGGTCTTGCGTCTCTCATGGAGAAACGAAAGTATAAAACGGGGAGCGACGACGGCAGATCGAAAGAGAAGGCCTGATTTTATGCATATTGTGTTTTGTTTCTGTTGTGTGTAACGTTACAGCAGTCGCCAATGAGGGGCTGCTGGCTTATACTTTCTTTTTGTATTTGTTCATTTTACTATTAAAATGATTAAATGTTCGCCGGTTCCTGCCTCCTTCTTCCCACAACAACAAACCCTAATGTTACATTGGCAAACTCATTAGCAGTGTTGGGTGTAACTAATTACTAAGTAATTAGTTACTGTAATTTAAATACTTTTCCCTTGAAAATGTAAAGTAAGGGATTACTCTTCATTTATCTGTAATTTAATTACAGATACTTCTGATGTAATTGAGGTAAATACTGTGTGTATAGATCAATCCGATCTTACAGCGATTCGTATGCATTTTATGAGGCGTCTAAATTGTACGACCTGTACAAATGCGTATGAATATTGTAAAATATTTATGAAAAAAAGTGTGAAATGTCATGAGATCAGACAGAAAACAATAGTGGGTTCAACATCAAAATGTATTGTCTGATGTTAAAAAGTATGTTTTTATAATGTAACCTTCTCCACCTTTGAAGTTTAAGAATAATTGTAATTTTATAGTATTTATTTGAAAGAATTAAAACAGATTCATGTCTATCCTTGTATTATTCAGCTGGTTGAGATTGATACGGGATTTTGAAAGTAATTAGTAATTAAAAGTAATTAACTACTTTTTGGAGAGAGTAATTAGTACAGTAATCTAATTACACTGTCGAAGAGGTAATTAGTAACTAGTAATTAATTACTTTTTTAGAGTAACTTACCCAACACTGCTCATTAGTGAATTACTCCTCATTTGTATTTATTTCTGTTTGGTGAATTACTGCATGATACCTGGATGTTTAGTTAGGCGAAACTAGTCCGTGTGCTTGTCTGATTCAGAGATTTCCTCCAGGAGAAATTGCTATCGTTGAAATTCTCTGCAGCAGACCGGCTGCAGCACGCAGCGAGAATACAGGCAACAGTAATCCGCCCAGCGCCAGAGTCAGTGCGGTGTCCTCGACCGCGACAGGCCGCCGCCTCGGCGTCTCCTGCTCCTCCATCAGCCTCAGCTGCTCTAAACTATACTGCGACTCGTAAAGATAACCATGAACATCGAATTCGAGCCGCAGAATTTTAAAATCCTCTTCTTCCATATCATGTTTAGTTTCTTCCGTCATTTTCATAACTTACTATCTCCACAGCGCTTGTTAGCTTAGCTTCCAAACAAGATGGCGGATATTGATTTCAGTTTCTGCAAGTGAAGTCCCACCCACTGATCTGTAATAGGCTTGAGTGGGTCCAACACCCTGGAATAATAATGAGCTAATGTATGTAGTTCTAAAGATTTTAATGAAATATGACTTCCTGCTTATCGTGACGCAAAATTACGATTTTTACGTCATGATAAGCAGGAAGTAAAACACTTAAATCCTTATTTCTCCCATCTCAGGGGAAAATAAGGGAATAATAAACAAACAGTTTATAGATGTTGTTTAAATCGGCACCGTTGAACATTAGGTTTCATGACAGTGAAGAGCATGGGCGTGGTAGTGGGGGGAAAAGTGGACCTGACTACCCAGGGCCCCGTCTAGGGAGAGGGCCCTTTGAAATCCCATTTAAAAAAAAAATGTTTTAACCCAATTAGAATTAATTGGGCCCTCCAATTGATGTCATTAATAATCATTTAAAAAAATATTGACCAAAATGAACTCAGTGCCAGACACTCTGGACCCCCTTCCAAATGGTATAGTCCGCAACGCGTCGACCGCCCATAGACGCAGCGGGCGGCAAAGAAGTAATAACGCAGCCTGTAACGGGAGTCTGATCTGATCATCATGCTGTGCAAAAAGCCCAAATCGGGCTTTCAAAAAAGAAAGAGAGGAAAGAAAAAGATAGGAGGCAGAATGCGGGGAAGCAGCTGATGACTGCTTTCTTCCCAAAAGGTGAACTGAGTTTGCTTGTTATGCACCTAACGTTACATCCAATTAAAATTTAACGTAGTCAACTCCAGACAGCTGCTGCTAATGCAGGGTTCCAGACTGCGACCAAATTGGTCTCATATGCGACCATTTTTTGAGAATGTGATTGTGCGAGTTAAAATTGTATGTGGTCGCGTCGCATATGTGCGAGTGGACGCTCGCGCAAAAGAACACCGACCGTTGTATCAGCTGCTGCAGACTGCAGTCCATAACTTATGTTCAAAACGAACGAGTAGGCTACATCATGAATCCATTTTCCAAACCGTGTTTTTGACTTATCCTGAATCACTACAGTACGCCTATTATAAGTGTTTATATTCGGACTATTTTTTTATCCCGGATTCCCGGGGTTGACTCAGATGCAAAGTTGCCCAGTGACTGCGTGACTCGACATTAATGGAGAGAAGTAGCTCCGGCAACAGTGTTCTTCCGCAAGACACATAGACGTCACGCTCGCATTGCACACTGATGGTGGAACGCGCCAATTACGAATTCATGAATAAAAATATAAAAATTAAAATGTCTCAGGAAACAAATTATTACAAAATGCAGGAGGTAAGGAGTGTGAGATTTCTGATTTTTGAACTAACTTATAAAATTTGATAACGAAAAATCTGTTTTAGCTTGTTGTAATACTCTAATCTTTTAAAATGTAATGCATACGTTTGAATGTTTAATGATTTTTAAAAGATAGAAATATGATGCTAATAGAAAAAAGACAGACACAGAAGATGATTCAAATGTAAATAGATAGATTGAATGTAATTCAAATGTAAAATTCTTAAAATTACAGATTAAAATTACTGTCCAAAATCCATGAAAATCTTGAAATTTGGCAATGATAATTAATATATTACAGGTATTTATGCTAAGCCTTTGCTAGCTTTGGTCCATTAAAACCACTATTCATCGGCATGCATTGATTAATGGCATGTAGCAAAAAAAAAAAAAAAAAAAAAAAACGCGACGAAATCAAATGCTGGTGCGACCAACTGAGAAAGTTGGTAGCATCAGTTTAACCTGGTTTCTGAGGGTACAGTTGTCTCTCGAGTTCTTGTGTTCTCCTATTCAAAAATAAATGTTTTTCATTTAAAACTTGCATCAGTATGGCCAAATGCATCAATTCAGGTGGTGAATGAAAGAACCAGTCATTACTATAATCTGATTTTATTATAGATTTAAATACTGTTTATACTTGTTTATATTCAAATAATTAAAAAAATACATTTCATTTAAAATTGAATTTTCATTTTGCTAACCCGCATCGTACAATGCCATGTGTAGGGGGCCCGCTGACATTGAGAGTGTACAGGGCCCAGAATTTGGTGCTACGCCCCTGGTGGGCAGTGCATTTATTTATTAATTTCGAATAGTAAACAGGCAATTTCACCAGAGCTACTTTCCTAGGTGTCCTCTATCACTTTTTAACCGACACCCTGCAGCTAATCAGAATCGAGTATTCACCCAGACCATGGTATAATTCCATATAATTGTACATATATTTAAAATATATTCCACAATATATTGAACACATAGCCTATCTATACATATATGTATGCATATATTTCCATACAATTTTAAATATATTTAAAATATATTCCACAATATATGGAGCACATATACCTATATTTTATATATATATATTTCCATATAATTTCATATATGTCACGGTGTGGGTTTTGTGTCTTGTTCCTTGCTCTTGTCTGTCATGTGATTCCCTATTTGTCAGGTGGTCCTGCCTGTCCTGTGTCTTGTCATCTGTTAATTGGCTTTATGCCCAGCTGCACTACTTCCTGAACTTCAGCCAGCTCCTTGTTTCCCAGCCCGATCTCATGAAAGTTCGTATCTATGGCACGAATGTCATTTCTCGTGGCATTTATACGCCAAAAGCACTTTTTGCGTGTATTTGGCACGCGATTTTCGCGTACATATTATACGCACTTTTTTGCGTATAATACACACGAACTCCCCACCCCCCTCCCCCCTAAACCTAACCCAGGGTTTTTTAGTGCGTACCATATACACGAAAAAAACACTTTTGGCGTATAAATGCCACGAGAAATGACACTCGTGGTATAGATACGCATCTTCATGAGACTGTGTTGTGTTTCCTGTCTGCCATTATTGGCCAAATTGATTAATCCAGGTGTGCCTGACCTCAGTAGCCATGGCAACAATAATCAGACACACCTGAATTAATCAATTTGGCCAATAATGGCAGACAGGAAACAAGGAGCTGGCTGAAGTTCAGTAAGTAGTTTAGCTGTGCATAAAGCCAATTGTCAGGTCATTGTTCACAGGTGTTCCTTGTCTTGTAATTATTCAGCGTATTTAAGCCCTCTTGTTTGCCCTGTGTCTTTGTCTAGTATTGTATGTTTCTTGTCCAGGTTGCCTGTCAGTGTTCCTGTTCTTGTTCCTGTTCCTGTTCCAGTTTCAGTTTCAGTTTCATGCTTCAGTTTCATGCCTTGCCGTGCCTTTGTTTTGTGTTTTGAGTTTTGATTAAGTTTTATTAAAGTTTGCTTTTGGGTCCTTACCAGCTTGCCTCCAGCCATTCATTACAATATATATATATATATATTGAAATGTATTCTACCATATATTCAACATACAACATACATGACCTTATTCCTTTACATATATAACCAAGGTAACACTTTAGAATACGGTTCCTTCGTTAATGAATAACTACACAAGAACTAATGAGTAATACAATATTAACAATCTAGTAACTATTATTAACTAACAAGAAACTCTTATTAACGAACTAGTAATAGCGCACAGACGAAAGTGGTAGTTCACTATTAAGTAATCAATAACTACTATTTTTTTAATACTTCCCAGAGAACTACTGAAAAAGTTTATTAATAATCTAGTAACTACTATTAACTAAAAGAAACTCTTATTAACGAATTAGTAAGTAATAGCTCACAGATGAAAGTGTTACTAGATACTTCTGTGGGAATTACTAATTATTTGGATTCGTATTATAAAGTGAAGATCATTGGAACTAACTAGTAATTACTCAAGTGTTACTACATGATCTAGTCATGATTTGTGCAAATGTTTGAGATTTTTGGTGAACTTTAGTAACTTTTAGAAAATGTCTTTAGTAACACTTGAGTAATTACTAGTTAGTTCCAATGATCTTCACTTTATAATACGGATCCAAATAATTAGTAAGTAATAGCTCACAGATGAAAGAGTTACTAGATACTTCTGTGGGAATTACTAATTATTTGGATCCGTATTATAAAGTGAAGATCATTGGAACTAACTAGTAATTACTCAAGTGTTACTACATGATCTAGTCATGATTTGTGCAAATGTTTGAGATTTTTGGTGAACTTTAGTAACTTTTAGAAAATGTCTTTAGTAACACTTGAGTAATTACTAGTTAGTTCCAATGATCTTCACTTTATAATACGGATCCAAATAATTAGTAAGTAATAGCTCACAGATGAAAGAGTTACTAGATACTTCTGTGGGAATTACTAATTATTTGGATCCGTATTATAAAGTGAAGATCATTGGAACTAACTAGTAATTACTCAAGTGTTACTACATGATCTAGTCATGATTTGTGCAAATGTTTGAGATTTTTTGGTGAACTTTAGTAACTTTTAGAAAATGTCTTTAGTAACACTTGAGTAATTACTAGTTAGTTCCAATGATCTTCACTTTATAATACGAATCCAAATAATTAGTAATTCCCACAGAAGTATCTAGTAACACTTTCATCTGTGAGCTATTACTTACTAATTCGTTAATAAGAGTTTCTTTTAGTTAATAGTAGTTACTAGATTATTAATAAACTTTTTCAGTACTTCTCTGGGAAGTATTAAAAAAATAGTAGTTATTGATTACTTAATAGCGAACTACCACTTTCGTCTGTGCGCTATTACTTACTAGTTCGTTAATCAGAGTTTCTTGTTAGTTAATAATAGTTACTAGATTGTTAATATTGTATTACTCATTAGTTCTTGTGTAGTTATTCATTAACGAAGGAACCGTATTCTAAAGTGTTACCATAACCAATACATTATCCCATACAAATTGTAATACATCATGGTGGATATTAATAAATATGAAATTGCATATATTTTCGGATATATAATTACATATATTATATATTCATTTACCATATATTTCAATATATTGAAAGCGGCAATCATTTGTATATTTTGCAATATATTACAATATATTTAATATATTGTATAATATATATCATCAGTATATTACTCCATGTATTTCCAATATATAATATATTGGAAAATGGAAAGGAAAACAAAATATTACAATATATTACAATATATTTCAAGTAATATATTGTTAAATATATTTTTCTTTCATAAGGGGCCCTGAGTTCAGTCCGGTGTTCACAAAGTACCTCAGATAACCAGGGGTTGGAGGTAGTAGTGCGTGCTTGCCTGGAGGAGAGAGGGTAGATCTTGTCTAAAGAAGAGGTTAGAATGGAGCATAAAGTATCCGTTGCAGTATTCACATTCAGAGATGAGAAATGCGAGAAATGCATATTATGAATTATTGCATTTTCGTATCTATGCTCATTTATAACCATATTTTAATGTGGATTACATTATGAAATCATATCACTTGACAGTTTTTTTTTGTTGTTGTTGTATTTTTCCAGATTTCACCAATTCTGCCATTCATTAATTGGTAGTCAGCTATTTAACTTGTACTCTTGCTTGTTTGCTTTGCTTTTTGTTGAAAAGATTGAGTGGAGATTACCAGCTGGTTCACAGACTGAGGTTTCTCATCTTGAAGTGTTTAGTCTTGAGCCCAGTAAACACTTCACAAAGGAGAGATTATTGAGTACTAATCCACTGTATGCTCAAAGGCTAAAGAGGAGAAGGCCTCGCACTCGTACAGCCAAAAACAGCCAGCGTTTGTCGAATATACGCTCTTTTGGAGCTAGTTGCTTTCTTTTTTGTGTTTCATTTTATACGCTTCTCACAAAATTGGGATCTCTCTCACACTGCTGGAGGTATATCTGGTGTCTGCAAATATAAGCCATTAGTGTATTGGGCTGATAACAGGCGCACTCTCTGCCCCTCACCCTGCCCTAAAATCGGAATGGGATATTTGTGAGATTATTTTTGAGGCTGTCAAACATAATAAACGCAAAACTGTATCCACTTCAACTAGTTAAGTAATTTTCTGTCTAGTTTAAGATAGTATCCCGAGGGGAATTCCATGCCGGTTCTAAAATGACAGTATAATGAAACTGGTATGCGAGTTGTGTCTTATCGACAAGGATTAGAGGAGAGTAATGAAAAGGAGGGGTTGCCCAGCCTTGTGTGGCATGAATTTGATTATCTAATGGACGGCGGTGGAAAAGCGTGCTAATTTCGCTAAAGCATGAGACCTTTATGCGCCCCTGGCTTTACTCAACTTCTCCACTTATTCATGTGTTTTAGTCTCAGACTAACTTTTGTTTCATCTTTCTTTCTGGTCACATTGATGCCCCACAGAGGTTATTATGCACATTAGCATATCTATGTATAAACGCAGTGCGTGCAAGCATGCACAACTTAATCCCTCTGTTTTCCCTTTTTGTCATTTCCCCTTTTGTAAAAACAGGAGTGCATTGCCTATAGTACTGTCCTACCGACAAATATAAAAACCAAAAATAAGGAAGTTATCAATATTCATATTTTATAAAAGTGTTTTTCATGCCTGGACTTTTTTCTTGTCGCCACAAGAATGTGGGTCACTTCTACCACCAACTCGAATCAAAGTTTTTGAGCCACAACTGGTAATCTTATTTCATGCTCATACTGATATTTGAATATTGGGTCAAAAAGTGCTAATTTCATTCTCACTAGCGTCTTTTGCCACTTTCGTAGAGAATATATAATTAGGAACATCGTGGAAGTGTTATTATTGAACATAATGCAAAATTATTACCTTAAATTATTAAATAAAACTATAAATAATTTCATTTCAAATAAAAACTATACTTTGTAATTTATATATGTCTTTATTAAGGGATGCACCAATATGATAATTCTGACTGGTACTGGTAAGCCAACAATTAATTGAAATGTTGAAATGTTATAACTGATAAATGGACAATATTAGAATTCTGATATTCTGATAGTGAACACAACAGAGAGAAATGCACATTTCATCAGGATTACATATAGCAGAGTGCAGTCTGTAGTCTGTTTTCTTTCGTTTTGAATTTTTCTGTTTAACCGTAGACATGTCTGTGAGGCAAGCGGGAAGCGTGTGACTATGACTGGCTGAGGACGTGTTTTCTCTGAGCTCCCGCTCCCACACAACATTAACTAACGTTCTTGCAACTTACTACACCCCTCTTAGCTTAAAATAGCAACTACATAAGTGGCAACAAACAAGTGAACTTTGCTGGTGATTGACCATGTCGAAACAGACGAAAATTCAGTCACGGAAGTTGACTAATACTTCATCTACTAATGCTAGCTCTGCTAGCGACTCTCCATTACAAGACGAAGGGCCTCTGCCTATTGTGGACACCGTGACTCTGATCCGCGAGGTAACCCAAAGTTTTACTAATGCCATGGACGAAAAGCTCTCTAAATTCTCAGAGACTCTAGAAAAAATCTTCTCAACTTTGGAGAGCCAGTCCAAACGCATCACTGTGGTGGAGCAGCGAGTTTCGGATGTGGAAGACACAGTGGCCGGGCTGGAGCTAAGAGTTGCCGAAGCAGAGAAGAAAATTAAGATAATGGCAGAAAGCATGGATGATATGGAGAACCGGAGCAGGCAGGACAATATCCGTGTCCTCAATCTGGAAGAGGGCACGGAGGGGTAACGTCCTATACAGTTCTTTGAATCTTGGCTGCCGACTGTACTCGGCTTAGAGGGTAGCCCCGGTACTAAAAGCCGTATTAAGATCGACCGGGCACATCACAGCTTGGGATTACGGGGAGTGCGTCCAAGTCCGGTGATTATTAAGCTCCACAATTCCAGAGACAAGCCCAGGATAATGGCAGCACTGAGGGTGAAGCCGAACCTGGAGTACGAAGGCAAGGCAGAAAGATCTTTATTCACCAAGATCTGTCTACCGCGGTTCGAGAGAAACATTGCGCCTTCAATAGCGTTTGTCTGTGAGGCAAGTAGGCTACCTTATATGCTGAGTTTCGGTTCATTTATGAGACGAGCTCCAGTTCACGCGCCAGCACTGGCGATTCTAGGGGGTGGCCTAGGGTGGCCAGGGCCACCCCTGAAAGGTCATTGGCCACCCCTGTGGCCACCCCAGATCTGATGGGTAGTTGGTCAAGTTCGTCAACACAAGAAACAATAGAAATGCTGTCAATCAATGGTGACAGCTGATCAACCGATTTAGGTACAGTTTTAAATTTTTAAATAACACAGTAATGGTCGTACTGAGGCTGTGAGAGCTGATTTCTGCTCAGCGGACATTTGGCCATGCAGGTCAGGTTACTAATGAGATGCGCGCGCTGGCTGCTGCTGCTCAGTGAAACAGGTGGACGCAGTCACAGAGTTACAACAGCAACAAATACAACGATAAAAACGCGGGAATCTGTAGATTGAGAGGTATGGTAATTTAATGTTTAGTTATATCGTAGTTCCCTGTGAATGTGTAGGAAAACTGAAAAAGTCGAACTACACTGTACTAGCTAGATTAGAATCCTGAAAGAGTGCAGACGGTTAAAGAGGACGCGCACAGCTCTTAAAGGGGCCACACCTTATTTCCACTCATTACACCGCCATGAAATATAAAACGCTATATTCTGGGCTGAAGCCTGATGGTGGTTTTTGCAGATGTGTGTATTCAATATAGCTAATGTTATATTTTTCGCCAACCAGTGTGTGAAATATAGTGTGACTGTGATGATGAGAGACAGACAGACAGAGGACCCAAAAGCATTTGCAACAAAAGTCAGTTTAATGAACGGAAAGATGTCCACAGGTAAGGACCGTTCTCAAAATAACATATAGTTCAACAAAGGTAGACCCGCAGAGCAGGTAACAGGCGAGACTCTCTTCCTTAGGCTGAACAGCGAGAGCGACAGGTGAAATCAGTCACCGAAGATCCACAGCGACCCCGGCGAGCACGGGAGGAAGTACCCTCGGCTAGTGGAGGTGAGCTGGCATCAGACAGGCGCTCTGAAACAAGCACAGCTGAGTAGCGACAATGTAGCAGTGGAACAGACTCACAGTAGCTCAGTGCTGGACTGGACAGGACTGGACAGGACTCGCACGAGAGGTAACATACACAGACTAACACGTCTTGGCTCAAAGAATAATCTGGCAAAGAGGTAGGGAAAAGCAGCGGTAAAAGAAGCCGACAGAATTAGAGAAAAGAGAGAGCAGGTGTGAAAGAATGATTGGATAACGAGCATAAAGCAGCCGCAGCTGTAGATAATGAAACAGCAGAGAAAGCGAGAACAGAAGCAAGAACACATGATAACCAACAGGGGGAGACAAAGAACCGAGAAAAAGGACCAGGATCATGACAGTGACAGTCTAGATTTAAGTTAAAGCATAAAAACAAGCTGTGACTTATTTATTTGATCTGTGGTTTAAGGGGTGTTTAAAAAGGACTTTTTGTTTGTATCAATTAGCTCATCTTCAAAGTCCACATATATTTTTAGAAGTTTAAATCGGCAAATTGCATTAAAATGGCACAAATGTCATAAGTTAAATTATGAAGAAGCATCTTGACTATTTATGATTTTGAGTCTTAACGGTTTGATTTTAAAAACTTATTAATGTATGCTGAATCAAAGCCAATGTTTTAATTTATACTTTCATCAAGGCCTTGGAGATGAACACTGTCTGGGTTGGAAAACACTTTTTGCACATTTTCATACATCACAAGGCATCCTAATGAAATTATTCTGTCATCATTCTCTGTGTTACCTGTGTTTGCTTTACTTATTTGTTACCCCTGGCAACACTCCTGGCAAAAAACAAACTAAGAAATTCAAATTCCAGTATCTCTAACAAATTATATCTAAGCTAAATAATAATAACATAAACTAAGCATGTAAAGAACAACAAATATTTTGTTTGTTTTTTCCTCACAAACTTAGTTTTTTTCTTTTGCTTTTACAGATACACTTTTTAATAAGGTCCTGTCTTTAAGCATTTTGGTTTGTCCTGTTGGATTTCTGTGTTTTCATGTAATCACAAGATGGTGCCTCAATTAGTAAAGCAAACTCAGGTAACAATACAGGTGACAGATGATGAGCTGACGACTGATACATGTTATTCTATAGGATGAGTTAAGAGCATAGACAGTCTAAAACAGTCTCCATGTGTTTCTCCATACTAAATATGCCTTTAAGTGATATATTTGAGGTTCGGATAAAAAAAGAAGTAATAGAAGTAGTTAACAAAGTCAAGTACCTTGGGATAATTCTAGATAACAATTTAAAATGTGACAATCATGTTAAGTACATATGTAAAAAGGTCAAACCAAATATAAACTGTTTTCGATTTATAAGAAGAGATCTGTCTTGTCACACTGCAAAACTCGACATGCATGCGATGATATTCTCACATCTATCATATTGCATTCGGTCATTCGGACATCGGTCACAAGCATCCCCATCCAAACTAAAACCTATTTTCTCCATCTACAAACAGACAATAAAAATTATGGACCGGAAACCTATGAAGTGGCATCATTGTGATGTTTTAACAAAGCATCAGCTTATGGGCTTTGACAGTTTTATTGATTTTAATTATATCAAATTGGTCTATAAATGTTTAAATAATCATGTTTCACCAATGTTTTCTGAATTAGTAAGCAGACGGCAAAGTTCTCAGAGGGCGAACACAAGGGCCACTGCCAGAGGGGACTGTCTAGTTCCAAAGTGTAAGACCTCTTTTGGTCAGTCTGCTTTCTCTGTAAAGGGGCCTAAACTCTGGAATGCTTTGCCCACTAATTTAAAACTAGAGACAGATGGAAATGCTTTTAAAAGAGGACTGCAACAATGGCTGAAAACTAAACAGTGCTCACATGTATAGTCTATTACTAATACCTTCTGATTCTGATACTTGCTGTTTTTATTCTTTATTTATTTATTTTTTCTCCCTTGTTACTGTATTTTATTTTATTTTCAAAAACCTCCCGTGGACAGGTGTTGAAAATTAGCATGTAATCACTAAAAACAAATGCATATGGCTCGTCCAATGTAATTGTATGTCCATGTCAAATAAAGAATAATAATATAATAATAATAGACAGTAAAAGAAAGGTTAAGAGCAGTTTAATTTTTCTAATCTAATCTAACTTGTGAAGTGACAAGGACTTAAATCCACTACAAGAAAATAGCTCTTTGAATATTTACCCTATCCTGACCATAATTACTGATTAAAAATAGACATGTTAAAATAACCAGAGATACTTGAGGACTGTCTGTGATTGGTGGTTAGGGCTGTTTTTAACAGGATAGACACGGGAGGAAATCATGGGAGAGAGAGAGGATGTAACATGCAGCAAAGGACCGGGATGTGAACCATGGTCGGCTGCGTACGTATACGCATTTAACTTCGCTATACCATGACCACCCTACTCTAGCTTTGTGTCCCATCTTGGCCACCCCCCAAAAAATGTCCTGGATACGCCACTGCGCGCCAGCGCCTCTGTTTCTTATCTATCGTCTACTATATTTATTTTTTGGTAACACTTTTTTTTTACGACCCGCAAACAACTGTGTACACTGTACACAAGTACACTGAAATTACGGTGTACGTTTCTGTAATTTTAGTGTACTTCCGTGTAGTTATAAGGGAACAATATGTTAAAAAAAATATGACCTTGTATATATATATATATATATATATATATATATATATATAAATTTATTGGCATTTCTTACTAGATTACTAAAATAATTAGTTTTTGCTATGATTTTAATTTAGACCTTACCATGAGGTAGTTAGTACTTACCTTATCCCATTGAATTGCAATGACACTTAAAAACTTTTTTTTTTTTGATAACAGTACCTTTCTCTGTAATTATTACAGTGCAAATAGTGTTCTTTCGTATTGCTACATAGTAAGTAGTGTTTGTTACCCCCTTGTTCTGTGTAGTTACTGGGTAAGTGTAACTTCTGCGGGCTGTAAATGTAACGTTTGGATGGAAAGAGGACCCAACAGCGAGGATGCGGCAACTGATAGTCTTTAATGGATAGTAAGCAGTCCAACAGAAATCAACAGAAGTTCAGGGGCATAATAGGAGAAAACAGGCACGGCCACACGGCACTAAACGAGAACAGAAATCCCCTCTTCTGGTAAGCCCCGAATGCAGCCACGGACAGCGACTCGCCTAGGCAGAGAAACCCAGAACCTCCCGTGAATGAGATGAGGTCAGCAGTAGGTCGGTGGCGAGGCAGAGGATCACAGCTTCCAGTGCTGAACAGAAGTCAGAGAGCAAAACCACACAGTAATATATGCAGGTAGGATTACAGCTCACACCAGGACGGGACAGGACAGGACAGGACTAAGTAGAGAGAGATAATTCCGGCGTCAGTATTAAGCCACAACATAGAATAATCCGACAAGGATCTAGGGACAGAAAGCGCTAGAAGAAGGAGAAACAATCAGGGGAAGAACGGAAACAGCTGGTGCAGACCAGCACAGATAATAGGAAGAGTAGCATCAGCTGAAAGAGATGAGATAATGAGATCATGAGGGCGTAATACGAGAAAATGAGAGAGAGTGAGCAAACGGCCACAAGAGGGAGACAGAGAAAGAGAGAAGAACCAGGATCATGACAGTACCCCTCCCTCAACGAGCGCCTCCTGGCGCTCCCAGGTCTGAAGACCGATGAGACCGGAGGAAATCCTCGATGAGCAAGGGGTCCAAGACGTCTCGGGAGGGAACCCAACTTCTCTCCTCAGGACCATACCCCTCCCAGTCGACTAAATATTGGTACCCACGACCCCGTCGGCGTCTGTCCAAAATTCGGCTGACTGTGTAGACAGGAACGCCCTCAACACGAACGGACAGTGACAGGATTGATGATCTTGATAATGCGGAAAGGACCAATGAAACGGGGTGCCAATTTACGAGACTCGGATTGGAGAGGCAAATTTGCCGTGGAGAGCCACACTCTCTGACCACGAATGTAACGAGGGCTCTTTACCCGACGCTTATTGGCCGCTGTTCTCATGCGTCCCCTTAAACGACAAAGTGCTGATTGAACTCTCCTCCAGGTGCGTCTACAGCGAGCAATAAAGACTTGAACGGACGGACACCTAGACTCCGCCTCCTGTGAGGAGAACAGAGGAGGCTGGTAACCAAGGCAACCGTGGAAAGGCGAAAGGCCCGTGGCGGAAGACGGATGCGAGTTATAAGCGTACTCAGCCCAAGGGAGCTGTTCAGACCACGATGCGGGATTGCGAGAAGCCAGACTACGGAGAATGCGAGCAATGCTTTGATTAGCCCGTTCGGCCTGCCCATTGGTTTGGGGGTGATAGCCCGACGAAAGGCTGGCGGTGGCCCCTATAAGGCGGCAAAATTCCTTCCAGAACAATGAGGCGAACTGCGGACCTCTATCAGATACTACATCGGAGGGTAACCCATGCAGCTTAAAGACATCTGGGCAGTCTCCTTAGCAGAGGGAAGTTAAGGGAGCGGAATAAAGTGAGCCGACTTAGAAAAACGATCGACTACAGTCAGGATGACTGTACTCCCAGCTGAGGAGGGAAGTCCGGTGATAAAATCAAGCGCTATATGCGACCACGGACGAGCAGGCACAGGCAAGGGTCGAAGGAGACCGGCCGGGGGAGAATGACCCGACTTGGTCTGAGCGCATACGACACAAGAGGCAACAAATCGACGCGTGTCATGTTCTAACGTGGGCCACCAAAAACGCTGACGGATAGAGGCGAGCGAACCCCGAACTCCCGGATGAGCGGCTAATCTGGAGGAATGTCCCCATCTAAGGACCGCTTGACGCGCTGACGCGGGAACAAAAAGAAGATCCCTAGGACACTCAGGGGGGGCAGTGACTCGAGATAGAGCCCTTCTGACCAGTCTCTCGATTCCCCAAACAATAGCCCCCACGAAGCGCCCTGGGGGAATAACCGCCTCATTATTGACTGGCGCAGAAGACGAATCAAAGAGACGGGAGAGAGCATCGGGCTTAACGTTCTTGGAACCTGGGCGGTAGGATATCGAGAAATCAAAGCGAGTAAAAAACAGAGCCCAGCGAGCTTGGCGTGCGTTCAAACGCTTAGCAGAACGGATGTATTCCAGTATACGGTGGTCAGTCCACACTAGAAACGGAACAGCGGACCCCTCTAACCATTGTCGCCACTCCCCTAAAGCTAGGTGAATGGCGAGTAAGTCCCGATTTCCGACATCGTAGTTACGTTCAGCAGATGAGAGGCGGTGAGAGAAAAAAGCACAAGGATGTACTTTACCGTCAGCGGCGGAACGTTGGGAGAGCACAGTTTTTACCACTTTGCCTGTTTTTAATGCAATAACCCTTTAAATTTTTATTTTAAGCTCATTTGTATTATTATTATTACTGTTATTATTATTATTATTTAACTATTATTATTAATTATATGGACTATGCATTGCATATATTGCAATGTATTGAACAATATAAATATTAAATCCTATATATGGGAATATATTGCCTAATATATCACATGGTGTAATCCAATATACTGCAATATATTTTTGTTTTGTAAGGGAGGATAGACCTCTAATAGGTTCTTTTCATTTGTGTTTGTCCAAACAGACAAAACAAAGCTTACTACAGTATGTGGGTTTGATTTGTGGGTAGTGTCTTCTGTTTGATCACAACACCCATTCTTATTGTGTTGATCAGTTGAGTGATTAGGTCCAATAACAGACACCCATTCTGATACTGTGATGCTTGATGAACCACATATCTCATACTGTAGTGCAGGTCCAATACACAAACTCCTCTTGCTGAAAGACAAACTAACGTCCCTCTGGAGCTGCTATCAATTGGAGAATTGCTATCAATATTTTATCAAACTGCTGCTTGCATGGTCAACATCAAAGACATAACTCTTGTTTAAAGCATACATTGTTTTTTTTTTATTGTTTTTTATTTTTTTATTGGATCCTAAACTATAGTTTTTGCCTTAGAAACACAAGGAGAAGTTAAAAAAACTCTAAAACATCTGTCTGTCTTTTGGACAGATACTGTAGGAGAGGGTTAAATGCAGGCAACAAATAAATTAACATCCGATCAGTTATCAAAGTCAATTTAGTTTCCAAATCATGGTATGGATTGATTTTATAGCTCAGAAATTGCTCAACTCAGCTCAATTTGATCTGCACACTTTCATGATGAAAGACAACTGCACAGACCCTGACAGACCTACATCATACAATGGTCTGAAGTGGCTACCCCCCAATTAATTGTTGTTTGTGGTCTCCAGCATGCAGGACCACAGGAATCTCAAACTCGAACAGAGACAAATGAAACTGGTCGTCCATCACACACACACTTATCATAGTGCAGGTAACAGACACAGGTGGCAGAATGACTGAGATTAAATAGTTTGAGAGAAATGTCAGAGAAAGATTCTATATGGGGATGAGTAGATAAGGGCGGCTAGAAATAGCACTGCAGTATGGAAATGACTAGGTGCCAAACCAGTTGAGAGCTTATGTAAAGGTGTTGGGGAACATAATATCACTCTACCCTGAGAATATATATATAATAATAATAATAATAATAATACCTTTTATTTATAGGCGCCTTTCAGGGCACTCAAGGACACCGTACAATATAAAACAATATAAAACAATATATATATATATATATATATATATATACTGTATATACATAGAGAGAGAGAGAGAGAGAGAGAGAGAGAGAGAGAGAGAGAGAGAGAGAGAGAGAGAGAGAGAGAGATGACAGAAATTTTCAAAAACTGCCTTTAAATATGACCAGTTAACCTGTAACACTCAGAACAGATGATTTGGCTTCATGAGATTTAAGAATACAACATATGTACATCTGAATAGAAGTCATATGGACTATGAAAATAGCAGTGTGAAGTTTTTTCAAAGCATCACCTTTTGTTTTCCACAAAAGAAAGAAAGGGTTTGGAACAACATAAGGGAAAGTAAAAGACAGAATTTTCATTTTTGGCTGAACTATTCCTTTAAGCCACAGGCACATATGAAATTAGACAAACATACAAATCCCACACATAAACAATCGTGCATGCTCACACACATACTCAAGGGAGTTATGTAATGAATGGGATGCTCTGAGGCACAGGTGCTGCTCCACTTTTGAAATGCACTCTCGTTAAATAGCTCTTGGGCTGCCCTCTGTGCCGCTTCCCTCTCCTGTGCAATTGACCAGATACAGAGAGAAAGAACAAGACAGTTAGAGGCAGACAAATATGCTTTGAGAAAAAATTAAACCCTTATTTGCCCCTACACCTGTACTATGTTGCGTTGTTGTCTTTTGTTTTACACTGGTTTTTCATTTTTATGAGCTTTAGCACAGATTCAAAGCCAACCTAAATACTGTATCTACCACTAGGTGGAGCTATTAT
Organism: Pimephales promelas; assembly: GCF_988280905.1. Classification (NCBI taxonomy): domain Eukaryota; kingdom Metazoa; phylum Chordata; class Actinopteri; order Cypriniformes; family Leuciscidae; genus Pimephales; species Pimephales promelas. Next base: position 8,259,208 of record NC_142790.1, read on the forward strand.
AATTCAATTTGCTGCGATTTCATGTAATACTTATGTGCCACCTATCGGTGAATAATGTGAATTACAACAAGTATTTAAATTTTTAGATTGTGGATAACTATAACTTATTATTAAAAGCAATATGTTAAAAGCAATATGCAATATGCCAGAATAGTTACATAGTAAACAAGTCTTTTAAATATTAAATGATTATTCAAAACTTTTGAATCATCTTTATTTCCATAAAACAAGAAAATTAATGCTTAATGCTACAAAAATGCAATTTCAAGGTGAGACTTTAAAATAATATAGATTTTAAGGAGGGCAACCCAGGTGTTCTCAGGTTTCACTACCACCTACAGATATCACACACATTATATAAGCAGAAAAGGCCCGATGTTGCTTGCAGTTTTCAGAGTGCATGCATATAAGTACGAGCAGTATGGTTAAAAAGGACCACATTAAGGACTCATGTGGCTCCAACAGAGTTAGGAAACTTGAGAAGTGTGCGTCATTTGATTTTTTTTTTTTTTTCATCTCAGCTTACAGAAAACAAAGCAGTTACAGGGCAGTGAAAAAAAAATGTGTCATTTGCACAAAATGGTTTCTTAAGAGCAATATTATTTCATAATTGTGGCTCCCTTAAGTTATTTGTGTTGATTTTTAAAGAATTTTTTAAAGAATTTTATCTAATAAGCAGACATACAATAAAATAATTGCTATGTCCATAGTTTGACTTTGGAAGCCTTTTCCCCATATAAATGCAATAAATATTTAGATTTACAGATTTTAATCTGTGATGACATGACACAACGGTTCATGTTTGTACAGACAAAATGCATTGAGTAATGGGGAATAAAACATTGCAGTCAAGTTAAAAAATAATGTCCCATTCCATTGTCTGCACTCATAGCCTTGTGGGCAGCTTTGGTGACCCGAGTTTGCGTTCTGGCTTGTGGTCGTGTCATGATTTTGGTTCTTTCCTCTCTTTTTTGAGTATTTGTCGCCATCTTCTGGCCTCTTTTGCTCTTGTTTCTACACCTTTTCTCTTTGCGCTCTTCATTAAAGGAGCATTTCACCCATTTCAACATTAATCTTTATTGAAAGTGGATATATGTAGTTGAAATGTAAAAGAATTTTTGAATTTGATGCTCCTTGACCGAGAAAAGACAGAAAATAACCGCTTTTGTATGTAAGACAACTCCCACAATGCACCACATTGCACAACTCCACAAGTCACACCCACAAATTCGGAACTGCGCACACATCAGAGAAAATCACTCTTCCGTCTACAAGGCTAATGTTAGCTGTCACCAGAGTTTGAAATTCATTTCACACAAAATTTCTAGTTAGTTGGCTGGGTGAGCAGGGCGATCAAGGACGTAAGAGGACGGCGCGAGGCCGGTGGCTGAGTGATAATGAAAGACACTTGTGAGGCACGTGCCAGTCTCACGTCTCTCACGGAGGAGCGAAAGCATAAAATGAGGAGCGACGACGGCAGATCGAGAGAAACTTTATTTTATGATGTGTTTTGTTTCTGTTGTGTGTAACGTTACAGCAGTCGTCAATGAGGGGCTTATACTTTCATTTTGTATTTGTTCATTTTACTATTATGTTTAATTGTTCACCGGTTCCGCATCCTTCTTCCCACAACAACAAACCCTGTTAATTTTACATTGGCAAACTCATAAGTGAATTACTCCTCGTTTGTATTTATTTTTATATGGTGAATTAAAACATGATACCTGGATGCAGTGCCGCTGCTAGCCATTTTGGTGCCCTAAGCATAATTCCTTTATGATACCCCCCCCCCCCCTTCCCCTCCCCTCCTGCTCCTCCTCCTCTTCCTCCTCCCTCCCCCCTCCCTAAAAAAAAAAAAAAAAAAAAACATTTTCATTTAAGAGTTTCATTTAGGGGTATGATTTATAAAAAAAAAAAATCAAAAATCAAAAAGTTACACTTTAGTTTAGGGTCTAATGCTTACTATTAACTAGTTTCATTACCTGATTGTTTTCATGGTTTTATAATCACTATGGTCCCGAATTTGAGGCAGGCCGGTTAGGGGGTTCGGGGTTTCCCCGAGAAAATTTTGGATTTCTCTGAACTACAGATGTGCATTTTAAGGTGTTGTAAAGGCAAAAAAAAATTTTTTTAAAAATCAATAACAGCTTTAAAACCATGTCAGTGGGCAGCTGATTATTTTTCTCTCCTCATCAGCATCACACTCTTTTTCTCTTTGTTTTTATCTTGCCCTGTCTCTTCCCCTCCTAAAGTTGGCTTTTTTTAATTTACTAAAGGCTACAATTTGTATTTTATTCTCAATATGTACACACACATTCATTATTAATCCTGTGCCTAACATGATGAAAAAGACTTTGTTCATGTTTCTTGTCCCCTCACAATGACAGTAGCCTAAACTTTTACTCTAGGCTACATGTTACATAGGCCTATTTTCAGTTCAAAATGGCGAAATTAGACAAAACTATATTAGTTTGCCTAATTATTTTTTGTCATTCCTTTAACATTTATGACCAAAAAAAACCTGTCATATACATACTTACATCTTATCTCGCACTTGACCGTACACTGAAGCGTCGAGTTGCACTGTTAAAATTCGCGCTCAGTGTCTGTGAACATAAAGCCCGCCTACTTTGATTTGATTGGTCATCTCAAATATTCTGACATTGACGAGCGGTGACAGACCAATGAGGCTCTGAACACACACACACCCTGTCAGCTGTTTCTGACATGCTCTCTGCTCGACGCCGCTGTGGATTGAAGATGAAGAACGAATCGGTTACCTAACGTAACCTCGGTTCTCTCTAGATGAGGGAACGAGTATTGCGTAAGCTAGCTTACGCTACGGGAAAGATTCATCTTTGCAGTCTCTTCTGAGGCAGACCATGAGCGGGCTAGCTAGCGGCTCATTGGTTCGCTCAGGGAGAATGCACGAACCTATGGGAGAGCGGCGCTGAGTCCGCGCCCAATGAGCGGACGGCGCTCGCTCACTGCGTCAGAGCCCGCCAAAAGGGGCGTGGCTACAGTGTATAAAGGTAGCTCTCCCAGGCTCGTTCGTCGATTCTGACAGCATGAAGCGAAACGCTGGTGGCGCAAGCACGGCCGGGAACGCAATACTCGTTCCCTCATCTGGAGAGAACCGAGGTTACGTTAGGTAACCGATTCGTTCTCTTACGAGAGGTTCTCTCGTATTGCGTAAGCTAGCTTACGCTACGGGAACACCTGGTCAACGCCGTGCACGCTATGTAACCACTAAGCATCCCAGGGGGGTGAAACCGGGGGAATCTTAAGTGGACGAAGATAATAAGGCGGCCAGCATAGCGGCCGTTATCATCTAGTGCAAAAACGCCCTAAGGCGGCCGGCGTAGCGGGCCGTGAACGTATCATGCATAAGCACATAGGGGAACACAAGGGGTGAGCCGGTTGTGATGGAACTCCTGATAGTGCGGCTTTCTATAGGAGAGCTGTATAGTACTAGACCGCCAGAATTTTAGCCTGTAAGGCGGGAACTTCCAAGTTATAAAATCTGACAAAAGTGGAGGGGGAGGCCCATCCCGCAGCCACACAAATGTCGTGAATGGAAATTCCGCAGGACCATGCCCACGATGAGGCCATGCCTCTGATGGAATGAGCCCTGATGCCCAGAGGGCAAGGCAGGTCTTTAGAGGCATAAGCAGAGTCAATCGCGTCTACTATCCACCTGGATAGAGTCTGTTTCGAGGCGGCTAATCCCTTGGTGCGGCCACCGAACGACACAAACAGCTGCTCTGAGCGTCTGAACGCAGCAACGCGTGTAGTGTACACTCTGAGAGCCCGAACCGGGCAGAGGCGATCAGCGTCACGTTCGCTATCGGATGCAGGCAGCGCCGATAGAGAGATCACTTGCGCCCTGAAAAGGGGTACCAATCGCTTTCGGAACATAACCGTGTCTAGGTTTCAGAATGACGATGGAGTCATTCGGTCCAAACTCAAGGCACGCGGTGCTCGAAGACAGCGCGTGAATGTCCCCCACACGTTTTACTGAGGCGAGTGCCGCCAGAAGAACGGTTTTTAGCGAGAGGTATTTTAGCTCCACGGACTCGAGTGGTTCAAACGGTGGGGCTTTCAAAGCTTCTAGAACTATAGAAAGATCCCAGACCGCCACTGTGGGGGGGCGAGGGGGGTTCATCCTTCTGGCTCCCCTGAGGAAGCGGATGATTAGCTCGTCTTTGCCCAAAGACTGGGCGCGCCGGGGTTCAACGAACGCCGCGACGGCTGCCACGTAAACCTTAAGAGTGGATGGGGACCTGCCCTTATCCAGCATCTCCTGAAGGAACACGAGCAAAGACGAAACCTCGCACGTCCGTGGGTCCAAATTTTTGTCGGTGCACCATTTAGAGAACACATTTTGTGTTCTCACATTTTTGTGACCATTTTGCAGCATAGAGCTTTCTGGTAGATTCCGCTCTGGCGTGTTTGATCGTGTTCAGAACCCCTTCTGGCAATTCGACGCGTAGTCGTTGGTCACCCATGCATGAAGCGCCCAGCGCTGTGGATGGGGATGCCAGATCGAGCCGCGGGCTTGAGTGAGGAGATCTGCTCTGATTGGAATGGGCCACGGGGCTGTCTGTGACAGCCGCGTAAGCTCCGGGAACCAAATCTGATTCTCCCAGCGCGGGGCTATGAGGAGCACCGAGTGGCGTGAGTCCCTGATTCTCTGAATGACCTGCGGTAGCAGAGAAATCGGGGGAAAAGCATAGAGCGGGCGGCGGGGCCAATCCTGGGCTAACGCATCCTCGCTCTTTGAAAAGAATATTGGGCAGTGAGCGTTCTCTTCTAACGCGAAAAGATCTATCTCCGCTCTGCCGAATAGGCGCCACAGTGTTTGGACTGTTTGAGTGTGCAGGGACCATTCTCCGGGGGAGACAAGGTTCCTGGACAGCATGTCTGGACCGTCGTTCAGATGGCCCGGTACGTGCGTCGCTCTGAGCGAGAGCAGGTGACTCTGGGACCACAAAAGGATGCGGCGCGTCAGATGAAAGAGATTCTTGGATCTGACGCCGCCCTGACGGTTGATGTATGATACCACGGCCATATTGTCTGAGCGAATCAGGACGTGGTGATATCTTTTTATATCTTAAAGATTTCAGGGATGTGTGGGTACCCATCTGAAAAGAGGCGGCTAGACGCTGAACACGGCGCGCGCGCTGTGTGGATAAGCGAGCCGTCATTGTGATCGAGTTCAAATCTGTTCCAAGGAATGAAATAGTTTGACTGGGCTGGAGAGAGCTCTTTGTCCAGTTGACAGAGAGTCCCAGCGCTTCCAGATGGTTGAGGAGAACTGCGCGGTGCGACAGAAGCTCCGTCTGGGAATCTGCTAGAATCAGCCAGTCGTCCAGATAGTTTAGAATGCGCAGCCCCTGACTTCGCAGGGGAGAGAGCGCTGTATCCATGCACTTCGTGAACGTACGGGGTGCTAAGGATAGGCCGAACGGGAGAACGGCATATTGGTAAACTTGACCCTCGAAGGCGAAACGTAGGAATGGCCTGTGATGAGGGTTTATCTGGATCTGAAAATAGGCGTCTTTCAGGTCTAGAGAGATGAACTAGTCCCCCTGGCGGACGTGCGCGAGGAGTTTCTTGACTGTGAGCATTTTGAACGGTCTCTTCATGAGCGCTTTGTTCAAAGCCCTGAGATCTAAGATCGGCCTGAGGCCGCCGTCTTTCTTGGGAACCAGAAAGTAACGGCCGTAAAACCCCGACTCGGTAATAGATGGCGGGACTCTCTCTATAGCGCCCTTCTGCAGCAGCTTGGCTATTTCTGAGCGAAGCGTGTTCATAGCAGCCGGGCTGACAGTGGATTCGAGCCGCACGCGCGAGCGTGGCGGGCGGCGACGAAACTGTAATCGATAGCCATTCTTTATGATGCTTAAAACCCACGGGGAGATGCCGGGGATGGCTTCCCACGCTTCGCAGCATGCGGCTAGCGGTTGAATGGCTATTTCGCCCTGATTGCTGCACATAGCGGGCTGAGCACTGGGTGTGGGCGCGCTTATAATGTGGTTGGCAACGGGACTTACACTCAGAGAAGAGTTTATGGGCCGTGTGACAGAGCGAGCAGAGGGGGGACACGCGCACGGGCTCGTGGGCGTGTTTATGTTCTCTGCTACTGGAGCGGATAGTGACCGCTCCGTGAGAATGGGCTCTGTGTGAGACCCGGGGCATATGGTGCTTGTGTGTATACGTGAACACATGCTTGTGGGCACATTTTTTACACTTGAGGCTTTTATGCTCTTTTTGTGAACTCTCTGGGTAGCCGCGAAAACGGCTTTTAGTCGCTCGCAAGCGGGCAGGGAGACCGGCTTGATTGTGGCGGTGAACTCTACTGTAGTCGGCGACGAGACGGGGACTAACAGAGGGCGAAGATTTGACGGCGGTCCGGCCGCAGCGGGAGAGAGCCGTCTTTTTCTCAGCTGTGCTAGGCAGACTTCTGTTGATCAGGCTTCAGCGTGATCTTGGGTCGAGGCCCACGGGGAGGAGGCTGTCTGCGGCGGCTGTCAGAGCGAGAGCGAGGGCGGCCGCCCTGTCTACGCTGGGGCTGCTGAGCTTGCTGAGGCGGGCGCTGATGTGGGGTTCTGGCAGGTGGCTCGTGAGAGCGGCCTGCCGAAGAGCTAGCAGGAACGGGGCAGGAACAAGTTCATGGCCTGGGTCGCTTTCTGTACCTCGGAGAAGCAGTCAACGATGCCCGTGACGGCAGATCCGAAGAGACCGGTCGGAGAGATAGGCGCGTTGAGGAACACGGCGCGTTCTGAATCTCCCATGTCGGTAAGCGTGAGCCATAAGTGTCTCTCAGCGACACAGAGGGCGGCCATGCATTTCCCCAGGGCTTGTGCGGCGGCTTTAGTGGCGCGAAGGGAAAGATCCATAGCGCTTCTCAGATCCGAGAGGATGGGCGGGTTCCTACCGCTGTTCGCCATCTCGCACAAGATGTCGCTCTGGAGCACTTGGAGGACTGACATGGAATGCAGCGCTGAAGCGGCCTGTCCGGCGGCAGCATAGGCGCGAGCATGAAAGTTAGAGGTCGCTCTGCACGCTTTAGAAGGAAGCGTAGGAGAAGAACGCCATCTAGCAGAAGGCGGGCAAAGATGAGCGGCGACCAGGTCCTCGACGGGCGGCATGGCAGTATAACCCTTCTCGGCGGCTCCATCCACTGAGCGCAGCGAAGCGGACACATCGGAGCGGTTACGAGCCGAAAGAGGGGCATTCCAGGACTTAGTGAGCTCGTTGTGTAGCTCAGGCAGGAATGGTGCAGCCCGGCTGCAGGCGGGGGCCGGGCGCCGGTGCAGGAACTTTCCATCCATGCGGTTCGGTGGTTGCTCGGAGGGAGGAGACCACTCGAGACCCAGGCGGTCGACGGCCTGTGACAGGAGGCGCGTTAGTTCCTCCTCGATGCCGGCGCGGGTCCCCGCAGACTCTCTCGTCGATGAGCCAATCGACGACCAATCCTCGCTGTCCGAAGTGTGCAGCGAACAGGAGTCCTTCTCATCCGCGGTGTCGTAAGAGAGCGACAGAGCGGCCACTCTGCGGCAACTCTATGTCCGGCTGGGGCGGAGAGGGAGAGCGGTCGGTGGGCGGCGGCCCGCATGGATCCGCAGGGGGCTCCGGCGGCCTCTGGGAGCGGCGTTTCTTCTTCCGCGGCGAAGTTAGAGGCGGCGCGGGAGCGGTTTTGACCGCCAGCAGTCGTGCCCGCAGGGAGGACAGAGGCAGGTCCTCGCAGTGGTCGCATCCTCCGTTGGCGAGGGCGAGCTCTGCGTGATCCACTCCGAGACAGAGAACGCAGATGGGGTGGCGGTCTCCTTCCTCGAGTGAAGAGCGGCATGAGCCGCAGGAAATACGAGGCATCTTGAAAAAGACGCTCGGCTCTTTTGTGAAAGGAAGAATGGAATAAAGGATACGCGTCGGATGGCGCTAGCTTGCTGGGCGGATGAAGGTGGCAGACGGCCGGCTTCCTCAGACTCCGGAGCTCGCTAGAAGATGCCTTCTCGACGACGGCGGCTTCTTCCCAGGACAGCGGATGCGTGTAGCTCGCTGAATGATGAAGAATCGACGAACGAGCCTGGGAGAGCTACCTTTATACACTGTAGCCACGCCCCTTTTGGCGGGCTCTGACGCAGTGAGCGAGCGCCGTCCGCTCATTGGCCACGGACTCAGCGCCGCTCTCCCATAGGTTCGTGCATTCTCCCTGAGCGAACCAATGAGCCGCTAGCTAGCCCGCTCATGGTCTGCCTCAGAAGAGACTGCGTTGACAATGATTACAAAATTATGGAATAATTTTTTGGCTTCAACTTCTCAGCAAAGATGAATCTTTCCCGTAGCGTAAGCTAGCTTATGCAATACCAGAGAACCTCTCGTAAGAGAACGCGCTGAATCTGATTATAGCAAGAAGTTTGAAGATTAATTTTTCATTAGGATATTTTTGGTGCCCCCTCAGCACTTGGTGCCCTACGCACAGCGCGTGGTGGGAGCGGCGGCAGTGCCTGGATGTTCAGTCAGGAGAAACTAGGATGGTTCACATCACAACACAAACGTCTGTGTACTCGTCTGATTCAGAGATTTCGTTCAGGAGAAAATGCTATCGTTGAAATTCTCTTCAGCAGACGGATTCTATCTGTGTTCGTATTCACAGCGAGAGCACATGCACCAGCAGTTCGCCCAGCTTGAGCCAGTTCGGGCTCCTTGACCGTGACAGGCAGCCGCCTCCGGTTCCTCCATCAGCCTCAGCTGCTCTTCACTATATTGCAACTCGCAAAGATAGCCACGAACATCGGATTCGAGCAGCAGAATTTCAAAATCCTCTTCTTCCATATCATGTTTAGTTTCTTCCGTCATTGTCATACTTCCTATCTCCACAGTGCTTGTTAGCTTACAAACAAGATGGCTGATATTGATTCAGTGTCTGCAAATGAAGTCCCACCGACTGATCTGTATATGTAAGGATGATAAAATTGATGTAATACTGACACATTGAATGGGTTGATGCAAGTTAAAAGATACTTAATATTGTTCATAAAAAGGGGCAAGTTAAAAATCTTTTTTTTATATCTTAAGTTTAAAAGTTAAAATGCTTAAGTCATTGCATTGCTGCACTGTTTGGTTAAAATATGTAATTAATTTGTTTATAAAACAGGAGAAATAAAATACATATATGATCGGTAGATCAGTGATCCATTGCTTTGTGAGTTAAGGAGGCTAAAGAGCTTAATTGGATAAAAAAAAGACAATATGTGTTTAAAAACTTCTGTAACATTTTTGGGTAATGATGTTACAAAAGTTTTTACATATCGTTTTTACATATATGTAAAACTTTTTTTTTTATCACTGTGAAGCTGCTTTGATACAATCTGTATTGTGAAAAGCGCTATATAAATAAATGTGACTTGACTTGACTTGACTTAATGCACTTTAATTTACAATATGCGGTGTTTGCTTGTTTACGTTTCACTTTCTTTTGCTGTAAGTTTAAGTTCCGGTTTGTGATCGGAGGATCTGTTAACAATTGCTTATGCCTTGTTCAGCCTGTGTGTGTACGGAACGCGCGGCTTACGTTTGTCCATTACAACATTGGACTTGACTGAAGCCACATTGTGTCCGTGTCATGTCTTTCCATTTCCCTTTTTAACAGGTAAGAAAGTGGGCTGTAATATGTTTGAACGATTTTATATGTGTTTATTAATACCATATGGAACATGCAGGGAGTAAATTTAGTGATTATAGTAATTATGATATATGCACATTTAGCAGACTAACCGTGAAGTGTTGCTCCAGTGTTGCCTGTATGCTAGCTCACGTGGGCCGAGATTAAGGGCCAATCCCAATTCTACCCCTTACCCCTTCCCTTTCCCCTAGCCCTACCCCTCCTTCGCCTTCCCCTTGACCCTTGTACAGAGTGGCAATGCGTAGGGGTGAAAATATTCCCCTAAGAAATGGGACACCACTACGCCTCCGTTAAACGTCATTATAAGTCGTCGCTAGCGCCTACGTCACAGGAGATGCGCCGATGTTTATCACAACTTCCAAGATGCCGTCGACAGCTGCAGTTATCTCAGTCGCGTGGGTTACAGCTATTTTCTTGCATCTTGTGAAGTTTGCAGGAAACAACGGAGACGACGAAAATATGTTGCGGGACTATCGTTAGCAAACTACAGTAATTTTAGCAATTTTTTTTTTTTTTTTACAAACGTTTCTGTGAAGAAACTGACCGTAAATATGAACACAATATTGAATGTAACATAAAGCAAATCATTATTTGTCGTTATAATACTTATTAAAGCCACAAATACTTAAATTTATGGGTCTCCTTTGTCGCTTGGGCAGCCAGCCTGGGTTAGCAGTGACGCTTCTCATACCCCTTCGTTTGAAGTGTGCTCCCGAAAAATCTTCGTTTGAAGGGCTATCTAGCCCTTCACCCTAGCCCTCCCCCTCCAACCAAAAGAGAATTGGGGCAGCCCTACCCCTTCACGTGGACGCGCAAAACGGAGGGGAAGGGGAAAGTGAAGGGGTAAGGGGTAGAATTGGGATTGGCCCTAAAGCATGGTGGTAATGTAATAGTGTAGGTAGGTAACTTGAGTCGTGGGCACGTTCACTACATTTAGTGTAACGTTACATTTGACATGAGTCGATTTTATAAGTGCGAGCCCTGTACTGTGTGTGTCGAAATGAACACTGGGCTGTGGGCATTTTATTACACTAATAACACCATCAGCTGTGGCCAGAATACCAGAAAATACTACACTGTTTATATGAATTTATCTGGGTCACCGTGGAAACGGTATTTGTGTGCAGGCAAGCGTCAGCATCGGTCAGCCCCCTCCTCCTTTAGCTCAGCACGTCCTGATTTTGCCAAGTGGGAGTTGTCCTGAGACCTGACACCATTATCTTTATGATGACCCTGGGACAACACCTGCCTCAGCCAATCAACGTTTATGATGTCATCACCGTGTGAAAAGAAAAAGAAAAAAGAAACACCAACAAGCGCACAAGTTACAAGGTAAGACCAACTTCTTACATTCTCCTATTAATTAACAGCAGTCTTGTACTACAACTAAGCATATTTGTTTTTAGAATAAGGTTAGCATTTTTCCTCCAGTGAAGAAATGTAACGTTAATTAATTAACAGGACGTGCTTAACAGTATAAGCAGCAATAAAACAGCATCGCTGACATTCTGGCTCTTAAAATAAAAACTATAGAAGATTAACATACTGTTTAGATGTTTAACGTATATTTGTTATACTGTGCCTAGCTACAAAAAAAGTTTTTGTTTTGTTTTTTTAACACCAAACGACTCGGGGAGAAACGTTTAACGTTAATTGGCTTATTTCTGAAGTTGTCCTCAGACCATCATATAAATATGTCGACCTCAAGTCGTCTTTGATTTATTCTGTTACATGATGTTGCCCTCAGACCATCATATGAATATGTCGACCTCAAGTAGTCTCTGATTTATTCTGTTACATGATGTTGTCCTCAGACCATCATATGAATATGTTGACCTCAAGTCGTCTCTGATTTATTCTGTTACATGATGTTGTCCTCAGACCATCATATAAATATGTCGACCTCAAGTCATCTCTGATTTATTCTGTTACATGATGTTGTCCTCAGACCATCATATAAATATGTTGACCTCAAGTCGTCTCTGATTTATTCTGTTACATGATGTTGTCCTCAGACCATCATATGAATATGTTGACCTCAAGTCATCACTGATTTATTCTGTTACATGATGTTGTCCTCAGACCATCATAAGAATATGTTGACCTCAAGTCGTCTCTGATTTATTCTGTTACATGATGTTGTTCTCAGACCATCATATAAATATGTTGACCTCAAGTCGTCTCTGATTTATTCTGTTACATGATGTTTTCCTCAGACCATCATATAAATATGTTGACCTCAAGTCGTCTCTGATTTATTCTGTTACATGATGTTGTCCTCAGACCATCATATGAATATGTTGACCTCAAGTCATCACTGATTTATTCTGTTACATGATGTTGTCCTCAGACCATCATATGAATATGTTGACCTCAAGTCGTCTCTGATTTATTCTGTTACATGATGTTGTCCTCAGACCATCATATGAATATGTTGATCTCAAATAAACACTTCAGATCAATAAAAAATGTGCTCCATCAATTGCTTTCCTGATGATATAACCTCACAGAAAAAAACTGTAAAATATTAATATTTATAACAAGTCTTTATCATTGCTTCTGTTTTTAGACTGAAGGACACCAAGTGGCAATAACGGCACACAATGGAAGGTATGTTTTTGTTTAGTTTTTTTTTGTTGTTGTTGTTTGTTTGTTTTTTACTTTATTTTGTGTAATTTAACCATGTTTCATTTTTAACATGTTTTCAAATCTAACGCAATGTATACCTTGCTTGTGGTTGGGGGAGAGGCTGCTTCTTTGTAAGCTACAGTACAAGAGAAGCAACTTCTCACAGCATGTTGTTATAAACATACATTTGCAATGTTATCAGGCATTTTAAATTGTATTGATTTGAAAATAAAACATTTGATTTTTTTTATTGATGTATTTGATTTATTGACAATTTTATTGTTAATTACAGTCCGATGTGGTTTGCAAGATGTGTCATCTTTTAATTATTTTTCATATTTGCAGATGATAAAGCATTAAGGTGTCTCCTGAATAAAAGGCCAAAGTTCACCATAGGAAGTGTGGGGCCATACCATCTACAAGTGGAAAGTTTTAAAACTTTAATGGAGGACAAGGAGGTTTCTGACGAGGTGACTTAATTTCCTTATAGTAAGAAGCTATTTAAATTCTTACACTTTAAAACAAACAGCCATGGGCTCTGACTAGGATTTAGCCTTCACATTTTTAAAAAAAGTTCTGCATGGGGTTCACAAACCTTTTTTTGCTAGTCAGATGCTAAATACACTGAAATACATAAACAAACTGGGAATGCATAAAAATAAATAGCCTGCTTTTTGTATTGGCTCTTGTCTAGCACCAAAACATGCCTCTGACATCTGGGCATTTTGTACCTTAAAAGTCCATTCTAGAACAAGACTGATGATAAATGACTTACAACCTTTCTATTTGACTCAAAATAGAGCAGTTGAATTATTTTATCTCACATTTTTCCATTAAATTTTCAGGTCATGGATTCCATATGTAATGTCCTTAGCAAGGTAAGTGTAATTTTAATAGCAATAATTTGAATTATATTGTACTGTATATAGTTGATTTGAAACATATTTATTTGTTCATCTCTGTTAAAAAGGAAAATATTTTATCCCTCTACCTTAAATCAGGATCACCCAGGGGTTGTGCATGTAAATTCTCAGGCACTCACAAAAATTCTGGACGGATCAAAAGGGGCAAAGAGCCATTATTTTCTCAAGGTAAGGAAGATTAAATGATTTGTCACTGACCAGCATTTTTTGTTGCGTATTATGTTAATGAATAGCTGCTGCTAGGTTTCAGTAAGCTTAATTAAACAGCAATCAGATTCTAGATGATTGTCATATGCTCTAGGTTATATTTAATTCCTTTTATCTTATATTATATTTCTCTGAATTACAGAATAACATTTTTAAAGGGACAACAGAGATGATTGGAGCTTATCTCGAGGGTGGCAATCACTGGAGCTTTTTTGTGAGTCAAACCTTTTTAAGGATAAATAATTTTCACATGTGGATTCCAATGTATTTTTGTCTTTATACAAAAAATCATAGTCGTCTTCCAATTAGCACATCCAAATGTGTCTATTTTATGTAACAGTGTGTCTTAAACACTACAAAACCCATTAAAGTTAACAAATCTGACTAAAAATTTCTTGTGAAATAAAATAATGAACTAGCAAATATAAAGGTTACATTAGCATTATTAGTATGTTAAGATTAACATATTAAAACTTTAAGGCAAAATAATAAGAAAAATATTATATTATATATACATGCTCAAATTATAATTTTTTATAGGCCAGAAACGAGACTTCCTTAGATATCCACGACGCATGCGCGAGAACTGAACTGAAGTAGTGTAAGGAGATCGCAATTCTCGCGCATGCGTCGTGGAAATCTAAGGAAGTCTCGTTTCTGGCCTACAAGGAAGAAAAGGAATAGTCGAATAAACTCGTTATTTTTGTTTGTTTTTTCGCACAAAAAGTATTCTCGTCGCTTGATAAACATATAGTTGAGCCACGGTAGTCACTTGGGATATTTAAACATTTTCTTCATTGACTTTCTGGGCCGTCAAGAGGCAGTCCCTTAGGAGCCAATGTGGTAGTTATACAGCTCTCAAATTTAATCAAAAATATCTTAATTTGTGTTCCGAAGACGAACGAAGGTCTTACGGGGTTGGTACAGCATGGGGGTGAGTAATTAATGACTTAATTTTCATTTTTGGGTGAACTAACCCTTTAAGGAAAATCCAGGATTTTTCTCCATATAATGGACTTCAGAAGTTTTAGTGCAAACTACAAACTGTTCAGAGGGCTTTAAACGATTCCAGAAGATGAATAAGGGTCTTATCAAGCGAAAGGATCGCTCATTTAAAAAAACAAAAAACAAAGTTTAAATTTTACAAGCACAAATGCTCGCCTTGCGCTGTTCTGTGATGCACGTTCGTGACTCTCCTTTTCGAACTCGTTTTTTAAAAATGGACTTATCTTTTTTCGAGTCATTTGGTTCATTCATCGAACGAAATGAATGAATTGACTCGAAAAAAGATTTGTTCATTTTGATGAACGAGTTCGAACAGGAGAGTCACACAGAAAAGAGCAAGGTGAGCATTTCAGCTTATAAAACTTAAACTTTGTTATTTATTTTTTAAATGAGCGATCGTTTCGCATGATAAGACCCTTATTCATCTTCTGGAATCGTTTAAAGCTCTCTGAACAGTTTTCACTGAAACTGTCTTTTGAACCTTGAACCGTTTGGTTCCCACTGTAGTCCATTATATGGAGAAAAATCCTGGAATGTTTTCATCAAAAACCTTTTTTTTTTTTCATCGACTGAAGAAAGAAAGACATGGACATCTTGGATGAAATGGGGGTAAGTAAATTATCAGCAAAAGTTTTTTTAAAAGTGAACTACTCCTTTAAGTCCTTAGCTGATCGATTTCTAACCAACTGCCTCACAATTTGCACTATTTACAGTATACAGACCCACTCTAGCACAGTCATGCTCACATAACTAGCATAAGTCCTACTTTCTGTAGCTTTGTTACGAGGAAGCAACAACTGAAATACAGTTTGGACTGACAATTGTATGAGTAGATGATTACAAAATATTTATTTTAAAATGAACTGTTGGAGTTGGATCTTAGTGGTGATAGTGATTTTGTTGATTACAGTGCATTTGCAACTTCAAGGGGAGTGAAAGGAGAGTGGACCATTAAAACCACAAAACACAATTTGCAAACTGATTCCGTGTCATGTGGTATCCACACACTTGCTGTAAGTTAATAATGTTACCCAGTGTTAATCACTGCAGGCATGTGTCAACCAATTGAATTTAAACCTTTTATCATATATATAATCGACCCATGTACATTGATATATTACAGCACAAACATGTTTCTGATTATATAATTAGTGACATATCCTTTTTTTCTCGTCAAAAAACTTTTGCCTTCCTTCAAGTTTGCCACTGAATTCATAAAGTCTGCTGGCTGCATTACCTCCTTCCAGTGCCCTGCAATAAAACAAGAGAGAATGCGCCTGGCCTTACTTTTGTTTCAGTCTTTAGGTATGTGCCTTATTGATTGAAATGTTATTAGTAGGTATAAATATTTTTAAAGCTCAGAATTTTGGGCCTTTGCCATATTTGTATGTTGTTGAATGATAACAGAGATCAGTATCAAAAATGTAACAGGTCGTTATATATATATATATATATATATATATATATATATACACAAACCCAATTCCATAAAAGTTGGGACACTGTACAAATTGTGAATAAAAACAGAATGCAATGATGTGGAAGTTTCAATATTATATTTAGAATACAACATAGATGAGATATCAAATGTTTAAACTGAGAAAATGCATAATTTTAAGGGAAAAATAAGTTGATTTTAAATTTCATGGCATCAACACATCTCAAAAAAGTTGGGACAAGGCCATTTTTACCACTGTGTGGCATCCCCTCTTCTTTTAATAACAGTCTGCAAACGTCTGGGGACTGAGGAGACAAGTTGCTCAAGTTTAGGATTAGGAATGTTGTCCCATTCTTGTCTAATAAAGGCTTCTAGCTGCTCAACTGTCTTAGGTCTTCTTTGTTGCATCTTCCTCTTTATGATGCGCCAAATGATTTCTATGGGTGAAAGATCTGGACTGCAGGCTGGCAATTTTAGTACCCGGATCCTTCTTCTACGCAGCCATGATGTTGTAATTGATGCAGTATGTGGTTTGGCATTGTCTTGTTGGAAAATACAAGGTCTTCCCTGAAAGAGACGATGTCTGGATGGGAGCATATGTTGTTCTAGAACTTGGATATACCTTTCAGCATTGATGGTGCCTTTCCAGATGTGTAAGCTGCCCATGCCACACGCACTCATCCAACCCCATACCATCAGAGATGCAGGCATCTGAACTGAGCGCTGATAACAACTTGGGTTGTCCTTGTCCTCTTTAGTCCGGATGACATGGCGTCCCAGTTTTCCAAAAAGAACTTAAAATTTTGATTCGTCTGACCACAGAACAGTTTTCCACTTTGCTAGAGTCCACTTTAAATGAGCCTTGGCCCAGAGAAAACGCCTGCGCTTCTGGTTCCCGTTTAGATATGGCTTCTTTTTTGACCTATAGAGCTTTAGCCGGCAACGGTAAATGGCACGGTGGATTGTGTTCACTGACAATGTTTTCTGGAAGTATTCTTGAGCCCATGTTGCGATTTCCATTACAGTAGCATTCCTGTGTGTGATGCAGTGCCGTCTAAGGGCCCGAAGATCACGGGCATTCAGTATGGTTTTCCGGCCTTGACCCTTATGCACAGAGATTGTTCCAGATTCTCTGAATCTTTGGATGATATTATGCACTGTTGATGATGATAACTTCAAACTCTTTGCAATTTTTCTCTGAGAAACTCCTTTCTGATATTGCTCCACTATTTTTTGCCTCAGCATTGGGGGAATTGGTGATCCTCTGCCCATCTTGACTTCTGAGAGACACTGCCACTCTGAGAGGCTCTTTTTATACCCAATCATGTTGCCAATTGACCTAATAAGTTGCAAATTGGTCCTCCAGCTGATCTTTTTACATTTTACACTTTTACATGTACAAGTTATTTTGTACATTTAACTTTTCTGGCCTCTTATTGCTACCTGTCCCAACTTTTTTGGAATTTGTAGCTCTCATGAAATCCAAAAGGAGCCAATATTTGGCATGGAAATTCAAAATGTCTCACTTTCAACATTTGATATGTCATCTATGTTGTATTCTAAATGTAATATTGAAATTTGAAACTTCCACATCATTGCATTCTGTTTTTATTCACAATTTGTACAGTGTCCCAACTTTTATGGAATTGGGTTTGTATATATATTAGATAGAGAGATTCAAAAACATTAATTAATCGATAACAGCTTTTTGCACTGGCTTAAAAAGTCAATTTATGTTTGTTAGGTATTCAGAAATGTGGATGTAGAACAGCATTCATTTTTAATTTTAAAATATTTACCTTTTTTTTCATCAGTCCATGAAACTGGAAATGGTGCAAGTGGTCAAATGTGTATATTTACCTTTTATAAGAAAAAAAGACAAGTACATATTTATAAATATATATATATATATCCTGTATTTACAGATCGAACTAAAAAATGTGGAATTTGTGCCAAAAATGTTTCAGGGAGAAAGACAGTAAGTGCAGTTTTACATTAGGAATGGAAACTTTTCATATATAGTATACATAATCTCTGTACCTGACATGTATATAATAATTTACCAACCTGTCATATATGTGGTTCACATCCCTATTGTATATGTGATTTTTTTCTTTGTTTTGTTTTAACAGGAGGCATGTACCTGTGGGGCAGTGATGCATGTAGAGTGTGCCACACACATGTGCTACATATGTCAAGGTAAAAGAGAATATCGCAGAAGTCTCTCTCTCTCTGTCTGTGTATGTGCGCATGTGCGGGCATCTGAGGAGTGTGTGAGTGTCTGAGTGCGGCGTGGTTGAGTGAGTTGTTATTTTTTTTCCTTTTCCTTTTATTTAGTTTAGGTATTTTGAGTTAGTGTTCATTTAATTGTCGCAGGGTTTTTCACCCAAGGGTGGAAAATGGGGACAAATTCAGATGGTTGCGTTTCTTTAACCGCTCAACACGGGTGCAAATGTCTACCTGATGAGTCCATTACAGTTGAGGATTGTCTAGTTGCGATCAGCAGCGAAATTGGTGCTTGTAATATTGTGTCCGCTTCAAGGTTGAACGAGGCTGTCGTTGTCTTTTTGAAAGAGGTCTCTTTGGTTCAGCATTTAGTTGAATTTGGTTTATCCGTTAGAGATACTTTTTTATCAGTTTTGCCATTGTCGAGTCCTTCTAAGAAGGTTATCCTTTCGAATGTGCCCCCATTCATTTCTAAAGAATCACTCGAGCGTTTGTTAGGACGCTATGGTAAACTAGTTGGGCCGATTAAAATGATTCCTTTAGGAACAAAATATCCAGACCTCAAACATGTGATGTCATTTAGACGTCAGACTTTCATGATCCTGAATTCGGAATTTAAGTCCTTGAATACGTCAGCGAAAACCACAGTGCTGGGTAAAGATTACACCATTTATATCAGTACTGAATCAATGAGGTGTTTTACTTGTGGGAAGTACGGTCATACAAAACTGGTATGTTCAATGAATGATGAGGCTAACCCTACTGTAAATGAGCGAAATAGTTCTATGGAACAATTGCTTTCTGCCACAGTAAGTAATGATGGTGTCAGTGATAGAATTGACCAGGTTGTAGCGCCTTCTCTCTCTGTAGATAGAGAAGGTGTAGATGAGCCTATAACGAACGATCATGTTGATGATTTGATCATTTTTTCCGTGAATACCGTTGAAAGTGTGAGTGACAGCACAGTGCGGGCTGAAGTTGCGCGCACTGAGGTTGAGCGTGTTGGGGTTGGGAGTGCTGAAGTTGCGCGCGCTGGGGTTGAGCGCGTTGGGGTTAGGAGCGCTGAAGTTGAGCGCGCTGACGCAGATCCCGCCGGTGAAATCTGTGAATCGGAGAGAGCAGTAGAGAGGGCTGAGTTCGTGATGCCTGGTGGAGAATTGGTCGATTCGCAGGCATCGGAATTTAGCCTGTCTCAGGGTGATCCTGGTGTGTTGATGAAAATATGATTGCGTGCGCGAGCGATCGGTTGTTTGTGTTTGTAGCTCCGGAGAATTTCTTCACTAATCCTTGATTTTCTTCTTTACCACTTATTTATAAACAAGCAATTTCTATTTTTATATTATGTGAACTTATCCTCGATAGTATTCCTTATAAAAAACAATTGGATTGCTTTGATATCGCTACTTATATCCAACCTTCCTAATCCTGGCTACTAGCCTTTAGCCCGCTAGCATTCCACGCATGCCCTCTCGCCTATTGATCGTCTCATTTCACACCCGTTGAATCCTGGAATCACTGAATCCTGGTTATTTCCGACATTTCAATCCTAAATTAGTAGTGATAGTTGTAGTATCACTACTAATTTACTGATCATCCGTTATAATGGCGAACATATCAGATGCGTGTCTAACATTACCTTTGAGTGCAGGTGAAGACACATTCGAGCTCTTCACGGTGAAGCAGGAGCTGGAATACGTCGAGAAACAGATCCGCGGTCTGCTGGTGAAGCAAGCCGAGCTGTTGGATCGGCGCTCAACGCTTGAAGCATCACGCGCCGACGCTAACAAATCAAATCACTCTTTGACTCCGAGTTCGTCTACGCCGTATGTTACTCTGCCGAGGAAGATGCGATCATCTCAGGCTTCATTCACTCCGGCACCGAAACAACATGGACCATGGATCACACAGCGGAAGACACGAGCCAGGACCAGAGCTGCCTCTCCGCCCCTCCCGGTCTTCGAGATCTCCACCCGGAACCGCTTCTCCCCTCTTCGCGAGCCGGAACGCGATGACGCCGTGATCATCGGCACATCCATAGTCCGCCATGTCCGCGCTAATTCGGATAAAGGTAAGGTGCGCACTCACTGCTTTCCTGGTGCTCGTGTTCTTGATGTCGCTGCACAGGTTCCCGAGATCCTGAACGGGGACGAGCGCGTCGGAGCTGTTGTGCTGCACGCGGGAGCGAACGACATTAGGCTGCGGCAGACGGAGGTTCTGAAGAAGGACTACAGGAGCCTGATAGAGACGGTACGCAGCACAGCGCCTAAAGCAGCGATCATCATGTCTGGACCGCTTCCCACGTACAGACAAGGACAGGAAAGGTTCAGTAGACTTTTTGCATTAAATGAATGGTTAATGTCATTGTGTAATGAACAGAGGCTGCACTTTGTAAATAACTGGCATCTGTTTTGGGAAAGACCGAGGCTGTACAGCACAGATGGACTCCATCCCAGCCGAATCGGAGCGGCTGTGCTGTCGGAAAACATTTCCAAGACACTACGCACCAGATGACTAATGAGTCAAAGTCCAAATTACAGCCTTTGCGGTCCAAACTTAACTAATAAGCATAGTGTGGAACATTATATAGAAACTGTGTCTATTCCTCGTTTAGTGAAGCCAAACAATAAATCTAGTGTAGGATCTAGAAAAAATCTTATTGTAATTAAACCAGAAAATCTAAATATCAGTGAACAAAAACAATTTCTAAAGCTAGGTCTCCTAAACATTAGATCGCTCACACCTAAGGCGGTTATTGTAAATGAAATGGTCACAGATAATAACTTCGATGTTCTGTGCCTTACTGAAACCTGGCTTAAACCAAATGAGTATTTCGGTCTAAACGAATCTACTCCTCCAGGATACTGTTATAAACATGAGCCTCGTCTGATCGGTCGTGGCGGCGGTGTTGCAACAATCTATAAAGATATTTTTAATATTACTCAGAAAACAGGTCACAGGTTTAATTCATTTGAAGTACTTGTGCTAAATGTTACGCTCTTAGATGTAAGAAGGAAATCTATATTATCTCTAGCCCTGGCTACTGTATATAGACCTCCAGGGCCATATGCTGAATTCCTAAAAGAGTTTGCAGACTTTCTCTCGGATCTATTGGTAAATGTCGATAAAGCAATAATTACTGGAGATTTTAACATACACATAGATAATACAAATGATGCTTTAGGGGCTGCGTTTACAGACTTATTAAACTCCTTTGGGGTCAAACAAAACGTCAGTGGTCCCACTCATCGTCTAAATCATACACTAGATTTAATTATATCATATGGAACCGATCCAACTGATATAGATATTATACCGCAAAGCGATGATGTCACTGATCATTACATGGTGACTTGCATAATACGTACTGATGAAATATGTCATGTTGCACCACGTTATAGACCAGGCAGAACAATCCTTCCAACCACTATAGATGGATTTTCAAATAGCTTACCTGATCTATCTTACCTGAAGCTGCAAAGTGAACCCAAACAAACAGATGAATTAGAGGAAATGACTAGCAGTTTAAGCACCATTCTTACTAGTACATTAGATATTGTTGCGCCAATTAAATTAAAAAAGGTTCGAGAGAAAATTAAAGCACCATGGTACAACAGTGCTACGCATGCTATCAAGAGAGAAACTCGCAACTTAGAGCGTAAATGGAAACAAACTAATTTAGAGGTCTTTAGAATCGCGTGGAAAGACAGTATGTCACGTTATAAAAAGACACTAAAAACAGCCAGGGCTGAGCATCTCCGCAAACTAATCGAAAATAATCCAAGGTTTTTATTTAACACAGTGGCTAGACTAACAAATAAACAGACATCACCAGAACAAAATATACCGTTACAGTTTAGTAGTAATGATTTTATGAATTACTTCAATGCGAAAATAGAAAGCATCCGAAACAAAATTATAAATGTACAATTCGCTATGGTGTCTTATGATTCAGCTTCAATTATGGCCCCTCTAGAACAACTAAACCGCTTTACAACGATAGGACAGGAGGAGTTAAATAAACTTATCATTGCATCTAAACCAACAACATGTTTATTAGATCCAATACCCACTAAACTACTGAAAGAACTGCAGTGGAAGAGCCTCTCCTCAATATTATTAACTCGTCTTTATCTTTAGGTCATGTCCCAAAAATATACAAGCTGGCTGTAATAAAACCGCTCATTAAGAAACCGCAATTAGATCCAAATAACTTGACAAATTACAGACCCATCTCAAATCTTCCATTTATGTCCAAAATACTTGAAAAAGTAGTGTCCGCTCAATTGTGCTCTTTTTTGCAAGAAAATTATATCTATGAAAAATTCCGGTCAGGATTCAGACCGCATCATAGTACAGAAACTGCGCTGGTTAAAATTACAAATGATTTACTTTTAGCTTCTGACCAAGGCTGTATCTCAATACTAGTCCTACTTGATCTTAGCGCTGCGTTCGACACTATAGATCATTTCACGAGTTCACACTCACTAATGATCAGAGAATAAAAATAGTTATGCGTATTTGGCGTGCTGTCCGGGGGGAGGGCTCCGAGCTCGGAAATTGGGCCCGAACCCAGAGTACTCCCCCCGTATCTCTGTTTAGGAAGATAATTAGGCAAGTGTGAGGAGATGGGGTGGTGGAGGGATGCTGAGAACAGTCGAGGAATAAGGGTGAGTCAACTGTGTGTTTTTATAGGCTTTACTTGTGCTGATTGAGTGAACCAGTTGATTACTGATTGCTGACAGCTGGCTGACTTGATTGTTTGATCATTAGAACGTGATCCTCCCGAAACTTGTTAATAAAACATCGATTCACGAGTTCACACTCACTAATGATCAGAGAATAAAAATAGTTATGCGTATTTGGCGTGCTGTCCGGGGGGAGGGCTCCGAGCTCGGAAATTGGGCCCGAACCCAGAGTACTCCCCAAAAAGCAAAGTAAGTAAAGGACAGCCGCCTGCTTAAAGACCCCCCGAAAAGAGCGCAGAGATTGGCGGGCTGGCATTTCAAGGAGAGCCTGGTAGTTTTGGCTGGGAGAGCTCGCGGTGTCCGAACGGGAGGGTTCTTGTGGCAAAGGTCCCGGCATCGGTAAGCCTCACCAGTCCTGAAAGAAAAACATAGATGCTTTACTGGGAGGGTTAGGCTATGTCCACTGGGAGGTCAATACTCGCTGGATGGAGGAGGAGATGAAGATGCTCGACCAAGGGAGCTCTTGCTGAGTCCGCTGGGAGATCAATACTCGCTGGATGGAGGAGGAGATGAAGATGCTCGACCAAGGGAGCTCTCGCTGAGTCCGCTGGGAGATCAATACTCGCTGGATGGAGGAGGAGATGAAGATGCTCGACCAAGGGAGCTCTTGCTGAGTCCGCTGGGAGATCAATACTCGCTGGACGGAGAAAGGGGAGATATGCGTACCTGACCAGGAAGGCTATCTCTGGGTCCGCTGGGAGATCAATACTCGCTGGATGGAGAAGGAGGAGATACACGTACTCGATTGGGAAGGCTGTCTCTGGGTCCGCTGGGAGATCAATACTCGCTGGACGGAGAAAGAATAGATATAAATAATTGACCGGGAAAGCTCTCGCTGTGTCCGCTGGGAGATCAATACTCGCTGGACGGAGAAAGAGGATGTATAAATACTCGAACGGGAAGGCTATCACTGGGTCCGCTGGGAGATCAATACTCGCTGGACGGAGAAATAATAGACATAAATAATCGACCAGGAAAGCTCTTGCTGTGTCCGCTAGATCAATACTCGCTGGACGGAGAAAGAGGAGATATAATTACTCGACTGGGAAGGCTGTCTCTGGGTCCGCTGGGAGATCAATACTTGCTGGACGGAGACAGAGAAGACATAGAAGCTCGACCAGGAAGGCTCTCGCTATGTCCGCTGGGAGATCAATATTTGCCGGATGAAGAACGAGAAGGCATGGAATGGATTGCCTTTTTTTTTTTTTTTTTTTTTAACCAATGGGGATTTGGTGGGCTTTTTTGACATGGAAACGATTAGTTCTGATATAAGTTTGGAACGCGTCTGAGGACCATCTTCCGAGCGCTTGGATCTGTTGCTGAGAGAGGCCTTTTTGGGCTGCTGAGGTTGCTGCTCCAATGCGGAAGGAATGACTGGAGAAATTCTCTGCTGGGATGCCTGAAAGTTGGAGAACAGATTTTAGGTGTTTTTGGAACCAAAAGCGTGTCACGGGTTTGTTAGAATCATCGATGAACAAGGGTTCGAGAGGGGATTTTGCATGAGAGTTTCCCAGTTGGAGGTAGGCTAATATAGTTTGGAACGGTTGAATTGGTGACGAGAGGTTGAAAATATATATGAAGTGGCCTTTTTTGGTTTGGTCTGTTTTGCTCTGTTTAATCAGAAACGAGATTGTTTCGTTGTCGAGCACTGAGAGATCTGAGATGTTTGGGTGGATTTTTGGGTCAAATCTGGAAGTGATAGCCAGTTCAGAGCATCTTAGGAAACCAAAAAAGGCTAGAATGAACATGGCGTCGAGTGTGCGGGAGGTATTGAGGGATCGGTAGCCTGTGCGGAGGGTCTGAATGCATTTAGTGAGAATATCTAAAGTTATGGGTTGTCTGGTATCCGGGCGGGTGGGCTGGGATCGTTGGATGCCTTTAATCAAGAGGGAGGTTTGTGAATTATTTATTTCCGGAGAGGGGGCGCCGTGGATCAATTTGTGAAAAAATTGGATGCCGCTTAAATAACTTTTGATGGACCCGACTTGGAGGTTTTTGACACTGTCGAGGTAAGAGATAAAGGAGGTTATTGTAAGGAGGGAAAAATCAGGGAATGGCGTGTTATAAGAAAGGTGGAAGGCTTTAAAACATCTCCATGCGGTCACATAGGATTGGAGAGTTCTGGGGGAAACAGCTTGGAGAATGGTGTCGAGCGATCTGTTGAGGAGGGATTTTTGCGGGTGAGTTATGGGAATATTAATTCCGAATAATGAGGTACTGGAGTTGGGAGCTCGTCCGCCTCTGGAGCCAGCATCCTGAATTTCTGAAACATAAAGCGAGACAGAGAGTCAGCAATTTGTTTTTTTGACCCGAGAATGTGTTTTGCGATTAAGATAAATTGGTCACATGCGGAAATCCAGGTTAGACGTCTTAAAAGTGGCATTAGAGCGGGTGCATGGGAACGGCCTTTATTAATGCACTGGACTGTAGCTTCGTTGTCACAATGCACTACAATGCTGCTAGCAGTCCATTCTTTCCCCCACAGGAAGACTGCTACTACGAGAGGGTAGAGCTCGAATAATGCAGAGGACTGAAGCGTGTCCTGTATTTGGGGGGGCCACGTAGACGCGAACCAGCGACCTTGGTAGAACCCTCCAAAGCCAACAGAGGGGGCTGCATCTGTGAACAGCTGGATGTCGAGGGGGGAGGAAATTAGATCCTTATAGAAAAAGGATAGGCCATTCCACTGTTTAAGGAAAGTTATCCATAGCCCGAGTTCGTCGCGGCATGCCGGAGTTATGGAAATTAGATCCTCTAGTGCGTGGACTGAAGACGCGAGAAAGAGGAGATGAGAAATAAAAGGGCGGCCTTGTGGAATAATGCGCATGGCGAAGTTTAAGTGGCCGAGCATGGATAGGAGTTCGCGTTTGGAACACTCTGGACTGTCCGCGAGGGTAGATGAGATGAGGATTATCCTATCAATTTTCTCCTTGGGCAGGGAGGCCTGGAATCGAACTGAATCTAGATTAATGCCAAGGAACTCGATGGATGTAGCGGGACCCATGGTTTTTTCCTGGGCGATGGGGAATCCGAGCTCGGAAAAGACTTTTTGAACTGTGAGGATCTGGGCTGCTGGAATGGCGCCAGGAGGCGAAATTATTAGAAAATCGTCCAGCAGGTGAATGAGGTGAGGAATTGCGTAATTGTTTGACAAGATCCAGCAAACGGCTTCAGATAGCATGTCGAAAATTTTGGGGCTGCTTTTGCATCCAAAAGTTAAGCGTACGGCGAAATAAAATTTCTCATGCCAGCGCACGCCGAATAAGTGCCATGAATCCGGGTGGATGGGCATCACTTTAAAAGCTGAAGTGATGTCAATTTTAGCGAGCCAGGCACCCCGACCCACGATTTTAATCAGGTCGATTGCGTGATCTACGTCGTGGTATTTGAGAGAAAATTCGTTGAGTGGGATCAGGCTGTTAATGCTTGGGAACATGGACTTATGTGGAGCTGACAGATCGACTATGAGGCGTTTCTTACCTGAAAACTTTCTCGTAGCCACTCCAATGGGGCTAATGCGAAAATTTTCGAAAGGAGGCTCATCAAAAGGGCCGATCATAAAGCCTGACTCGACTTCTTTTTTAATCAGGTTGTCTACCACGTCGGGCTCGGCGAGAGCCGATTGGAGATTATCGCAGATGATGTTTTGGGAGAGCGGACAAACCACTCCAGGTTTAAAGCCGTGTAGTAGGCCAGACAGCAGATATTCGGTGAATTCGGAGTCCGGGTGGTGAGCTAGTTCGATGGAAAGGCGAGAAATA
Organism: Pimephales promelas; assembly: GCF_988280905.1. Lineage (NCBI taxonomy): Eukaryota > Metazoa > Chordata > Actinopteri > Cypriniformes > Leuciscidae > Pimephales > Pimephales promelas. Next base: position 8,285,832 of record NC_142790.1, read on the forward strand.
TTCACAGGAGTCGATAAATAATTTCTAGATTTTTTATTGACATCTTTATATACAGGGCATACGGGACGGGCATGAGCACCGCCGCAAAAGCTGCATATGTGCAAGTACCGACAACGCTGCCTGGTGCATTTGCCAATATTAAAATTGTTGCAAGGCTGTTTGTTGTCTGTGAGTGCTCTGGAGCTGAATTTAGCCTCGTGAAGGTTGCTAGTCGCCGGTCTTGGTGTGTAGCTAGTGGATTTGACTGGAGCTGTTTCAGGGCGTGGAGAAACGAAGGGGTTAACTTGGGGACACGATGTCGTGGGATCCGACACTGACCTACAGACCGCGCAGGAAATATTCCTGCAGCCGAGGAAGACTCTACTGTGTAAGTCAGTGTCTAGTGCTCCCCAGTAAGGGCATTGGTTCCACTGAGAAACCCTAACGGCGCATTTTGCTGAAAAGAGTTTGTGGTAAGTGTAAAAGTGCCCTCCCCCGTAGGACAACGCGAGCTCGGCTATCAGTGCTAAATAGTCGTTCAGTTCGCGTCGCCTATGGGGGAAGGCTGAGCAAATGATGTCTGTGTAGTGGCTGAAAGCAATTGAAAACTCTGGAAAAGAAAGTAAACGTGACGAATGTGTATTTTGATTTTTTAAAGTGACTGAAAAATCCCGCAGTCTAACTGACGGTTGGAATCGGATACGGGAAAAAGAGAAAGTAAATGTGAGAGATCTACATCCGCACCTGCCATAATCTGTGCTCGGATGTTTTGAGTCACCGGGGGAGGCTCCAGAGCGACGGCGTTTGGTGGAACTGGCATCGGGGAAGCTGTGAAAAGAGAATATTGTGATTTGGCATTTAGAAGAGAGCTGTAAGGGAGAGAAGCCTGGGCTGCGACTGTCGGCGGAGGCAGCCTCACGCTTAGGTCGGCCTGTGGGGCTTGAGAAGGAAGATTGAAATAAGCACCAGAGGGAAAAGGAGAAAATGAATGAGATGCCTGAGCCTGTGTTGCAAGCGGAGGTGGTCTTGCGCTTGCTTGGGCTGCAGGCCACTGAAAAGGGGAGGGGTTAGTCGCAGGAAACTGGTGGAAAGTTTGAGCCTCTGCCGCTAGCGGAGGCAACCTCACGCTAGCGTTTGCTACGGGAGCCGGAGGCCACTGCAGAGGAAAGGGGTTAGAAACAGCAGGAGGAAAAAACTGGGAAGCGGAATGTGAGCCGGCGGGCCCAGCTGTGAATGGCGCTGCGGCGGGAAGCGCCGTGCTGAAAAGCTGAGGTGAAGCGAGAGGCGAGTGATGTCTCGTGGCGGTGGAATCTGGAGCGCGACCCAGGCTCGCAGAAATCCTGGCGCTCCGGGCCGAAGCGCGCGGAAAACCAGACCTTGTACGGGAAGGTTGCAGAGTCTGGCGAGGCGAGTTCAGGGCCTCGCGAGAATTTCCCGGCCTGCTGGCCGCCTTGGAACCTGGGGTGGATCTAGGAGAGATGTTTGATGATTGCAAGGTAACGTACATGTTGTAAAGTTGCACTTTAGTCATCCTGCGCGAGGGCTGAAAATCTGAGTTTATCAGCGCTTGTCTTAGACTCAAGACTGTCCACTTTTCAATAGGCGGAATCGTTGGCACGGCCGAACGATAGGAGGACGCTGGGGAGGAAGCTGGAGTCCTCGCCGGTGGAGGTGAGGGTAAGCCCCGGCGTCTTGGCATGCAAGGAGTTGTTTGTACCGACCGGCACCCACGAGATGAAACGTGGGGCTCGGAGGCGGTATCAGGAGGAGAAGTTGTCCTGGGGCCAGCTGATGGCGGCGGAGCATGGTTGAGGTCGTCATCGGATGTTGAAAGTTGCATTTGGGACATCTTTTTGCAAAGCAGTACACCAAATGCTGAGAACAGTCGAGGAATAAGGGTGAGTCAACTGTGTGTTTTTATAGGCTTTACTTGTGCTGATTGAGTGAACCAGTTGATTACTGATTGCTGACAGCTGGCTGACTTGATTGTTTGATCATTAGAACGTGATCCTCCCGAAACTTGTTAATAAAACATCGAATAATACTCTTGGATCGACTACAAAACTTCACTGGTGTCCAGGGACAGGCATTAAGCTGGTTTAGATCGTACTTATCGGACTGTTCTCATTTTGTCTGTTTAAATGGGAAAAAATCAAAGATAACGTCAGTAGACTATGGAGTACCGCAAGGATCGGTTTTAGGCCCTCTGCTATTCTCAATATATATGCTGCCACTTGGTAATATTATAAGAAAACATGGAATTAATTTCCACTGTTACGCTGACGACACTCAATTATATATTTCATCACGACCAGATGAAAACACTAACTCATCTAAAATGACAGAGTGTCTCAAAGATATAAAATGCTGGATGACGCGTAATTTCCTGCTATTAAATTCAGATAAAACGGAGGTATTACTTATTGGTCCAAAAAACTACTCACAAAACCTCTCACAATACAACTTTAATATAGACGGATGTCCTGTTACTTTATCCACTACAGTAAAAGACCTGGGTGTTATACTAGACCGCAACTTGTCTTTCGAAGATCATATTTCATATGTTACAAGAACAGCCTTTTTCCACCTTAGAAACATTGCTAAGCTGCGTAACATGCTATCTGTTTCTGATGCTGAAAAATTAGATCATGCATTCATGACCTCAAGACTAGATTACTGTAATGCTTTATTAGCCGGTTGTCCTGCATCCTCAATAAACAAGCTACAGTTATTACAAAATGCAGCTGCTAGAGTTCTTACTAGGTCAAGAAAATATGATCATATAACACCGATTTTATCATCTCTACACTGGTTACCTATGAAGTTCCGCATCAACTACAAAATACTACTACTGACCTATAAAGCCCTAAATGGTTTAGCACCTATGTACTTAACGGACCTTCTTTCGCCCTACAATCCACCGCGTTCCTTAAGATCACTAAATTCAAGGCTTCTGGTCATTCCTAGGATATCGAAGTCCAGTAAAGGAGGGAGGGCGTTCTCGCATTTAGCTCCAAAACTCTGGAATGGCCTTCCCGATACGGTCCGAGCCTCTGACTCGCTGACACAGTTTAAAACTAGATTAAAGACGCTTCTCTTTAGTCAAGCATTCACATAATGCTTACCTTTTAGTCCTCTGTTATGCCATACGGAACCGTTTGCCACTGAAACTGCTTAACGCACCAGTGGGGCTCGACAGCCTTTTAGACAAACGGGTCGGCGCGTATGGTTGGCGCGTATGGTTGGGTTGCGGAGAGTTCAGGTTACGGAGAGTTTGTGAGTTATAACGGAAATCATTATGAACATCAGCTATGCTAATTATTTCCCATCTGCCTTTCTGCTGTTATCTCGGGACGCTTGTCCCGAGAAAAATGGCGTTCGTCAGGTCCAGTTTTGTGTCCAGCCTCTCACGGGGATTTCGGATGCTCCAACGCCTGTGATGAGACGACTCAACTCCTGTGAAGAGACGACTCAACGCCTGCGATATGTTATGGCGCCGTTTGATTCATAAACAATATTTATATTTAATATTTATATTTAAACAATATGAATGTAAGCCAGAGGAGAACTGGCCCCCGACTGAGCCTGGGTTCTCCCAAGGTTTTTTCTCCATCCAATCTGATGGAGTTTGGTTCCTTGCCACTGTCGCCTTGCTTTTGGCTTGCTTTGAGCTTGCTCAGTTGGGGTTATTTAGTGTTTAGCAATGTTGTTGATCTGTGTTGTGCTACTTTCATGTTATCACTGTGAAGCTGCTTTGATACAATCTGTATTGTGAAAAGCGCTATATAAATAAATGTGACTTGACTTGACTTGTTAGAAGGAAGTGATATGGATTCTGATAGTGACACTTCTGAGATAGCAGAACCTTTTACTTTTGCAAATTCTCAGGGAGGGCCTGCAGAGAATGTTTATGATTTTAAATTAAAACATCCTTATTACACTGTTAGTCAAATTAATAATTTCTTGGACAATACCTTTAACCAGCGAAAACCAAAACTTGAGAAATACTTCCCAGATTTACAGCTCTTTGTTGATTCATGTAAGATGGTAATGAGAAAGGCAACACTGGAGGAGCTTGATCAGCCTAAACGCTACAGGCTCAAAAAATACCTGAGCACTGTTAAAAAAAAGATTAAAAGCTCGGCTCAAAGATAATAAGGATCATGATTGTCAGTTTATTTTTTGGGGTTTTTGGATACCCTATCATTTATTTTTCCATGGCATCCCTAAATATTGGATCTTTTAACATCAATGGATGTTGGGACACAACAAAGAGACTTGCTTTGTTTAATTATTTACAACTTAAAAAGGCAGACATTATTATGCTCCAAGAGACTCATTCTGATTTACAGAATCAGACACAGTGGAAGTGTGATTGGAAGGGAAATATTATAATGAGTCATGGAACTTGTTACGAAACGGAAGACGAGATAGGATCCATGTGCAGCTTTATTTAGAATCATCAAACAGGCAGGGGTCAGGAAACAGCAAAACAGGGATATCAGAGAGTGAGCGCAGAGAGTCGTCAGTTAACAGGCAGAAGATCGGGGCAGGCAGCAAACAGGCAGAAGTCAGGAAACAAACCAGGATCAAAACCAGAGAAACAAGAGACAGGGTAACACGCTCAGAAATTACAGGCAGTGGCAATGTAATACTTCGCACTGAGTTCTTCTTCTTGTACTTCCGGCAGGCTAGACGCAGCTATGGCGTATTGCTGCCCTCCTCTGTTCTCTAATCGCTATTTACAATCTTAAAACTGCTTAAAATATATATATATATATATATATATATATATATATCTTTTTATATACTCCAATATTTCGCAAATACTCCATCAACTTCTTTAATTTTTCCCAACTGTCCAAATTCAATAAAGAGCATAAATTAAAAACAGTTTCTCCTGTTGCTCCCAGTTCCCTGAACAATTTCTTCCTTTGCTGAGAGTACCTCCTGCACTGCATTAATACATACACCACTGTTTCCTTTTCTCCACATTCACACTGTCCATCAGGAT